>NC_092351.1:55643035-56008576 GCF_963676685.1 Mytilus edulis | reverse complement strand
ATAAGCCATTTTAAAACATGTGGGCTCGAACCAATATAAAGTCATGTAACCTTTACATAATAAAAAATATATAATAATCGGAAAAAGGGGATATCACCCACCTCCCTTAATCTTGATTATATAATGGATGTCACTATTTGAGAAACACTTAGTGACCCGTTAAAATTCACAAACGTTTTTTGGCATGTTACTGTTGCGCAAGTTTAAGTGTGTAGTGTTTTGTACATTGTTGTACATTTTACTTTTTGTGGCCGTGATGGTGTTTATATAAATATAATTCCTCGTATAGTATCTTACAATAATTTGTTAAAGAAATAATCGTATTTAAATCGAAGTCTACAAATATCGTAACTCTACCATTACTGTCAGATATATTTAAAAAAAAAAAAGAAGAGTTATCGCTCTTGCGTTATGCATCTTACCTATTTTAATGTAGTTGTATCTTGAAACATGTAAATAGAAATAGGTAGAAACAAAAACTTTAAATGGCAAAACAAACTATCAACACAGAGAAAAAACAAAATACATGATGAAATATCGTTAATTTCAGTTGAATATTGCTTTTTGTGTGATAAAAGGTTTATGTTTGCATTCATATCTTGAATAGGGAGTATTTTAAAGGCAATCGTCCATACTTAGTATTGGATAAATTCCATATGAAAAGCAATAGTTATACTTTGAAATTGTATCGCTGCATCATCATTATTATCTACTTGATTTAAAACATGAAAATAATGACCAACGATCGCCTCAGTTGCTTTCTCTAAAATTCGTTAAAAAAGTTGTACACTTATTCTTTACTCAATGACATATTAAGATAATAGACATTTGATATAATAATCGATTTTAAAACGTCTTTTTTAATTATAAAATTACAATCTGTTACATTATTATTCAAAATATAGTCCTAGGTGTGAAAATATACTAAATAACCTTTCTAAGTGAAAGTTTTTTGTACGATACAGATGCTACTGTTTGAGTCAGCATAAGCTTGTCACACACGCACATATCAACATTCGTATAAAGAAAAAAACGGCTTACAGTAGGATTTAAATTTCAAGTTAAGAAAAGAAATTAGAACGGTCAATGGTATACAATCAGAAAATGTACAATTCTATTTATTACTAGTACATGTAACTAAATTGGCATATCATGCCGAAATGAAATGAAAGTTCGATCAACATACAATAAAATCATAAATTATAAAAAGATGCCCAAATTATAGATATTAAGAAAAAGGGGAATATTCGAACAGGCACAATTCCAGTGTACAATCTAACAAATAGTTGGTTACTCTCTAAACATATCAAGTAGTAGTAAGTACAGACGAAATCGATGTTATCGAATTATTATTCAGGTATTGTGTTTGGTCGCCAGATACCATGACATGATGTGTAGAAGAACATTGGAACTACAGACATAAAATCATGTTACAGTTTATACAAATAGTATACTTTGTTTGATATGCAAATTGTGAAGAAAAGTAAATATGCTTAGTACATACTGATGCATATGTTTTGCATATCTTTTAACCCGTTTATATTATAACATATAAAATTGTGCTAACAAATGCATGTAACATTAAAGATATACATGACAGTCGTATGATAGCACGAGAGACAACTACCAATTGAGTTCAAATGCAATAACTATAAACAACTAAAAGGCAAAAGGAGCCCTTCAAACATAACCACAAGCCCGCGTACCGTATAGCCAGAGATACAATACCCTGACTCGAAAAAAATGTAAAACGAGAAAATAAAATGTTGTCATGCAGACACCAACGACAGCCACTGAGCTACATTCATGCACATAACTTTGGGCAGGCATAATATAAGTATACCAGGATTAAGCATGGTTAGCGTTCAAGTCGCCTCTAATATCGGATATTGGTGTAACAGCACAACCTAAGAAAATGTCAATATTTCATTTTGTTTTGCTCTTATCAAAGACTTGATTTTTGATTTTTGGTGTTTTAACGCCACTTTTAAGCACCGCTTTTGAGCTATTTCGTGGCGTTCAATTTTTATTGGTGGAGGAAGCCGGAGTGCCCGGAGAAAACCACCGACCTTCAATAGGAAAACTGACAATCCTAGTCAATAAAGATTAGAGTCGAGTGCAACCGCAGGAGCGGGGTTCGAACTCACAACCTCAGTATTGACTGGCTAGTGATTACAATAGCAACTACTTAGACCACTCGGCCACCGAGGCCCCCTCTTATCAAAGAGTTTATATATTGAATGAAACGATGGAAGACATTCGAAAAATGCATTTTTCTAGCTTGATGAAAGTTTGCAATGTTACATGAGAGATTTAATACTTATTATGTCAATTATGTAAAAATGTATGATATGCGTTTTCTATAGACATTGATCAGTTTATGAATACCATGTATGATTACTGATACAAGCAGAAAATAAAGTAAATAAACTCAGCATAGATACCAGAACTAAATTTTGTAGAAACGCCAGACGCGCGTTTCGTTTACAAAAGACTCATCAGTGACGCTCGAATCCAAAAAAGTTAAAAAACCAAATAAAGTACAAAGTTGAAGAGCATTGAGATCCAAAATTCCTAAAAGTGTTGCCATATACAGCTAAGGTAACATATGCCTGAGGTAGAAAAGCCTTATTATTTCAAAAAATTCTAAATTTTGTAAACAGTTAATTTATAAATATAACAATATCATGCATTCAAACTTTTACTTTGTTTTTCGAGTGATATGAGTAATAAAGCACGATGTAAGTCATATAATATCATGAACATGTATAACACATATTATCAACCTCAGCCAACATCAACCCTGCCACATAGGGGTAAACTTTGAATTTTCGGTTTAATAATCAATGTTTTAGGAAACAAAGTTGTGTATAATGTTATGTCGTTGGTTTTGCAATGATTATACGTTATATTCGTAATTCTATCATGTTAATAAAAGTCCCTAAATTAAATGATTCGTATCATGTATAAAAAAACAACATACTGATTACTTTTCCATTTTCGTTGCCAAGTCAATACCTAGTTTGTCTGATAAGAGTGTTGAAATGAATCGAGCCAATTGTTTTTTTGTTTTTTGTTTGTTTTGTTTTGTGTTATAATACATATGGCTACTTTGCAAACATTATGATATGATATGAATTACATTTCTGAACTTTTATTCAAATACATTGTACGTTTGGAATTGCAGTCAGTGAAACGCGATAGTTGCCACAACGAACGACCAATACCAAAGAAGATCACGTTGCATAATGCAACAGAAAGAGACATTGTTCATCATCACTCCCAGAAAAACAAGTTTTTGTACAGTGAGGGACTAATTATTAATTGTTAAGGATTAACACAAGAGTAGAGAGGATAACATCATAGGTACATTGCAACTTATAATCAATATGCCAAATACAACGAATACAATTATCTTAAACAGACAACATTTCATCACCCCCCCCCCTTTTACCCCGAAAACTCATTGTCTATATAGCGGCTCTAGAAATGATACCTTTTGCGACGCGAACCATTCATATAACAAACGAGTAAAAGAAATGAGGAGTCGCTAGGGGATGGAACGTATTCATAGTAATCTTGCCTTTTTAACGGATGTAGTCTGTAGTGCTAGATATGCATGTGGTGTACATTGTAGCTCACGGTTACAAATTGATAAAAATACACTTTGTACGGCAAAAATTAATTAAACGATTTACCAACAGAAAAAAAAGTCGCCATTCTATATCCTCTTTTTTTTTGCGATCCCTTAACTCCGACTAGTACAAAAAGTACTCCGTGTTTCAAAATACTTTGTTTAACATTATAACTTGGCCATGCTTTACTTGATCTTGTTTTCCACGGTGATGACTATGATATGCACGTTGTACAATGTAGGCACATTGCATAATCAAACGTTCCTTCTTTGTCAGATAAAAGGGGAGCGACAGAAACCAGATTGACATTCAAACTCAATTGTTGAAAATAAACATACAACGCAATGGCTAAAAATTAAAATAAATAATGTTAACTCAAACGATACTGATACTAAGGATATTGAATCGAATTCGGTGTTATCGATATCTGTATCAATTGAATTTGAATTTGCTTGATTTGGACGGTTTGTATGTCGAAATTGATATAATAGATCAGACTTCAATGTATGGCTCAATCCACTTGTATGTACTACATTATGGATAAGATAACTATCGATTATGATTCAATGTCCACGATATCGTGACTTGACTGTGTACTTAGACAAACAATATTAAATATTGACTACTAGTATATCGTTTTCAATTTTGACAATTTATGTTGCAAAATAATGCTTATTTATAAATTTGTAAAATTGTTGACTACATGACTTTTATATTATTTTTCCGTAAAGATTTACCTATAACGTCATTCAAGCGCAAGTTTGAGGTTTTATATATGTGTCGTCCGCCTCAAAATCGAAATTTTGGATCTGCCGAAAATATTTCTTTTAGATCATTATAAAGATTGCAGTAAAAAGGTAACACTTAAACACTCTTTGACAACATAAGATTTATTTTTACCGGGCTAAAAAACGGTAAAATTGATTCAAAATGGTTCCGAATGAATTGTGTTCTGCCTTTTTTCTCAGGTTTGTACAATTAAATTTCAATATTGAGACACATTATAAGTCTTCTTCGTGTAGACTTATGCTTCCCAACAGAAACACTACGGGCACGGATATAGCCATTTAAAAAAGGGGGTTCCAACCCCTAGAAAGTCATGAAACGTTCACATAAAAAAAAAAAAGAATAAAGTTTAGAAAAAAAGTTTTCAGTCCTCGGAATACTCTCCCCCACTTGGATCAGTCAATGCAATGCGGATGCCGATATTAGGGAAGCACCTCGTGACCCGTTAAAATTCACAAACAGGTTACTGTTGCTCAATCTTTAGTGTATTGTTTAGTGTTTTGTACATTGTTATATATTTAACTTGTTCGTGTTTTTGTGGCCGTGATGATCGTTTTGTTTTCTTTTATTTTCTCCTATAGTGTCTTATTCTAATTTGTTAATGAAGCAGACGTGTTTAAAACGAAATTGACTGGTCTTTTAATTTTTTCATTACTGTCAGATATATTTCAAAAAGAGTTATCACTCTTGCATTATGCATCTTAACTATACCAATGTAGTTTTATAATGAAACAAATAAATAAATGTAAACAGGTAGAAGAAACAATCTTTAAATGGCAAAAGCTTAAATATCGAACATATAGGAATCATCATAAACTTGTATTAACTGTATCGTGCTGTTGCGTGCGACGAAGGATATTTGTTTGCATTCATACCTTGATTCGAGAAGATTTAATTGTCAATCGTTCATAGTTTTGGATTAAACTCTATGAGAAAAACAATATTTATACTTGGAAATTGTATCGCTACAGCATAACTATGTGTGTATTTGAACAATATGTCTGAAATGGACATAATGACCAACGATCGCCTCAGTTGCTTTCACTAATATCTATTATATAGATTGTACTGTTTTTCTTTACTCATTGACAAAGATAATAATTTGATATATTATATTAATCGATTATGCAACATTTGATTTTAATTATAAAATTACAAGGTGTTACATTGTTATACTGAATATAAATTGTCTATGTGCGAAAATATACTAATTTACATTTCTAAATTAACTTTTTTCTTACGATGCAGATGTTATTGTTTGAGTCAGCATAGGCTTGGTTTTGACACGTACGCACATATCAACATTTGTATAAAGAAAACCACGGCTTACGGTATTATTACTCAGTTATATCTCGCCAAGGTAAGACGTTTCTGAAATTATTCTAAAAGTAAGTTAAGATTTAAATTATGCTATATTAAGTTTTATACCTACAAATGTACAAGTGAGAACTTCAAACATAATATACAGTTTTATTTACATTTAGATTATGTTTATATTATCGAGTAATGAATCCAGACTATATAATATTTCGACAGGTAACCTACGCTGTGGTATGACATCCTGGTACTCAGTCAAGTAAGAGCAAACAAAAGAAGTAAAATCAAATATATAATCGGTGCAAATTATTTGGAGGGAAGTTTATTGTTTTCCGAGGATATTGTCGTGTATAGGATACATAAAAAAGTTAATTTCCCCCAACAAAATTGTACAGATTGAAATCTTGATTTCACTTTTGTATGTTGCTTTTACTAAACGAGTACCAGAATGTCCTACCACAAAGAAAGTAACCTGTCGAAAACATTTAAACCCTGGAGTTAACGTTAAAAGTCAATAATTTGAAAATAGTCTTTAATTTGAAAATGGTATATTGAACCATAGTCTGACGGTTAAGAACCACTCCCAGTCACGGTGTTTATCGCGATTGTGATTTTACGAAAATGCTCTTGATAATGAAATGAAGTGATCATTTATTGTAATTTTGGTGTCTTATTTTCAATATTTTCAGTTTGTTATACTTATTATCTTAAACTTTTTAATAAACTTATCTGGTGCCTTTACTGAAATAACAAATCACAAAAAAGGTTGTTACATTTTATATCAAAAGAAGAAATATTTGTTATTTGGTAATGTTAAAACATTGCGAATGACTTGTTGTATCTTTCCTCTGATATTTATTTAATTTTGTGGTAAACAACCCATTATGATGTTAAAAAATCAAATGGCCGCCAAAAAGTTCCCCTCAATTAAAGTAATGATGCATTCTATTTAAAACAAAATCAAATAATTTCGAGTTCTTATAGAGAAAATCTTATCTTGAGGCCTTTGAAATAACTAGTTAAAAATAGCATCATTTTTCGTCAAAAGAAGAAACATTGGTAATTTTAAACAATGCGATCAACATTTAAGTATATTTTTTCTGATATTCTTTAACGTTTAAGAAAAACAATTAATCCTAAACTATAAAAGGTACAAAATTCCAATGGCGATCAATAATTTCAATTAAAGTGAAGAAATAATTGCATTCTTATCTAACAAAAACAAAGTTTATGCATATTTATCCTTCAATTATTCACTTTTAATACACAATTACTTATCTAAAAGCATTAATTATAAATGATTGCAATAGATGTTGCATTATTTCTGATATAAAAGAAGAATTTATGCATTTTTAAGCAATGTGACCAAAGGTTTAGTATTGTTTCCCTCAAATTCAACATATTTTATGTCATTATTATTGAAAAAGCAACCAAACCTGATGTACAAAAAGAACCGAAATCAAATGACGGTTCATACATTCTATCATAATAAAGAAATTATTGCATTCTTATCTAACAAAAATATAGTTTATGCAATTTATCCTCCAATTATTATTATTTAATACAAAATTACTTCTCTAAAAGCATTAATTATAAATGATTGCAAAAGATGTATTAATTCTGATAAAAAAAGAAGATTTTTTTCATTTTTAAGCAAACGAACAAAAATTCAGTATCTTTTCCTCAAATTCAGCATATTTTATGAAAAACAACCAATCCTGATGAACAAAAAGAATCGAAATCAAATAACGGTTCATAATTTCTATCAACATAAGGAAATTTTTGCATTCGTATATTAAAGTTTGTTTACCAACACAAAACAAAAGTTTGAGTAATTACTGCTTACATTATCAAAATTCTTACAAAAAAAAATCTTATTGGAAAACTGAAATAGCTAGTTACAAATAATGTTGCATTATTGGTTATCAAAAGAAGAAAATTGGTAATTTTAAATAATTCGAACAATATTTAAGTATGTATTCTCTGATATTTTTTTTTAACTTTTATGGAAATCAATCAATCCTAAACTAAAAAAAAGTACCAAAATAATTTCAATGAAAATAAAGAAACCAGTGCATTCGTTTCTATGAAAACAAATGTTTATGCATATTTGTCCTTCAATTATTCTCTTTTTAAACAAACGTACTGATCAAAATGCATTGTTAATGACTGATTGCAGTTGACGTTGCATTATTTATGATATAAAAGAAGAAATACTTGCATTTTTAAGCAACGCGAACAAAAATTTAGTATCGTTTTCCTGACATTTAACATATGTTATGAAAAACAACCATTTCAGATGTACTAAAGGTACTAAAATGAAATGACGGTTCATATTTTCTATCAAAATAAAGAAATTATTGCATTACTATTCAGTACAAAACAAAAGTTTAAGTAATGTTCCCCTTCCATTATCAAAATTCTTACAAAACAAACCTTATTCGAGGACTTTATAATGACTAGTTACATTATTGTAAAATTGGTAATTTTAAACAATGCAAACCTCATTTTAGTAATTTTTTTTAGATATGATTTTTATTTTATAAAAAAGTAACCAGTACTGAACCATAAAAAGTACAAAAAACCACAGGTGGTCAGTAATTTCCATTAAAATAAAGAAATAATTGAATTCTTATTTAACAAAAAAAAGTTTATGCATATTTATCCTTCAATAATTCATATATTATACAAAATTACTTATCTGAATGCACTAGTTATGACTGATGTTGCATTATTTCTGTTTCGAAAGAAGAAATATTTGCATTTTTACGCAACACGAACAAAAATTTAGTATCTTTTCCCTGAAATTCAGAATATTTTATGAAAAACAACTAATCCCGGTGTACAAAATACTGAAATTAACTTTCAAAATAATGAAATTATTGCATTTTTATTTAACACAAACTAAAGCTTAAGTATTTTAATCCTTTCATTTTTTTAACTTCTACCAAAAAACTTTTTTGAGGCCTATCACAAATAATAACTTTAGTGGTACATATTTAATGAGTAAAGATGTCTTATTAGAGGTCCGCATTTATCGACCGTAAAAACTGTGGAGTTCGTTTTACATAAGAATTAATTATATACGTATTCGTCCGATCCGTGGATAAACTTAATTTACTGATCGATCGCTGACCATTATCACGGTAACTCTCATATAGCTTATTTGACGTATCTGACGGATTCTATGGGTCATCGATCACCGATATTAATCGATCAGTCAAACATCCGTCACCGATCGTTCACCGATCAGTCAAGTTTACGTCAAGCAGTAGCGCATAAGGTTGCACGTACTGTATGTGAAGTAAGGAGGGGCATTGGTTTTGGCAGTGTGGCATAAAATATAGCTAAACTCAGTATAACTTATAGATTTGGACTGTAAATAAACAAAAGATAATCCCTCACTGAACAATTATATATGATCTTTATGAATTGTTTTGTTCAAAATGAAGCCTTTAGTTTTCAATATTGAATTGTTTCATATTTTTCATTTCGCTGCCTTTTATTTCCGACTATAAAGTATTGACTTTTTTTCTTTGTTGAAGTCCGTCTGGTTGCCTGTAACTGATTACATCTTCTTCACTTCGACTTTGGTTGATAGTTGACTCATTAGTAATCATACAACATCTCATTATATTTATATACTCACAATTAAGAAAAGTATACAATTTCTGCCATATCATCGTTCTGTTGTGTCATTTATTGTCGAGAGAGCATTTAAATTTCCCGAATTATTAGAAATTCATAACCCAGAAATGAAATGCCTAAATAGGAAGTCAGGCGTTAAGTCTTAACATTACACTTGCCGAGAAATCAATTCTAGATTAACATAACATTTAATATTTATCAAACAGTTAAATAATTCCTATCATTTGTAATGCCCTTGATTACAGTTCGTCATTTACTTTTGTTTTCTAGGTATTTTTTCAATTGGCAAACATAAGAAATGATAGAAATGTCTTAATCCCAGAGATAGACTATCATATACAAAAGAACCAGTATAATTGGAACTGGTATTCGAGTACTGGTATGACCTTCTGCCATTAATCACGCCAATTTAAATAAAAAAATTTACTGCGTCTAATAGATCCGAAACATAAAATGATGCTGTAGTAAATTTAACAGCAGTAGTTGTTGTTTTCAGTTGGCAATGTATGTGCTCTTATGCTGTACTGTTACACGGTCCCAGGATAGGAGGAGTTTTTGTTTTACCAGCAAACAAGTCCAACCCGCAATATTCTGTATTTCCCTATGCCAAGTCAGAAGCCTGTCATTCAGTTGTTGTCTTTTGTTGATGTGTATCATATTGGTTTTTGTTAATGGTTTTGTACATAAATCAGGACACTAGTTTTCTCTTTTGATTTGTTTTACATTCAACATTCGACATTTCTTGATTCATAATAGCTTACTATGCGTATGGGTTTTGAACATTGTTGAATGTCATAAGACGGCTTATCATTCTTAACCTTTTTCATTTGGTCACTGACGAGGGTTGTGTCATTGGAAATCATACAGAACCTTTTTATTTGTTTTATATTTAACTTTCTTTTGAAGAATGTTTGGACTGTTATAACATTTTTGTACTTCAGAGAAAAAGTTATTCTGGTGATAAATGATACATTGACTGTTAATCTGTGATAAAGAACAAAATGCATTGAAAAATAGCGATATCGTTATTGAAAACAATACAAAAATACATTTACAGTTCAAGCCCTTCTATATCTTACTATAAGGCATTTGATTTGCTTATTCTTGTAGGGCGTAGAGTAACTCATTTTTTTAACTTCTATGTCATTTGGCCTCTGGTGGAGAGTTGTCTCATTGGCAATCATACCACATCTTCTTACATTTATAAAATTGTTTTCAAAACATAAATAGTCGAAGGGAAATTTTATGATTTTAAACTGGTACGTATGGACAAAAAAATGATAAAAATAGTGATGATAGACCAGTGTTTTTATGTATAACTAACTTTTGATATTAAAGAAAGGTTTGGTTGCTGTAAATTTCTTATATACTTATCTATCTATGTCAAAGATGACTATGTTTAACAAGGAAGCCGATAGTTTTGTGAATATTTACAGATATGGCTGCAGGAAGTTCACGTTTTGCATTTATTTCATTTGATTCTTTTATTGTTTATTTTTAAAAGGACAAAAGAGACGAGTTTTAGAATGATGTTAACCGTAACGATTATTCTAATAATTGGCTCATTGCAAACAGCTTGTGCCAATCCGTGTTCAGACTTTTCCTGTGATTGCCAAGGCACAGAAGTGATATGCAAATCACGAGATTTAGAAGATGTACCTGATGGTATACCTAATACTACAACACTATTGTAAGTGTGGTTCGCTTTTGTATTTTATCTAGAAATAGTTAATAGTGAAAGCAATTAAAATGTAATTTCTCTCTCTCTCTCTCTCTCTCTCTCTCTCTCTCTCTCTCTCTCTCTCTCTCTCTCTCTCTCTCTCTCTCTCTCTCTCTCTCTCTCTCTCTCTCTCTCTCTCTCTCTCTCTCTCTCTTCTATTGTTGTTCTTTAAAAATAAGTAAAGAAACCTTGAAGACAAAACAGTGAAATATAATGTTGATCGTTAATTTTCGTCTTTCGTCATTCTTCTTTTTTGTTTTGTGATTTCAGTGTCGCTCTTATGATTCATGCCCTTTCAAACTTTGTTTTTTTTCTTCAATTTGTTCTAATTTTATGTTGTACATCACAGTTCTAGATAAGCTGTAAAAGAGAGGCGAACAATACCAGAGTGACATTCAAACTAATAAGTCGAAAATAAACTGATAACTGCCATGGCTAAATAAGAAAAAGTCAAACAAACAAACACCAGTATACAAAACACAACATAGAAAACTAAAGACTGAGCACACGAACCCCACCAAAATCTGGGGGTGATATCAGATGCTCCGGAAGGGTAGAATTGACACTGGCGTAGCCTAACTTTTATTTCTAGTAAGGTAAATGAATCGAATGACTGAGCGCAACCGCAATGCTAATTGGGAAGGGATGACCAAGTGGCAAATTCCGCGTCCCAAAACAGTTTTCAGCATGTTTATCAGCAAAACAGTTTTAAACCTGCCGGGGCACATGAGATCACCCCCAGTTTTTGGTTGGGTTCTTGTTGTTCAGTTTTAATTTTTTTCTGTTGTGATTGGTGTACTGTTGTTTGTCTGTTAGTCTTCTTATTTTTTTTTGCCATGGCGTTTTCAGTATATTTACGACTTATGAGTTTAAGTGTAGTGGTATATTTCGCCCCTATTTTAAAGATAAAACAAGCATTTTTCATGCTTGCTTTTCGTATAGTGGAACATATTTCGTACATATTTTTATCTAAAGAAATCAACAATAAATCCAGAAAGTCACTGCTGTCGCTTAATAAACCCCGACATAGTTTATTTGAGCATGTCACCAGTCACGTCACATTACTGAAAGTGTACACCTTATGAAAAGGACACTGCTTTGAATCAACAAAAATCCACAGATTTGAGTGTCATGACGTCACGGATATACACCTAAAATATTTGGCTTTTATCGTTCGTGACGGAAGTAAATCTAGAAAAAAACGCTGCAGACGTATAACATGTAAACATTGTTATTTTCACTTGTGTTTAGCTATATCATTTAATATTTGTTAACAATCACACGTGACCTCTTTTGTCATTTGACACTGTTATGTTTACCATTTGTCTCATATTTCTGCTACGTAAAAAAAATGCTTCACTTCCATAATTGGTATTCAGCAACATATGCATTTCTCTATTTTTGGTTTCTTGTAAAAGCTTAAAGAGTTGTGTTATGCTCCATATATGTTGATTTCAAGCCTGATAATATTGGAAAAGTTTAAATCAAAGACCAGTGGCGTGTTCAATAAATTATAATAGTGTTACATTTCATTCAATCTTTATCATTTTCAAAGTTTAACTCGAAATCAAATTTCGGCTACAACAGTCAATACGTCAAGTACTACCTTTGTTCTATTAGCGCGGGTAATTTGAATAGTGTTTTAATGACAAATCTTAATCATGGTAATTCTTTAACTCTTTTCAGAAATTTAGGATTCCACCAAATTTCATCCTTAACAGCAAATGTGTTTAATGGTCTTGTTTCATTGAAAACCATGTAAGTACTTGTTTCATTAAAAACCATGTAAATCTTGCTTTTGTATTGAACGTCTTGGTTGTATGTGACCCCATGTCAGATTGGTTTAAATCAAAACAGGTGTCACGTCCAAAAAAAGTGAATCATCTTTTACGGATGATTCATTTATCATGTTTATTCTTTTACAAATATATTTATTTACATGGTATATTCAGATACTGATCCACAAACCAAATGTATTTATCTAGTATATGATATTTTGAAATCTTGATACCCAATATCTGTATCTACACGGTATTTTCCGATCTTGATCAACAAACCAAATGTCTTTATCTACATGGTATTTGCAGATCTTGATCCACTAACCCAATGTCTTTATCTATATGGTATTTTCCGATCTTGATCCACAATCTAAATGCCTTTATCTACATGGTATTTTCAGATCTTGATCCACAAACTAAATGTTTTTATCTACATCGTATTTTCAGATCTTGATCCACAAACTTAATGTATTTATCGACATGGCATTTTCAGATCTTGATCCACAAACCAAATGTATTTATCGACAGGGATTTTCAGATCTTGATACACAAACCAAATGTTTTTATCTATATGGTATTGTCCGATCCGATCTTGATCCACAATCTAAATGTCTTTATCTACATGGTATTTTGAGATCTTAATTCACAAACTAAATGTTTTTATGTACATGGTATTTTCAGATCTTGATCCACAAACTAAATGTAATTCTCTATATGTTATTTACATATCTGAATCCACAAACTCAATGATTTTACCTACATGGCATTTTCAGATCTTGAACCACAAACCAAATATATTTTTCACCAGTTGCGTTTAATGTTGTTGTCTCCTTGTATTCCTTGTTAAAATTTGTTTTATAATAGAATAAAAAAAGACGGACGTTCCAGTTTTCCAATTCTATGGTCGATATCAGGAATTGATTGATCGTCCCTTTTGGTTTTAAAGCTTCACAAGCATTTATAAATCTTTGGCTTCTATATGTTGTTAGCATTCCTGATAAATGTAAAAATTCCTAAAAAGGGAGCAATTGGCAAACAACAATTGAATAAAGTGTCACTTGATTCATGATTCCGGAAACCGATATTGGTCATGCGGCAGATCTTTTAGTATCAGATGTATTATTACCAAGAATGCATTGATCAATCAGATTAGAAGCATCTCATCCCAATATTTATTTAAGGACTGGTTTACTGTAGTAATGATAGTAGAATAAGATTTTATCAGACTGATTATATAAATCATATAGTTCTTGTGTAGTGTAGATATGGAGTACTAATCTGTTTTTCAGGATTCTAAGCGATAACCAAATTTTAATAATCGCAGCAGATACGTTTAAGGATCATGTGTTATTGAAAACCCTGTAAGTACTGATTTTAAATGAAAACAAGACCGAAATTCAAGTATTCAATTTTTGTTTATGTTACATACTCTATTTTCAGGGATCTAAGCAGTAACCAAATTTCAATAATCTCAGCAGATACGTTTAAGGATCTTGTGTCATTGGTAACCCTGTAAGTATTGATTTCAAAATAAAATAAAAGACTGAAATTCCCGTATTCAAATTATATGATCGACATCATGAATAAGTTGATCGTACACGATTGCATAACATTTAAGGAGTTTTATTTCTATAACTTATGTGAGCAGACAACGCTATCTAGGAAACTATCAGGAGGTGGTGTCAGCACAGCATGAATCAAGTACATTCGAGATGCCAAACGCAATGATTTGATTGCATACCTACCGGAAGCATGCCAAGAGTCTGTTGTCTGTCCTCATTGCCTCATCCAAGGATAGACAATGCAGTTAGCGGTATAAACAACATTGACATTGACATATTAAAACGCAGAAAAAAAAAACAACACTTAAAATCAAAGCAAAAGCATGGAATTTAATGGGTTTTTTAATAACATGATTACGTCATTTCATGCCCGAAGTTCTAAAACTTCGTGTCAAAACTGTTAACAATAGCAGAAAACATAGTTTATTACATTAAGCCAAGAATACCCTTTCCTTCATATTCGTATAAAGTTTTAAAAACGTTTTAAAAAATCAGGTGTTGCAAAATATTTTTAAGACATACGTTATTTGAAAATATTTATATGACTTTTTGATAGATAGTTACATCAAGTCCGAATAGAAAGGCAAACAACGAACACAAATGTCGTATTCAAAACATTTAAACATTGTTTTACCTACGATTCATCATTCCCTTATCTGGTTTCAAACTTTCACAAGGAAACCAAATTTCAATTATAGCAACAGATAAGTTTAAGAATTAATTTTTGAGTCATTGAATATCTTGTTAGTGTTATTGTTTACTTATGGTTGTCTTAAATAAAACTCTCCAATTTTTTGGTCGACATCATCATGATCATCAATTTGTTAATCATCCCATTTGGTCAAAATATTTTTCGACTATCGATGGGCCTTAGCTTTCAATTTTTGTTTTGTTTGGTGCCTTCCTGATGAATATGACGTCCAGGCTTATGCAAAAAAAACATGTCGTGTTCAATAAATTTGAATAATATTTTACTGACGATTCATTAATCTCTTTTTTAGACTATTAAATAGAAATAAAATTTCAATTATAGCATCATACACGTTTAAGGATCTTGTGTCATTGAAATACTGAAATTTGTATTCTCCATTTCTATAGTCGACATTATAGATTTGTTTATCGTCCCTCTTGGTCAAGACTATTGACACACATTGAGTGTCAATAGTTTGGACTTTTCGTGAGCGTTCCTGGTGAATGTGACTTTTAGTCGTATTTGAAAGGTTAAAATAAAAGACGTCGTGTCGTGCTCAATAAATTTGAATAATGTTTTACTGACAATTTATTTATATGTGACATACTCTATTTTCAGGGATCTAAGCTATAATCAAATTTCAATAATCTTAGCAGATACGTTTAAGGATCTTGTGTCATTGGTAACCCTGTAAGTATTGATTTCAAAATTAAAAAAAAGACTGAAATTCCCGTATTCAAATTCTATGATCGACATCATGAATAAGTTGATCGCCGCGAATAGTACTGCAGTTTTTCAAGCTTTAATAAGTTGGTGGCTTTCTATTTGTTATATTCCAGATGAATGTATTTATCAAGAAAAGCGTTTTAATATGCATACACCAAATGAATATACTATTTTATTTTTATCATTATCGTTATTTTCGCTCTTAACTTATAACATTTAAACACCGGGGCTAGGGTATAAAAGGGAGACAATTCATAAAAATATGATTTTATTCACATATTGGGCAATGTTAAGAAGTGAGAAGCATTTTTCAAAATTAATACAAAAATTGCTATCTGCTTTACTTTTAAACTTGTACAGTTGTCAGAACATAAATTATGGTCAGTTTAGGCCAAACAGTGAGAAAATAGAATAACTCACAATAAAGATATTACAAATTAAAATCCTGAAGCACAGCTATTTTTCAAATTCAAATTCCTGTGATTGACAAGTAGGAGGAGATAACCATGACAACAACAGTCTGTTTATGTTTACAACGAAAGTAGCATACCACATGTGGCTTTAAGTAATCTAAAGCATGCATTTGTGAATTGAGAATCTACTTACATATTGCAGGGGATCAATCAATTATATAATCCTTTCAAAGCTTCAGAATATAGATAGTATTTTAATCTGTTGTGCCAACTAATGTTAAAAAAATGTTATATCCTATTAAATAAATGTCACTTTTATAAATTTATGTAACTATTCCCAGAGGTGGCCCATATAAGTAATATTTTCAGGATTTGGACGCCACCCTCTTACCAGTTTTAGGACACACTTAGGCATAACATCTCTTTTTTGCCATGTGTCATTTTTGAATATAGGGTCCCTTTCAAGAGCAGCTTGTTTTCCCATTAAATATCTGTCATTCTTCCAAGCTTCTCGGTGAAACATCATTGTCCAGAAATATTTGTACTTCTCCTTTCTATTATTTCTTTGATGTCTATTTTGAGGTTCACTTTCCCACCACATTTGCCTGTTTTTTTTCACTATTAATGCAAGGTTTGCAAAAACAAAAGGGACATTCCTCACATGCTTGGTCTCGTTCTATGAGGAATTGGTTTTCTTCAATTCCATCTTCTATCTCCTCCTGTACATTGTCACTAGTTTGTGTGGACATAGTTGTAACCTTTGCTATCTCATTGTTACTATCTACTAAATCTACATCCCAATTGTAATATCCAATTAACTGTAAATAGTTTCCTTTTGTTCTTCAGTGAATCGAAGTGCTGTTTTCTCCATTTTGTCAAGTGTGTATATTTTATATCTAGTTTACACGACTTGACCTTTTATCAAACTGTAGCAATAAAACAACAATATCTTTCCCTCCAAATCTTAGCACCAAATATCTTGGTTATCATATTCCCAGTGTTTTACACACCTAATTTTATAATAAGGTACCTACAGGAATGATGAATATGTTTAAACATATCTAACATACTTGTGTAAGACATTGCGTCTGTAATGCTTTAAATATTATGTCTATTACTCCTTTAGAATCTCCTCTCAAATTAAGGGAGGCTATCATGCAGGGAAATGCATGTTTCATAAGGCTTTATTATGAATTCTGTTTAATTCTTACTGCCCCCACTCCCTATAATTCCATATTTAGAAAATGTCCCTTGCTATAATGTAATAGTTTAATTAGTATATCCATGATATGATCCCTTGGATTTG
The DNA here is from genome assembly GCF_963676685.1 of Mytilus edulis. Lineage (NCBI taxonomy): Eukaryota > Metazoa > Mollusca > Bivalvia > Mytilida > Mytilidae > Mytilus > Mytilus edulis. The sequence goes on along the minus strand of NC_092351.1, from coordinate 55,990,994 downwards.
TTGTTAAAAAATGTAAATAAAACAATCCCCTGCCATGGTCCGAAATTTTCTTAGACTGGGTCAAATTACACAACTGTTTACATATTTATCATGTAGATAATCTTTTAGATGTATAATATTATATTGCATCAGTTACTTTTAGTATTATTCACTTGTTATTGAAAATGGAAAAAGAAACAAAACGACCTCCTTGCTTCAAAATAGTGTTTTACTGACGATTCATTAATGCCTTATCTATTTTCAGCAATTTTCGAGGAAACCAGATATCAACTATAGCAAAAGATGCGTTTAATGATCTTGTGTCATTAAAAAACCTGTAAGTTAAATTTTTTTTTACTAATGGTTATCCTAAATTTCATTCTCAAAATATTTGGTCAACATCATAAATTTGTTTATCGTTCCGTTTGTTCAAAACCTTTTACTTTTATTTGTGGTTATAATGATGTTAACCGTAACGATTATTCTAATAATTGGCTCATTGCAAACAGCTTGTGCCAATCCGTGTTCAGAATTTTCCTGTGATTGCCAAGGCACAGAAGTGATATGAAAAAACATGAAATTTAGAAGATATACCTGATGGTATACCTAATACTACAACACTATTGTAAGTGTGGTTCGCTTTTGTATTTTATCTAGAAATAGTTAATAGTGAAAGCAATTAAAATGTAATCTCTCTCTCTCTCTCTCTCTCTCTCTCTCTCTCTCTCTCTCTCTCTCTCTCTCTCTCTCTCTCTCTCTCTCTCTCTCTCTCTCTCTCTCTCTCTCTCTCTCTCTCTCTCTCTCTCTCTTCTATTGTTGTTCTTCAAAAATAGGTAAAGAAGCCTTGAAGACAAAACAGTGAAATATAATGTTGATCGTTAATTTTCGTCTTTCGTCATTTTTCTTTTTTTTTTTTGTGATTTCAGTGTCGCTCTTAGGATTCATGCCCTTTCAAACTTTGTTTTTTTTCTTCAAGTTGTTCTAATTTTATGTTGTAACGTCACAGTTCTAGATAAGCTGTAAAAGAGAGGCGAACAATACCAGAGTGACATTCAAACTAATAAGTCGAAAATAAACTGATAACTGCCATGGCTAAAAAAGAAAAAGTCAAACAGACAAACAACAGTATACAAAACACAACATAGAAAACTAAAGACTGAGCACACGAACCCCACCAAAATCTGGGGGTGATATCAGGTGCTCCGGAAGGGTAGAATTGACACTGGCGTAGCCTAACTTTTATTTCTAGTAAGGTAAATGAATCGAATGACTGAGCGCAACCGCAATGCTAATTGGGAAGGGATGACCAAGTGGAAAATTCCGCGTCCCAAAACAGTTTTCAGCATGTTTATCAGCAAAACAGTTTTAAACCTGCCGGGGCACATGAGATCACCCCCAGTTTTTGGTTGGGTTCTTGTTGCTCAGTTTTAATTTTTTTCTGTTGTGATTGGTGTACTGTTGTTTGTCTGTTAGTCTTCTTATTTTTTTTTTTTTGCCATGGCGTTTTCAGTATATTTACGACTTATGAGTTTAGGTGTAGTGGTATATTTCGCCTCTATTTTAAAGATGAAACAAGCATTTTTTCATGCTTGCTTTTAGTATAGTGGAACATATTTCGTACAAATTGTTATCTAAAGAAATCAACAATAAATCCAGAAAGTCACTGGTGGCGCTTAATAAAACCCCGACATAGTTTATTTGAGCATGTCCCCAGTCACGTCACATTACTAAAAGTGTACACCTTATGAAAAGGACACTGCTTTGAATAAAAAAAATCCACAGATTTGAGTGTCATGACGTCACGGATATAGACCTAAGAGAAGGACATATATTTGAGGTTGTACATATATTTGACACTTACACAGTTTCTCCATATCGATACACTTTTACTTTACATTTTGTATTCTCTTGAGTCTTACTGATGAATAAGTGTGCAGGACATATTGAACAGCTAATTTAATAAACGCGTTTGATGCATTTGAATAATATTTTAATGACAATTCATTAATTCTTTATCTCTTTCTAGAGATCTATCCCGAAACGGCATTAAAACCATAGCAGCAGATGCGTTTATTAATCTTACATCGTTGGAACAATTGTAAGTTCTGTTTATTCAATAAATGAATTACTAGAATTAAAGCTGTCTAATTTAATGTGCGACATTATGAATGAGTTGATAGTCTCTAATCATGATAATGGTCATAGTTCCTTTCAAGCATGAATACATCCTATGATTTCTACCTTTAGCAACTGTTACGAATTCCTTGAATTCCTTACGAATTTAAACAAAAACAGAAAAGTGCCTCAATTTGCAAACACCAATCATCAACCATTTTTGCATGTAAACCATTCCTAAATTGTCCATGTATCAATGCATTAATCATTAGAAGCAAAGGTTCCAACAAATTCAGGAAAAGTTGATTTTAAATTGATTTTGTTAGAATGTTTAGGTCCGTTTTGGTCAATGTATGCAGTTTTGCTTGTATCATTATCTACTGTTTTTGCATGTACACCATTCCTTAAATGTTCGTGTGTCTATGTATTAATCATTTGAAACAAAGATTCCAACACATTCATGCAAAGTTGATTTTATATTGATTTGGATAGATTCTTTAGGTCCCTTTTGGTTATCAAACTTTTCATTCGTATGGTTACTTAACCATCTATGGCTTCCAAATATTTGGCTTTTATCGTTCGTGACGGAAGTATATCTAGAAAAAAACGCTGCAGACGTATAACATGTAAAAATTGTTATTTTCATTTGTGTTTGGCTATATCATTTAATATTTGTTAACAATCACACGTGACCTCTTTTGTCATTTGACGCTGTAATGTTTACCATTTGTCTCATATTTCTGCTACGTAACAAAAATGCTCCACTTCCATAATTGGTATTCAGTAACATATGAATTTCTCTATTTTTGGTTTCTTGTAAAAGATTAAAGAGTTGTTTAAATCAAATACCAGTGGCGTGTTCACTAAATGTTTATAGTGTTTACATTTCATTAAATCTTTATCATTTTCAAGGTTTAACTGGAAATCAAATTTCCGCTACAACAGTCAATACGTCAAGTACTAACTTTGTTCTATTAAGGCGGGTAATTTGAAAAGTGTTTTAATGACAAATCTTAATCATGGTAATTTTTAACTCTTTTCAGAAAGTTAGAATTCAACAAAATTTCATCTTTAACAGCAAATGTGTTTAATGGTCTTGTTTCAATCAATACCATGTAAGTACTTGTTTCATTGAAAACCATGTAAATCTTGCTTTTGTATTGAACGATTTGGTTGTATGTGACCCCATGTCAGATTGGTTTAAATCAAAACACGTGTCACGTCCAAAAAAAGTGAATCGTCTTTTACTGATGATTCGTTTATTCTTTTACAAATATATTTATCTACATGGTATATTCAGATATTGATCCACAAACCAAATGTATTTATCTAGTATATGATATTTTGAAATCTTGATACCCAATATCTGTATCTACACGGTATTTTCCGATCTTGATCAACAAACCAAAATGTCTTTATCTACATGGTATTTGCAGATCTTGATCCACTAACCCAATGTTTTTATCTATATTGTATTGTCCGATCTTGTTCCACAATCTAAATGTCTTTATCTACATGGTATTTTCAGATCTTGATCCACAAACCAAATGTTTTTATCTATATGGTATTGTCCGATCGACATGGATTTTCAGATCTTGATCCACAATCTAAATGTCTTTTATCTACATGGTATTTTAAAATCTTAATTCACACACTAAATGTTTTTATGTACATGGTAATTGCAGATCTTTATCCACAAACTAAATGTATTTCTCTATATGTTATTTACATATCTTAATCCACAAACCCAATGATTTTACCTATATGGCATTTTCAGATCTTGATCCACAAACCAAATATATTTTTCACCAGTTGCGTTTCATGATGTTGTCTCCTTGTATTCCTTGTTAAAATGTGTTTTATAATAGAATAAAAAAAGACGGACGTTCCAGTTTTCCAATTCTATGGTCGATATCAGGAATTGATTGATCGTCCCTTTTGGTTTTAAAGCTTCACACGCATTTTTAAATCTTTGGCTTTCTATATTTTGTTAGCATTCCTGATAAATGTAAAAATTCCTAAAAAGGGATCAATTGGCAAACAACAATTGAATAAAGTGTCACTTGATTCATGATTCCGGAAACTGACATTGGTCATGCGGCAGATCTTGTAGTATCAGATGTATTATTACCTAGAATACATTGTTAATCTGGTTAGAAGCATCTCATCCCAATATTGTTTTAAGGACTGATTTACTGTAGTAATGATAGTAGAATAAGATTTTATCAGACTGATTATATAAATTATATAGTTCTTGTGTAGTGTAGATATGGAGTACTAATCTTTTTTTTCAAAATTCTATACAGTAACCAAATTTCAATAATCTCAGCAGATACGTTTAAGTGTGTGTTATTGGAAACCCTGTAAGTATTGATTTTAAATGAAAAAAAGACTGAAATTCAAGTATTCGAATTCTATGATCGACATCATGGATAAGTTGATCGTACACGATAACATAACATTTAAGGAGTTTTATTGCTATGGTAGATTATTTTCAATAAATAATGTGAGCAGACAACGCTATCTATGAAACTATCAGGAAGTGGTGTCAGCACAGCATGAATCAAGTACATTCGAGATTTCCAAAACGCAATGGCTTGATTGCATACCTACCGGAAGCATGCCAAGAGTCTGTTGTCTGTCCTCATTGCCTCATCCAAGGATATATAGACAAGGCTGTTACCGGTATAAACAAAATTGACATCGAAATATTAAAACGCAGAAAAAAAACAATTAAAATCAAAGTAAAAGCATGGAATTTAATGGGTTTTTTAATAACATGATAACGTCATTTCATGCCCGAAGTTTATAAAACTTCGTGTCAAAATTATTAACCATGTTAACTATAGCAGAAAAATTAGTTTATTACATTAAGCCAAAAATACCCTTTCCTTCCTATTCGCATACAGTTTTAAAAACGTTTTAAAAAATTAGGTGTTGCAAAATATTTTTAAGTTGATCGTCGCGAATGGTAATAAAATTGAGAATGGAAATGGGGAATGTATCAACGAGAAAACAACCCGACCATATCTCAGCTGGCCCCTAAACAAATATATACTAGTTCAATGATAATGAACGCCATACTAATTTCCAAATTGTACACAAGAAACTAAAATTAAAATAATACAAGACTTTACAATAATAATAATGCAGTTTTTCAAGCTTTAATAAGTTGGTGGCTTTCTATTTTTTATATTCCAGATGAATGTATTTATCAAGAAAAGCGTTTTAATATGCATACACCAAATGAATATACTATTTTTTCTATCATTATCGTCATTTTCGCTCTTAACTTATAAGATTCAAAGACCGGGGCTCGGGTATAAAAGGGAGACAATTCAAAAACATATGATTTTATTCACATATTGGACAGAGTTAAGAAGTGAGAAGCACTTTTCAAAATTAATACAAAAATTGCTATCTGCTTTACTTTTACTTAATTTTTACAGTTGTCAGAGCATAAATAATGGTCAGTTTAGGCCAAAAAGTGAGAAAATAGAATAACTCACAACAAAGATATTTCAAATTAAAATCCTGAAGTACAGCTTTTTTTAAATTCAAATTCATTTGATTGACAGGTAGAAGGAGATATCAATGACAACACCTGTCTGTTTATGTTTACAACGGAAGTAGCATGCTACATGTGGCTTTATATAATTTAAAGTATGCATTTGTGAATTGAGAATCTACTTACATATTGCAGGGGATCAATCAATTATATAATCCTTTCAAAGCCTCAGAATATAAATAGTCTTTTAATCTGTTGTGCCAACTAATGTTTAAAAAACATCTTATATCCTATTAAATAAATGTCACTTTTATAAATTTATGTAACTATTCCCAGAGGTGGCCCATATAAGTAATATTTTCAGGATTTGGACGCCACCCTCTTACCAGTTTTATGACACAATTAAGCATAATATCTCTTTTTTGCCATGTGTCATTTTTGAATTTAGGGACCCTTTCAAGAGCAGCTTGTTTTCACATTAAATATCTGCCATTCGCCCAAGCTTCTCGGTGAAACATCATCGTCCAGATGTATTTGTACTTCTCCTTTCTATGATTTCGTTGATGTCTATCTTGAGGATCACTTTCCCACCTCATTTGTCTGGTTTTTTTTCACTAGTAATGCAAGGTTTGCAAAAACAAAAGGGACATTCCTCACATTCTTGGTCTCGTTCAATGAGGAATTTGTTTTCTTCAATTCCATCTTCTATCTCCTCCTGTACATTGTCACTAGTTTGTGTGGACATAGTTGTAACTTTTGCTATCTCATTGTCACTATCTATTAAATTTACATCCCAATTGTAATATCCAATTACCTGTAAATAGTTTCCTTTTGTTCTTCAGTGAATCGAAGTGTTATTTTCTCCATTTTGTCAAGTGTGTATATTTTATATCTAGTTTACACGACTTGAACTTTTATCAAACTGTAGCAATAAAACAACAATATCTTTCCCTCCAAATCTTAGCACCAAATATCTTGGTTATCATATTCCCAGTGTTTTACACACCTAATTTTATAATAAGGTACCTACAGGAATGATGAATATGTTTAAACATATCTAACATACTTGTGTAAGACATTGCGTCTGTAATGCTTTAAATATTATGTTCATTACTCCTTTATAATCCCCTCTCAAATTGAGGGAGGCTATCATGCAGGGAAATGCATGTTTCATAAGGCTTTATTATGAATTCTGTTTAATTCTTACTGCCCCCACTCCCTATAATTCCATATTTAGAAAATGTCCCTTGCTATAATGTAATAGTTTAATTAGTATATCCATGATATGATCCTTTGGATTTGTAGATAAAAAATGTAAATAAAACAATCCCCTGCCATGGTCCGAAATTTTCTTAGACTGGGTCAAATTACACAACTGTTTACATATTTATCATGTAGATAATCTTTTAGATGTATAATATTATATTGCATCAGTTACTTTTAGTATTATTCACTTGTTATTGAAAATGGAAAAAGAAACAAAACGACCTCCTTGCTTCAAAATAGTGTTTTACTGACGATTCATTAATGCCTTATCTATTTTCAGACTTTTAGGAGGAAACCAGATATCAACTATAGCAAAAGATGCGTTTAAGGATCTTGTGTCATTAAAAAACCTGTAAGTTATATTTTTTTTTTACTAATGGTTATCCTAAATTTCATTCTCAAAATATTTGGTCAACATCATAAATTTGTTTATCGTTCCGTTTGTTCAAAACCTTTTACTTTTATTTGTGGTTTGTTTTGTGAATTCACATGAATGTGACTTCCAGTCAGACTAGAAAGTATTATATCATATGTCGTGTTCAATAGATTTGAGTAGTATTTTGACGATTCATTAATCTCTAATCTATTTTCAGATTTTTAGAAAATAACAAAATTTCAACAATTGCAACAGATACGTTTAAGGATCTTGTGTCATTAACATACATGTAAGTATTTTGTTTTTACAGAAATAAGTACTGAAATTATAGATCTCCAAATATATGGTCGACACCATATATTGGTTGGTAAAACTAAAATTCGACTATTGACACATTGATCGTTATTTTTTTTTTCGTGAGCGTTCCTGGTGAATGTGACTTTCAGGCTGACTGGAAAGGTTAACAATTAAAAACAAACTATTTGATCTTTGTTAAAAGTTGAAACGTCTTGTGTAACTTTTTTTTAATATAACCATGTGAAGAATTAAGTTTGAATGGTAGATCTTTGGTTGTTACTGTTTAAGAGATAGGGTTCTCTCACACTGAAACATTGGTAAAGTTGTTGAAACGATCGAGATAGTAATACCGAGTCCAAGTTTTTATAACCAATAATAAGATTATAAAAACTGTTCAGTCAATAAATCATTAATACCTTTACATTGTTCGACATGCAATGAAACATATTAGTCATCGCAATAAATCTATTCAAGGTGCTTTTTTTTGTTGAAATACTTTTCTGGAATGCAATACACCAACTGTTACACACATCAAACATCGTATCTTGTAAACAGACGACCAGGCAAGAAATTAAAAAAAAAAAACAACATAAAAACAAGAATGTGAATCTAATGGTTCCTTTAAACACGAAAATCACGACAATCTTAGCTAACCTTTGTCTGTTTTACTGACAAACAATATTTGTGGGCGAAGAATTAAACATGAACAACAGTACCTAAATATCCCAAACAGGTTTAAAAAAGTAGTTTTTCCATGCGATATGCATGTTTCGACAGATATGAAAATTATTTTGGAAAATTTTCGAACTAATACATGAATCTGAAATTTTGTTTGTTTTGAAAAAATAACGATATCTGAGGGTAAGTTCTATGGAATGAAAACTCTGTTATCAGACATTGCCAAAATCTGGAACATAAATTGGGATCTAAGATTGTGTTGAAACAGGGGTTGCTGATAGAGTTTTTTTGTGAACGGATGTATGCACAACAGTTTCTGCATCAAGATCAAAGATAAGTAATTTGTTTGAAACAGGAAAAGGAGAAGGTAGGTTTAGAAGGAAGATCATTATGAAAAGAAAACAAACGACAATAAGATATTTTCACCGCGAGAAAACAAAATAATGACTATAAAAAATAGTTGAACACATGGTATACACTGCGACATGACGTTATAAGGGCCTTGTATAACATTAGTATCCAACACATAGTTAGCAGGTAATCCATGTTGCCAATGACGGAAAATGATAGAGAGACTTCTGAATTTGAACGTTTTCGTTGTAGCGTGCCTGTAGCAAGTTCCGGATGCCATTATTTCGGTTAAATGATTGTCGAATAATTTTCAATTGTTTCTTGATTCATCTTGCCAACGGCATAATAACCAAAAGTAAACACATGAACAAGTCGACTTGGGGTCTTTCGATTGTTACCTTTACAGCAAGCGCGTTAAATGAGGGGGCCGGTGAGGTACAGAGTGTCTTCGTATAATTTCCAGTTTATTTCCTGCATATCCACAGCTTAGTGTTCCAAGACGTGAGACATATATCAATCAATCAATGTCTCTTCTAAGTTTTTCCAGTAATGCTCTTTTTATGACAATATTCACTGTAAAAAAATCAACCTTAAAAAATTATGTAGTGTTTAATGAATAAAATGTAATGTGATGTGATGTGATTGACAATGATACAACTACTCAACAGAGCCCACATGACGTTGATATAAACAACTGTAGGTCACCATTTTGTCTTCAACAATGAGCAAAACCATACTGTTCACCATGTGTATGAGCGTTTTAACCTCCCATTAACCAGCTATAGTCGTGTAAAAGTACAACATAAGAACAAATTGAAAACTCAGTTAGAAATGACTTTACTCATGCGATTGGTACGAACCACAAAAAAAGAAACAACAAACATAATGAACAAAACAAACAATGCACCGATATTTTTACTCGAACAGTACTCGTTGTTACTGAAAGCTAGTTAATCAATGACAATATCAACTGAAAAATAAATTATGTTCTAGATCATCCATATTGAATGAGGGTTCAATGCTGTTATAAATTGAAATCTTCGAAAAGTCTCAGATATTATATCATTTAATTTAATTTGACATAACTAACTTTTTAAACGTTTTCATTTCAGAACCCTTTATGGCAACGCCTTTACAGCAATATCAGCCGATATATTTAGAAAACTTACTAATATAACCAGGCTGTACGTCATGTAAACTTATCTTTTTATACTATAAGAAGCAATGTCATATGATGATAAAAATAGTAAAAGCACAAAAACAAAAGAAATGAAAATAAATATTGTTTACCTTAAGTCATTTTATAAGTTGTTCTTATGTTATCGTTAAAATATTTTGTTTATATAAGAAACAACTGTAGTATATATCATCGGTGCAAATAAGTAGTTAACTTTGGTTTGATTAGCCTTGATGTAGCTTCTTTTTTGTTAGAATGCAATAGTATTTATTTTTCAGCAATTTGAGTTACATCGTTACATGTTGCAATATGACCGACTTCTTCAAATGGAAAGCTTCTCAAACTGAACTCAATGAATTGGTAGGAAAATGCATTGACTTTGATTCAGTCACGGACATCACTGAATTTGACATATCTAACTGTACAATTCCGGGTAAGCCGTTTATTTTAATAAATTAAGGATCAGAGACTTGAATAAAAGGTCAAGCACCTCGAAAAGATGATAATAATTATGAGAAAACATATATCACATTACACATAAAATTATTCCACCGAAAGAGAAAGTGCACAAATGAGGAATCAAGTCGGGTTCTAAAGCTTATGTTGCCTGTGCATTTCTAATGGGACCTCATTACGTCGCTATTAACACATTAATTTTCTTGCATCGTCATCGGTTGTTTGTGGCAAAACATGCTGGGTGACGTGGCGGTTGTGACTACTAAAATGAAACAAACCGTTGCCACTTTGTGTAACCAGAATACTCTATCAAATATCTACTAGAAACATAACATCTGCCCTATAGTGGCAAATGAACAATCATTATACTCAATAATGCTAAATGGATATCAAATTACTTGTGTTTTGTGGGTGTCTATTGAAGAGAGGCGAAAGATACCAAAGAAACATGTCAACGCATAAGTCGACAACAAACTGAGGATGTCATAGCAAAAAAAAAAAAAATGTAAAACGACGAAAGGAAAAACAGCAGTATACAAACTGACAAAACACAACATACATTTGTAAAAACTAAAAGAAACACGACACAAAAATGCATGTATTGTTAAATTCACGGTATCCAAATAACTTGGATAAATTTTGATCAAATAGATTTTAACGCAATTTACATGGTTATGAACCTTCGATTTAAGATAGGCAGATAAAACATGATAAAATTAGGAATTTAATATTCATAAAAAAATGTTGTTAAAAAGAACTATACTTATTTTCTTCGCAAATAAAAATATACCCTACCAATGTTTGTTAATTCTTTTTTATGATATTTGTATTTCAGTGGATGGTCATTGGGGATCTTGGTCAACAACATCATGTTCAGTGACATGCGGGAGTGGCACAAAATATAGGAATCGAATTTGCAATAACCCCTCGCCATCTGATGGGGGAAAACATTGTGTTGGCAAAGACACCGAACTATCACAGTGTAGATTAAGACATTGTCCAGGTACATCTTACTTTCAGTTCAGGAGAAAATGACCTGATAATATGGTGTTCAAACAGATTTATTTATTTTGTAAAAATTATTTCCGTACTCCATGTTTACCTTACAACAAAATGATTTGTATTTACCTGTGTACGTTAACGATGTTTCATACAAAACCTTCTTATCATTACGAAGAAAGATACTGTACACAATACAAAAAATTATTAAAGGTTTAATGAATGAACAATACCAAATAAATATAAATATTGATATTCGGGATTACATATTACATAAAACATTATGCCGATTTTAAAAAATTTTGAACTAAATACAAATTAAAAACCGTACAAAGCTTGTACAAAAGTAATTTTGATCATTCTGAATGTACATGCAAATTATGTATTTACAATAGACTGGCTGCGTATGTAGATATACCGAAATTGAAACATAATCGAATTAAGAAGTTAGGCAGATGTAAATTGACTATTAACAAAATTGATAACTTAACAACACAGCTTGGTCGATAGAGGAGAGAGTCATTTGGGATGCAGCACGTCAACAGATCTTTGTTTTCTAAAATATTTAATAATGTTTGTATTCATTCACATTTTTTTTTTATTTTTGACTCATTTCTATATAATTTTTATATGCATCAGTTTGTTCTCAAAGCACCACGTCAAGATAGATTGAATGTTGATTATTATCTTAGGAAAATGCTTATAGTAACATTTTATTTATAAAATAGAAATATTAAATTAAACATATTCATATCTGAAATGTATATAAAGTCATTTTTTCCGAATTGCCAGTTTACATTATTGATTTGAAATTGCTAATAAAAACACCATGTGTCAAAGCAAATTCAAGGAAGATAGGGAAAACATCTTTACAAATTTATATGAACCCTTGTTATGTTTATTTTTATTTCAGTTACGTTGTGAAACTGTTAATAAATTGTGTTTATATATCAAGCCAAAATGACAAGTAAATTATGTGTATATATTCATTATTCATTAAATTCACTCTGGTAATTGTATTTATAGCATCCTGCAAACATTCAAAAGCACAGACAAGAAATCAGGTATGTTGTTTAAAACATACAATACATACCTCTTAACTTTACAGTGATAATATGTATGTGTTAAATGATGAATAAGTCTGTTATCATACCGCGGAAATCTTGATCAAGGAAATTTTCTTTAAACATGTCTAATATAAACAGCAATATCTGTTCTGGTGCACATTTACATATTTAACTTTCACAAACAAAAACTTACATAATAAAATTTAAGACAAACAATTTCTCCCTATTGCTGATTTTAATTTTTAGGCGGTGATGTTCGTTTGTCCACAGCGTATGATATTCATATTTCCTAACACTTTGTTTACCTCCTGTCTGTATAAACGTTTTAGATTTCAATGAGCGTAACTTTTGATTAACTTGTAAATTAAAAGAAAGTCACAACTTACGTAAAATATTAACTAAATTCTTTCATAGATACAAAAATTTGGTTTGGAAGTTTTGTGTAGAAACATAATTTTTGATTGTTTACCTTTTTATGTCTTCTTACTGAAGTTATTTTTTCTTTTCTTACGATAACATATATGTTTATTTAAGCAATGAGTTCCAGATATATAAATACATAAGTAGCTCAGGTTACACTCTTATGGACCTCTGGTTTTTCAACAGCCTCACTTGACCAGGGAACAATTTAATGAGTTTAAAAATGAAAACAACACGTTAAATACTTTCAAGCGTCCGAGGCGCTTTTCTTGATTGGTCTTCATCAGGAACGCTAAAAGCCAAATATTTAAGAGCCGTGGATGTCTATACATATAGTTTAGTTTATAACGTCCATAGTTTTACATATTTAAATAACCAGTACATGCTTCCCCAGAACGCAAAGGTTTAATTATTAACCTAAGCAGTCATATTAGCAATAAGATATAGTGATCTGTGTATAAAATACATATCATACTTCCATTCTCTATTATATTTCTCAAACAATTGTTGGTAAAATTTGGGCAGTTTACGGAAGGTGATTTTGTTTTCGTAACATAGTTTTGACAATAAGGCAAGAAAATAATTCAGTATAATTTTACAATACTTAATTTTCTTCAGATAAAAGGTTGAAGAAGGCAAGGACATGGAAAAGGAATTCTCATCCGTGATCTTGATTTGACTAGTACAAAGAAATAAAGAATAGGGATAATGGACTTCATATTTTAACATGATGGCGTATGAATGAATGCAGACTTTGCTTTTATTTTCTTTGAAAAATTTATTTTGAATGATAATCGGTTTAAAATATTCTGTTTTTTCTTATTACATTTATCGACTATTTTACTTTTATAAAGGGAACATTGAGGCTAAAAATGTTCATTGGTAGCTTTCAAATACATCAATCTACATTAATTTAGCTATAATCGTTGCGTACAAATACATTATCATTTTATTTAATTCTATTTGATGTTACATTGTGGTTGTGGGGATAAACATTGGAATCATGTTTTTGGTTTCTGCAAAAAAAACAAAATTACATATTTTTTTTGTTAATCCATATCATACATTCATTAAGCTATACTCGTTGCTGACATTTAAATTATCATTTGAATTAATTTTATTTCATGTTACATTATGGGGATATACATGGGTACATGTTAGCATCAATTGCCATGGGTATGATTTTTTTGTTTTTGCAATAAAAGATGGGATGAATTTGATGTTTTATTTTGTTTTTCAATTCAAATCTACAAGACATTAATATATTTCTAAAAAGTCGATTCTTTTTTCAAAAGAGTCCACAGATACCCAAAAGGATATTTAAACTCATATGTCGCGAAAGAGCCGATAATGCCTGGGAAAAACAGAAAAAAAAGAAAAAATATCGAACAACAGGTTGCAAAACACAACATAGGAAACTGAAAACTAGGCAAGACGAACCCCTCCAAAAACCGTAGGTAATCTCAGGGGCTCCAGATGAGTAAACAGATCCTGTTTTACATGTGGCTCCTGTCATCTTATTGATGTCCTGTTCTACTTGTGGCTCCTCTATATCGCTCTGCTTAGTTCAGGTGACTAAATTTGAAAAGTTGGAACGAAATAACTAGCTTTAAATCATCAACCTTGTGCTTAAATGTGCTCTTTGTATGAAGGTGGGGTTTGAGTTCAATATAAGGAATATATGGTTATAGGTAATCACGATTTTGAGCAGTCTGTGAAAGTTGAACTATTTCTACTGTCGATTTATCGTATCACTATATTTTGTAAACTAAGAAGTTTTGTAATAGTTTTGTAAATTGTTGTGAAGAAAGTGTACGATAACCAATTTCCATGTATTAAAAGTCCGAAACTTATAATGGCAAGGTTTAAATTCAACACTCCAAATTACATAATATTCAATAAATACAACCGTAGTTTACCGATGTTCAAATCATCTAATACGGAAAATTAAAGATAGGAGTATCCATCCAAGACATAAACCAGTACATACACAGCAAAAAACAAAAAAAATAAAAGGAACAGCGCTATTATTCACTACAAAAGTCGAAAAGTCTGAAAAGACCAGTTTTTGTCTTAATTTGCATGAATTTTTACTCGACATTCTCCAAAAGTATGACTTGTGTCTTAATTTTTCTTGACAAATTCTCATTTATATCAAATTTGTATGAAATTTAATTGACATCTTCTCGACATTCTGAATATTGTCGTAAAATTTCTTGACAAATTCTTGACATTTGAATACTGTCTTGAAATTTCTCGACATGTTCTCGACATTCTTTATTTTTCGCAATATGGCTTGACATATTCTGAACATTTTGAATTGTGTCTTAAATTTACTTGACAGTTCTGAGTTTTATAAATCAAGACCAATATTCATGATATAACTTTAATATTTATTTTTCTTTATATAATATACTGTTGTTTCAAGTTACACTTTAATAATAACAGTTGGGCATGTAAAATAATTGAAAATTTGGGTGTGTTGATATAAAACAATTTAAAATTGGGTTTTTAAATAATTACAAATTACTTAATCTTATAAATTAAATGATTAAAACCAATCATACTGTAGACATATTTCATTCTACATTCATAATATTCAATGTTTATATGGTAAATAATTATTGTACCAAAATGTGGTTTATTTAAATAGCAAATTATGATGATATATGTATACAAATGATTCATTTAAGAGAAGAAAAATTTGTGTAATGTCATCTGTTGGAATATATATATTAAGTATTACACATGGACAGGATGTTCCCAATACAATTAAGGTATTCCACACCCAAGATTACACGCAACTGTCAAATAGAAATTACTGCTTTACCTGTAATAAGATTATCAGTTGACCGACCATGCCACTATAATTTAAAAAGTTTGTTCATAGATGAAAATGAAAATCATCATTTTGATGAAAAAAAAAGTTACTTAAAATTGATTTTCTTCATCAAAATTATGAAGTTAATTATTTTAACATAAAAAAAATTTGAATATTTCCCAAAGATTAAAAGAAAAATATTATCTACTCCAGGAATAAAATTTTTTTTTTTATAATGGGTCCATTTTAACTGCCTACGAGACACCTATTTTAGTAAAGCAATTTGACTGGCAGTTTTGCGAACGGCAAATATCTAAATACTGTTCGTCAGTAACTTCAACTTTATTCCAAGTGAAAACAATGAATTAAACGTTTAATAAAAATAAATCAAAATTAGACTACATTGGGGATTATTCAGGGTATTCCAACTTAGTTGAACCAAAAGGGTATTTTACTATACCAAATTAATCCTTGATTCTTCAAAGTCTAGTTTAGCTATAATAAGTATATAACAGCAATATGATGTCATAAACAATGCAGAATAAGTCTGTTCACATTTAAGGCGAAATTTATACTCTTGAAATAGTGTCAAGACATATTCAAGACTGTAAAGAATGTGTCGAGACATATTCAGACATTTTTTAGAATGTCAAGAATATGTCGACATATTCAGACATTATTAAGAATGTCAAGAATATGTCAAGACAAATCGAGACATTATCAAGAATGTCACGAATATGTCAAGACAGATCGAGACAAATTTAAGACAGTCAAGAATTGGTCGAGACTAATCCAGACTCTTATCAGATGATACAGGAAGTGTCGAGAAATTTTAAGACAATGTTCATACTGTCAAGACACTTCTCAAGAAAAATCAAGAACCTTATCAGACAAATTCATACTATGTCGAGAACTTTTAAAAATGATTTAGACAAATTAATAATGTGGAGTAAAAATTCATGCAAATTCAGACAAAAACTGGTCTTTTCAGACTTTTTGACTTTTGTAGTGATTGCTGATCTTCATCTCAAAATAACAGTAAAGCCTTCAACACGGAGCAAAATATATCACTTTACTGCAAGTCCAAGACGGCTTCTATTACCAGTTTGAGTGAAATTCATTGAAAACTGATGATCACGCCACAATTGTGAATTGAAGAACAAAGCCGTAGAGTAATATCAATAAACAAAATCTAGCAAAGATATCAAACATTTACTGTCATAATCTAATCCGACAATTACACTGTGGCGTATGAAACAATACAAACATTAAGACAATCACGGGCACATCGAGATATGTGTTAGATAACTTGATCTGCTGATTGGTCTTATACAGACGAAACGCGCGTCTTCCATACCAAGTTATAATCAGGGTATGTTTGATTAAGATTAGCTAAACGTAAGTGAAAAAAACGGATAAAATAGCATGACCTACAAAAGAAACATCTCGGGGCTCTTTTCGTAAAAATATCTTAAGTTTAAAAAAAACATATTTCAGTATTACTTATGATCAATTTTAATCGTAAGATTTTTTATGAAAAGGTTCGTCGACTGGTCAATTCAAACATAATCCAGCTAGATATACAGACTACTACTCTTCTATAACCTCCACAAGATAGAATGTCGTTAGTTTAGAAACAATGTATCATTCAATTAATTCATGATGGTGGCCGTGAAACTCGTTTACTAATCATTTCAGTCGTTCTTCCATTTAACTACTCAAGAAAATGTTGCATTATAACAACACCATTACATTTCATCACTTCCAATTCCACTATACAACATTGCTGAAGCAGGGTTTGAACCAACAACTCCAGCGTTTACAGACAAGTGATCATTCCATATTAACAAACTAGACCACTTGTCCATTGAGGTCACTTTTATTTTTCGCTGTCAACATTTGCCGTAAAAGATAACTCATTGTAACGGTAACTTTTACATCTTTTGATTTTGTCCAATGGTCAAAACGTACATGATTATGATATTGTTATGCTGTGGAAAAGGTCATGGAACAAGATAAAGTAATAATCAAGTAAAACCTTAAAAAGAACATTCCAAAACAAATATACTTGTCAAATACAGACATTCAAAGATCATGGTAAAATCTCGGTGGCATTTCGATCAAAACATAGAACAAAAACCTACGAAATAAAGGACAAAATATTTCGAATTCCCTATATAAAAAAAAATAACAACAGAAAAAATAATTTATTTGTGCTTTGAAATTAAAATCAGAGATACATGAAAGCACTACTAAATTGATTAATAGATAGATTGTTGGATGGTTTATTAACGATCAGTATCAAATATTGAACATACCATCACAGATGTTAAATTTGTGTTGATCAAAACGATGAAATTAGACAGAATTTGAATTCGGCCAGCAGTCTATCAAGATTTCGTTTACAGTCCTTAAATAATATGGTGTTATTATAGAGGTACACAATGCAACATATACCTTTACAACACACACCATGACCCATACACCATTCCCCTTTTCCCTTTTTCATGTGAATGATGCACAAGTTGCACAATTAAAAAAATATCCACAATTTCACGTGATTGAAGATATTGCAATAAAATTAACGGTACCAATTTTCTTGCACCAGATGCGCATTTCGACAATACATGTCTCTTCAGTGATGCTCGTGGCCAAAATATTTGAAATCCAAAGCTTATATAAAAGATGAAGAGCTATAATCCAAAAGGTCCAATAAGTATAGCCAAATCCGTGAAAGAAATCAGAGGTTTGCATGAGGGAGATACATTCCTTAATTTATAATAATTTATAATATTTTGTAACACAAAAAATCCGTATGTTCATGCCAGTACCGAAGTACTGGCTACTGGGCTGGTGATACCCTCGGGGACTAATAGTCCACCAAATGTCAATGTCTCTGTTTATAAAACTAACTCAAATATAAAAACAAAACAAAATTCCGCAAACAAGCAAAATACACTATGTCATATCCAACAGACGCCATTATGTGCATTGCATCATAAACCATACACAACTAAATGTAAACCGGACACCATTATACCATACATATTAAATCAACGGCGGTAAAAATTTGGTTTTCGTTACAATGAAGGAGGAATTACTAATTAAAATTAATTTTGACAAAGTTGTATAATACATTTATGTACCTCATGCCATGCATTTTTACGAAATAAATGATTTGAGAGATATATGCAGAAGTAAGATCTCAAAAATGAAACACTCATCATCGATACCAGTATAAAATGTTGTACTTCAGATGCGCGTTCCTTCTACAAAAGACTCATTATCGACGCTCGAATAAAAAAAGTTAACAAAGCCTAACAACGTACGAAGGTAAAGAGCATTGAGGACCACAATTTTCGAAATGTTTTGCTAAATACAGCTAAGGCGAATTCGAGTTGATACAGATCGTATCTGGTTACTTGCAGGTAAAATTGTTTTTCATAGTATACATTGTATGATGTCCGCGATATCTCCGTTCAAAACCGCTGATTGAAGTATGGACAGAGTCGTTCCCCTGACGTACGTGTGGTCCACGAAGTCCGAGAAAAGTAGACCCGTTTTGTTGGTGTTTCAAATTGTGGTACGAACGATAACTCCAGCATTGCTCATTCCCATACCATCAATTACATAGCGTTTATGAAGTTGAACTCTGACGTGATAGTTGAGATATCAATCTATTCTTTGCAGCGGATTTTTTTTGTTGGGGGGGGGGGGGGGGGGGGGCATTGTTCCTTTTGCACATATATGCCTATTGAAAAAGGTAAACTAACAAAAAAACTGAACTACAAGGAAACCTTATAAAATAAAGAAAGTTCTCATTTTTCATTAATTTAGATCAAGATTCAAGATTTTGTTTTTCTCAGAAACAGCGCATATAAAATCGGCATGGAGATATATTGGATACATTAACAAATACAAACATAATTTGGTTAATGTAAATACAATCTTTCTAGAAAAACGTGTGTTATCGTTAATAATTCTAATACATTTACTTGGTTTAATCATTAATCCGAGATTAATTCCAGTTCTAGAACATTTTATCTTGTCAAAAAAAGGCTGATACCTATGAATACCACTTAATTTAAATCAATTCGATGTCGAATCAATTTCTATTGTCTCAATTATTGTTTTCTTTCTTGTTTGAAAGGCCGATCGATTTAAATTTCGTTCATTACGTGTATTCAATGAAGTTTTTTTGTACAAAATGTAGAACGATATTCTCCTATGACTGCTTAATCTCACAGGGGATGACGAATTAATCTTTTAATCGTTACATTAATATGCATCAGATTTCATTGGTAAAATATACGTAAGGCATCTCATCATAATTTGATTAAGCCAACGATATGTTTTTAAATGAATTTGTGTAAAGGAAATTCACATCCTGTTTTGGTCATGTCATTTTTCAGTCTTTTCAGTACATGCAGTAGTTGAAATATGTTTATGACATACAAATTTAATTTCTAGGGAAATTTAACATTTGACGCCATCTTGGGCCCTATGGCAGTATGTATTTAGGGTGCATAAAATATTTTAAACCATACTACTGGGAGGGTTTAGCGCTCCCACACATGTTTCACCCCGCCACCTTCTTAACGTAAGTGCATGTTAGACGTATATTATTCAGTAGTCGTCTTTGGTTGCAATCTGTCTTATTTGTGTAATCGTTTATCGTTTTAGTATGAATATTCTCCTTTGAATGGTTTCACATTTATTTGGACTAAGGTCTTGTTCAACTTTCTATACATTATAGGTTGTAGTAAAATTTAGCCATTCAAGTATCTATAACATATTCATTTTTTTTTTATTTGTAGCTTCATATGACTGAAACACAAAAAAAAAAAAAACCTTATACATTTTTGACAAATGACATACAAAAAGATGACCATACCACGAGACAAATGGAGAACAGAACGACAAAAGCACTTTAGTATTCCACTAATGACAAGATAATGAAAAAATACAATTAATAAAAGAAACGTGTAAAGAGTTAGACACTTCCTGTGAATAAAAAAAAATCACTTCCGTTGTCAAATAATAGCTTACTATAAGCTGATTCCATAAAAATATGATTTTATCTCCTTTTCGTTGTAGACAATTTGCTACCTCCGGTTTACAAAATATAACGTCCGGTGTCATCTGATAGGATACTTCACAACGATTTCAAAAACGCAACTCAAGTCTCTTTAAAATGAAATCAGTGCAACAAATGGCTACTTCCGGTTTACATAAGGTCACCTCTGGCTAACGTTTTCAAGTCACATGTGTCCCAACCTTATGTAAAAGACCCCCTGGCTTTACCGTGGATAAATATAAATGTATAACAAAGGTCAAATTCTAGAACGTCAAAAAACTTAAATCAATAGACCCTAAGTTTCTACTTTGCATTGTTAATGAGTTATTAAAAGGGAGAAAGCTCCATTTAAATGTATATACACCCTTTCAAGATATACATGTTAGGGAACGTCTCAACTAACAGTTTTGTAAAACTAATTGTCGATTTACTACACACCAGTAAAAGTCTGAAATGTACTATATCTGTACCCGACTGTACTGATTTTTACTCGACCAGTCTGAATTTGTCTGACTTTTACTTGACATTACTCGACCCCAGTCTGAACCATACTCGACTGTACTAAATCGTACTTGACCCTTATCTTCGCCATTGAAAATAGTCTGAACTAATACTCGACCAGTCTGAAACAGTCTTAACCCATTCTCGACCTGTACTCGACCTATTTTTCCAGTCTAAACCATACTTAACCAAAGGTCTGAACAATACTTGACCAGTCTGAATCATACTGGACCAAATAACCTCTACTTTTTTTAACTGTTAAAATAAATTTCTTTTTAACTGATACATATAACAACAGCCAACAAAATCAATGAATTGTTTAACCTTATATTAGAAATATATCTATCATAATAAGTTGGGATTTTTTTTTCATATTATATATAATTTATATAAAAAAGGGATAAAATTAAAAAAAATAATAAAATTTTTCTTCTGATTAGTGGTGAAGTATTACGTATTACCTCTGCTGGGGGCAAACTCGTTAATAAGATCACACCTGGTCAGAGGTATTAAATTCTAAATAACATTTTTTTCAAAATTGCAACATCCTGTTTAACTTTAATAACAAGGCCTTTCGAATATACTAGAAAAGTAATACACGAGTTTAAGGAAATAGAGCTTTCGTTTTACCTTTAAAACACACATGTACTGAGGTAATTAAACAACATTAAAGTGTTTTTTGTATGCCATGTCTTTAATTTAACAAAAACTACTTAAATTTAATTGAAATAAATTTGTACTGTTACTTTGGAACACATTTCCGTTTTTATAAAGGTTATCAAGGATTGCTACGGAAATTCTATTATATTAAGGTTTAACAAAACAAAACAAAGGTCTAATTTTTTTAAGTTTATTAATTTGCTTTATAAACTATTTTATATATATATGAATAAAGAAAAATTACTTTATTATTAACTAAACTCAACTGACATCATAAATCTATACTAGGCCTAGCTTAAGTTAATGGTTAAAATACAATAAAATACTTCTGAAACATTCAAATATTTTGGAATAACATTGAAAATATTAGTCACAATTCATTTTTGAGATTATTTTATCAGCTTGTTTTATTTATATTCTAAGGTTGATATTATATAATTATGTAATTGATGAATATTGTGTTGAAGTTATATTTTAATTTCAATACTATATTGAATACATTTTTAATTTCAAGATTTTTTTCAAATTTCATATTTTTTAAAAACATTTCCTTAATTGATAAAATTCAGTTGATAGATACAAAGAATAGGTCTAGTTTGGTTAAGACTTGATCGAGTATGGTTCAGACTAGGTCGAGTACGGCTTAGACTCGGTCGAGTATGGTTCAGACTAGGACCATTATGGTTCAGACTCGTATAAAATGGTTAAGTACTGGTCGAGTACAAGTTCAGACTATTAAGTATGGTTCAGACTACAGTCGAGTATGATCAAGTAAATTTCAGACCAATTCAGTACAGTCGAGTACAAATATAGGCCATTTCAGACTTTTACTGGTTTGTAGTGATATCTTATACGGTTTCTAAGGAGAAGCAATAACAAGCAAAATTCAAAACATGACCTTGACTCCATTTTATTTTTGCTGGACCAAGAACATTCAATCAATAGACCCTAACACTTATAGTTTTCGAGTTACAAATACATTTAATTTATATCAAATAGAGAAGGGACAATAATTCTAATATTGAATCTTTGTATCGTTTTGGTCAATATTTCAGACAACATTCAGATGATATGACGAGAAATAAGGTAACATGAATTTGCCGGGTTCGTTTACGGTTGCGAATGAACGGAGTGTTCGAGCAGATAACTCTTACAAGGACAAGTGTTCGGTTAAACGGTGTCGGTTTTAATTTCTTATCAATGTTGATTTTAAACTGCATATTGCAATAGTTGATGATTAAAAGGTTAAAATTATGTATTGCTATTTTACAGTGACATTACCCAAATGACTTTAATGCGGAATAACTAGATATTGCATTGTAGTACTTGTTATTGTTATTTATTTTTGGATATATATCTTTACAAATAATTATAATTTCCAAAACTTACAATGAAGATAATAAAAACGAATTATGCAGATATATTATTACAGCACATTACGTCTGACTAAGTGTTCACTGCA
This sequence comes from Mytilus edulis, assembly GCF_963676685.1. Taxonomy (NCBI): domain Eukaryota; kingdom Metazoa; phylum Mollusca; class Bivalvia; order Mytilida; family Mytilidae; genus Mytilus; species Mytilus edulis. Next base: position 55,967,784 of record NC_092351.1, on the reverse strand, counting down.
GTATCAAATTATATTAACATCGAACGGTCTTGCCTACATGTAGTAGTAGTCCTGCATGAAAGAATGCATTAATATCGTTGCTTGTGATGTATTAATACACAGAAAACTCTGGTTTGGATGGAGAAAATACAATCAATGCCAAATTTCAGCAGATTGCTGATTGCTTTTAAGTTTACAAGCATATAACACTCTTTTGGGTGGACTTCCATAGAGAAGAAAAGGAAAAAATTCTACCTTGAGGTGACAAACCTTCCCTTTAAGGTTTAATTCCAAATAGCCCTTTAATCCAGTTAACCACAATTGCATTACATATTTGATTTATTCATCATCTATTGTGTTCTCATTTTGCATATGCATGGTATCTGTTCCCACTAAATTGACTCATATCTAGAGTTTCTATTTAAATACAGCAGATGATTGTACATACACAGTCAGGACGAAATGGCGTTAAATTAAAAATGCGTGAATAAACCAGGTGTCTGGATATGTTATGTTTTAATGTTCTTAGAGTTGTCAGTTTGTCCTCGACTAATGATTTTAAACATCCTTTTTTTTAATCTTTCGCCTCTGTTTTATAAGGTAACAGTCCAACTTCCTTATATCATCATCTATTGTAACTGTTACTTGGTTCCTATCATAGCTTTAGTTCACTCAAATCTTGAAATGATTCTAAGTAGTAGTATGGTTTGTCGTTAATCTATACCTTTATAGAGAGTTACCTAAATAAATACACACATGGCAAATATATAGACCTATAAATATCTGAAACAATTTTAACTATCCATTTAGTAATACGTGGTTTAAGAGGACTGTCATTGCAAAATGATAGTTATTTAAAATGTAAAATGTAATTAGTTTCGCAATTGATTGCATAAAAATGAGGTGAGGATTATCTTAGATACCATACTGTGTAAAGTATATAATGTATATAGATAAATCTCATAAAGAGCGGAACAAAAGCACCGCCAGAAATTATAAAAAGTGTATCCATTTGTAAAAAAAATCAACTTCTCGTTGAGTAAATGTTTTACCAATTTGTATCTTAAAAATGAAACGGGAATATTTTTTGCTATATAAAGCCGAATATATTTTGGACATGACTATTAAAATCATAAACAAACGCATACAATATTAATGCAATTGACGAGCGTAACAAAAAGAAACAAGAAATAGAAACACTTGAGATACTACAGACGTTGATGTGTTATTAAATGTGCGTGCTATTACCTTTAAGTAACGAATTTATTCTTGAAGCTAGAATATCAATAAAGCGGATAATATTAATGCTTTATCATTTGTTATTTCATTTTGTATACACATATGATAAAAAGCCTGCCAACTTTTATGTGTCCGTTGGCAAAAATAATTGGTTATGACGGTATTCATAGAAAGAGAAACAAAAATGTCAAAAATAGTTTAAGAAACCATTTCCGATAGCATCAATGTATGGTCTAAGGGGAGCAAAACGTTAGTTAATACTAATGCTATAAACCTGGTCAGTGAGTGCAGTTTGGTAATGGGGTTGAGGTACCTTAGAGCAACGATATATATTATTCGAATGCACCAACGTTTGTATTGTTTATTTTGATTGGATAAAGTCACTTATTTTCATGTATCAATTGACAATTGATGCTATGGAACGTACGTGCAAGCGCAGACATTATATGATGACAGATTTAAAATACATGTTTTAACGTTGTTTTCTGTCGGTTTCATTAAACTGAATACCGTCGGAGCGTAAAATGCAATACAGATATCTCCTAATTCGTTTGCAGACAGTAAATACGTTTTCGGCTTCCCTCTAACATAGTTTATGTTTTGCATCGATATTCCTGTCATGGTTAAATTTGATAATATTGAACATTTCTTTTTTCAGAGGTGTCATTATCCCTTTACCATTATATGTGCAAAAGCATTGTCGGATCAGAAAATCACGTAAATACGATTGATGAAAGCAGTTTGTGATAATGTATCAAGGGAAAAAACAAGAGTGGACATTGCCAGTGGTAGTTTTGGTGAAGGACTGCAGATGTTTGGTAGTGATCTAGATATTATGTGGGTATTACAATTCATCGAGGTTCATGATACCACAACATCTAAGGTTGTCAATCCTATAAAACCGTATTTGTCAATGACGACAGATGATACAAAACCAGGTTTTGCAATGTTACGTCTTGTAAGTAGTCATTATTTTGGTATACTAAAAATTTGCGAACAATTTAGAAGGGATTCTTATTTGTCAAATATCTTATTCAAAACAAATTTTTAAGCGAGGATGCACAACTTGTACATGGACCTTGTATATCCGACGTAAATGGTCTTGTTGCCATAGCTATTTGTCTTCATAGTAAATCTTTGATCCAACCTGTTTCAGGATAGAATACCAGCACGGGTAGTAAGGTCGTCATATCGAGGAACGTTTAGTACAGTGATTTTGTCATAATTTGGTTAAGTTGGTCATGGATAAGTTATGTTACTCCGTTCTTTTCAAATGAGCAAATAAAAAATAAATTAAATGTTTGAATCTATATTGTAAGTCAAACCATCTAAATTGAAATAGTTGTTTTTAAGAAATTAACGCAAGATAACCAAGATATCCAAATTGGTAAGGTTTGGTTAAGCGATTGACATGGTTCAGTTATAGTATAGAAATTCGTCATGGTTTTCGTTACATTCGTCATGGTTTAGATCTAAATTGATACATATTTGTGACACCTTAATATTGATAGTTTGATTGAAAGCAATTTTGAAGAATTAAAGTAACACAATGAACTAATTGACTAAAGAAGGAAAACAAACTTATGACCAAATTTGCTTGGCGTTATCGGCAAATCGTACATTTATATATTTTTGTATCCCGCGTTAAGCATTGCGGGGTTAATGGAAATATCGGGCATCCGTCCTTCCATCAATCTATCTGTGCGTTCATCCGTCCTGTCTCACATTTACAATTTTTACCGGATTTTTTATGAAACTTATATCATAGTTTTTTAGTAATAGTTTGGGTTAGTTCGAAAATCAGTGCCTATCATTTATTTTTAAAAGAGTTATGCCCCTTGGAAACATTAGTTATATTAAGAGTTGCATTGTTAGCACTCTCAAATGTACAATTCTTTATAGAATTTTATGAAACTTACATCATAGGTTTATATCAGCACTGTCTTGGACAAGTTCAAAAATTAGTGCCAATAGATAAAACTTTAAAAGAGTTGTGTCCCTTAGAAATATATTTATATGGAGAACTGCATTGTAAGCGCCCTCATATGTACAATGCATACCCACATTTTATGAAAGTTAAATCATAGGTTGATATGTTGTGGACTGATTTGAAACTTAGTACCGACAGATTATTTGTTTACTATCTAACTGTTACGTTTTGCAACTCTAAGTAGACTTCAATAACCATTTATCATGATAATCATTCCCGGCAGAGCCCACCTACTTAGAAATAATACCGTCAATGAAACAATAAGTCAGATATAAAATCAATCAAACGATATCGAGAGGACGCCATACAGTCTTCAAATATTCACGGAACAAATTGTTAACACGAGTTGGTTGACCGTCATGGAATAACCGTTTCACAAATGATATCAGATATGTTCCTTACGTTGTAACTACAATCTCATTCCTTTTCAGGAATGTGACCTTCAGAATTAGACTATTGACCGGATTTGTTATCACATAAGCAACACGACGGGTGCCACATGTGGAGCAGGATCTGCTTACCCTTCCGAAGCACCTGAGATCACCCCTAGATTTTGGTGGGGTTCGTGTTGCTTATTCTTTAGTTTTCTATGTTGTGTCATGTGTACTATTGTTTGTCTGTTTATCTTTTTTTATTTTTAGCCATGGAGTTGTCAGTTTGTTTTCGATTTATGAATTTGACTGTCCCTCTGGTATCTTTCGTCCCTCTTTTAATCTGAACAACAGTTCACACTTATTTATTTAATAAAGTGTTATTGAAAACAATATAAAAAAGAAATTTCAAAGTGTGGAATTTAGATGTATGAAAGATTACAAGTTCAAATTAGAAATGGGTCCATAATGTCTATTTTTACGAACGAATAAAAATCATTATGCTTATTTTTTTTATATTGTTTAAATGTATTTTGCAGTACCACTTAACCCGTTAAACCATTTTTTTTTCTTGTAAGATATAAAGTTTGATAATATCAGAAAAAGTCTGTCGGTTTTGTTATTTAGTATGAAAAAATGTACTTTATTAAATGTGATTGAAAACATATTGAAAAAAAAATCAATGATACACCATGTACACGTAATGTTGTGCTTAGTACAGGTACATTTATACTGTGTACGGCCTGATTTTTTTACCCGACAACGCTAGAAATTACAGACAATAAGATGAATATTGGCAACAATATTCCATTCGGAAATAAATAGAAGAAACTTTTTGTCTTAGATTGGTTTTTTTATTGGTTGTTATTGGCCTGGAATATACTCACAGAACAGTTCTTTCTTTGGTGTTTTTGTCACTTGATTACTTTGCTCTGTATCGATCTGATCAGTCAAGTCCTTTTCAACTAATTTTTATAGTTTGTTGTGCTGTAACCTGTATACCTAGATTAAGACAAGTGGCTGGTTGGGAGCTCGGAAACATTAAAACCACGTCATATTATGTATGTCATTGTATAAAGTCTACAGTATGTGATGTACTGTCTGTAATTTTCCCTGTATATAATATTTATTTTTTGCTTATTGTTTTGAACATAAGTGAGGCTATAAATTGTCTTATTTGAATGACTTTATCTTTTATTCTGTCGGAACCTTTAATTGCTTGCTAAGATGTATGAGTCTTTTTAATCGTTGAAGGCCGTACGATGACATAACATTTACGTCATTTGGTTTAGGATGGATAGTTATCTCATTGGAAATCATACTGTATTTACTAAGTGTATAATGTGTGCTTTCTTAGGTCATAATGTGTTCCGAAAACACCAACTATTAAAGAAATTTGCTATAATTAAAATTCAGTAATATATTACTCTACTGATCTCCTTATACGTGCTTGTTCTGTAACTATGATAATATCTTAATATAACTGTTATATCGTAACTATGTAAAAATGGATCGACTCGTCTGGGAACGAAACAACAAGGTAAGAAATGAATGCAATGAATTGATGTTGGCGATAACAATTTTCGAAACATGATGTTATGACAGAATATTTTGAATTTGTTTAGTGGTGGACTTTTTAGGCTGCACCAATACCGATAAACTTGATTTATTATTATTTAATTTAAAACATTAATCCATTGAATCTTCATTTACACTTCAAACGTAGTTTTTCGTGTTGATTTAGACATCTGTTACCAGGGTTCAATTCAGCACACTCTTAATTCATAATTTCATTACATTTTAGTTTTATTTCAATTTTAATTATCTATTATATTTTAAAGATTTGATTTATAATTTTAATTTACGGTTACTCAAAGACCGTTTGGTCGTGGGTTGGTAACCGACAGAATCCGTGACCTTACTTCGCCAATAAATAATTAGATGACTCTTAGCGTGCATCGAAGTTACCAGAGTAATCTGCATAAAAATATATTATTAGCATGGATAGCATCAACATTAGCTGCCTCGATAAAAGACAAAGCAATAATGTGAATGAAACTAAAAATTTAATTAGATTAAACATTATAATTCGTTATATAGACATATAATAAATATAAACAAATAAAATCGATTAAATGTATTAAAATTAAATATCAAATAAATTATTAAACGTGTTGTTTTATATTTTTACATCACTGGGTCGATACCTCTGCTGGTGGACTATCAGTCCCCGATGGTATCATCAGCTCAGTAGTCAGTGCTTCGGTACTGACATGGTTAAACAAACTTTACTAAAATTGTCCGTTTATAAATTTTGAAATTATTATGAAACTAAGGTTTCAACTCCCTCAGGCAAAGTTGGCTTTAGATGAATTTGGCTATTTATTTTAGGTATTTTTAACATATATCTCTTCAACGATTTTCGGTACTTATACATCTTCGGATTTCAAATGTTTGGCTTTGAGCGTTCCTGGTGAAGGTAAATCCAGAAAAGCGCTTCGGACGCAATAAATTATTAAACGTGTTGTTTTATATTTTTATCATGTGTATAATAAATTAACTCAATAATCTGACCTTAGATCAATATAAATCCTTGAAGATAGCGATGAGAGTGCAAGAGCAGTTACTTTCTATGTCATGTATGTAGTGTGATAAATTTAGACATGCACGTTTGCTTTGACCTGCTTTTGAACTATTGCTGGTCTTCCTCTGATGACGCGATTTAATGATCGAGCCCTTTAAATCGAATTATGTACGGTAAATTGGACAGCAATGGCATTTTTGATGAATTCCAATTTTCAAATCTGCCCCATATTTATATCTTTATATGGAACTAAAAGTGTGTTTTTTCATGAACGAAGAATGTAAATACATGTACATGAATGATGAAAATTTGCATTCAACTACAACACGGGGAACTTGAACAGAATATCAATACTTTCGGATATAAACATGTCTCAATTTGAACATTATGTAGAACAAAATACAAATGTAAAGGATGCATAATTTGTCGTCACATTTATTCTATCTTTTCCATGTTTTAAGTGGGGGTTTTTCATGACCACCTTACAATATTAGAATAGAAAATGAAATGTTGTTGATACCTACACTAAAACACGTATTTTAAACGCAAAACCGGGTTAAGAAATATTCCTTTTGGTTTGATTTTAAACAGAGAAGTTGTTATAATTATATTTACGGTGCCAATTTTATTGTACCAGGTGTGCATTTCAATATTTTAATATATATAAACAGACGATAAAGTGTAACACGCTATATAACTTGATATAATATTTTCGGATACATTCTCTTCCATATTACATACTACTAAAGCAACATGAAGTTTCTTGTCGTGTTTGTTTCGATTTTAGAAAGTGTTCTTGTTTCTTGTGTAAATGAAGGGAAACAGTTAAAACAATCGATAACAGGAGCTCAAAATGTTCCAATTTGTCGTTTTCTTCTCGGAAATCATGGTTCAGGTACTTTTCCTAGAGGGAAAAAAATGGATGCAGAAACAAATGAACGACAGACGAATGAAGATCAATATAATAAAACAATATTGAATGCAATGAAGGGAACGGATAACACAAGGATGGCAATGATGGCAATGATAGAAAGGGTGATAAAGTTACTATAGAACACACAGGGAAAATTTGATAATCACGGAGATACAAATGGTAAGCTTTTCTCAACATAACATTTATGTTATTCATAAGTATCATCATTATTATTATCATAAGTACCGTCACTACTGTTTGGTGTTGATTTTGTTTTAATCCTTGCTTGACTGTTATTTATTCATATTTTTAAGAAAATGTTAATTCGATTTTTCTGCGTGTTTTAAAATTTTGTTCATTTTTCCGAACTCAGAATGTCTGCGGTAAATAAAAACAAACAACAACAAAAACAAGACTCTGGTAACCTGTTTATTCGTCTCTTTTTAGGATATGTCGGATGTTTTATTGATGATATCAGTCGTCACTTACCACATTACAAGTACAAAGTTAAGGACATCACCTTGGCAAAATTTCGGAAAAAATGCAAAGGTTATAGTTACCTTGGCTTACAGGTAAGTTTATGTATTCTTGCCATCTGACACTTTATTTATATGTTATCTTCTCCTTGCATTGGTTTTGCTAATGTTTGAATTGGAACATTGTACATGTTCACACACATCAAAACATGCTAATGTATCATTAATCATTTTGTTATTACTAATAAAAAGTTGGCCATTCTAACTTCCTCAATCAAGATAATGTCAAATTGTAAAATTGTCAAATTTAAAACGCCCCTTAAAGCAAAAACTTAATATGGAAAAGAATACAGATCATTGTAATGATAAGTATTAGCATAATTACCATACACTTGTGATCTAATTCTAAACAGAGTACTAGGGAGTGCTATTGTGGAAACAAGTTCGTAAACATAAAATATCCAATGAGACCGGACTCCGAATGCAATCATGCATGTCAAGGAGAACCACGAAGGATGTGTGGCGATGCTTGGGGAAAATCTGTCTAAACAGGTTTGTTACAAATCAACATATAAGATATATAATATAGATGTGGAAAAGTTATGTTTGAGACAGTAGCAAACCAAAAAAAGTACTGAAATGATAGTTAAGTATGAAACAGTCTGAATTACCAACGCCGATATTTGTAAATAAATCTAGCGGACACTTCCATAGATATACCATCATCAAAACATTGTCAAAAATGACAAAACAAATCAAATATTGCAAACGACAATCAATGATGAGGATCGTAGTGATTGAGTAAAAGATGTTAGTGACATAGTCAGAGATGAATATGCATACTTTGTTTTACAGACATGTACATTACATTGCATACTTAAATCTTTTGCATTATATTAGAAATAAGGAGTTGTATTTTGGCGAATTTTTAGAGATAATTTCTATAACAGTACACATTTGAAAAACATAATCGTGCAGTCTGTATTTCCTGTTGTCAGCTTTCGTTATTTAGTATCCTTAGTTTGTTTGCAAGTTCCATATGTTATTTTGTAAAACATCAAATTTATATTTCAGTTCAGTGAAAGTGAAAACAAGAATGCAATTGACCAGAAGCCATATCTAACTATTTAAATATTCAAATAAACAAGATACGTTAGTAGAAGCTTTTACACTTTTTTTCTTTTATTTACTGAACGATAATGTTCTTCCATGGTATCATGTGTAATCCTTAAACGTAAATTTGACATATTTTAGGTGTTTGTGATTTGTTGAATAATCATTTACTTGTACATGTATCATTCGTCTTTGGTTATTGAATTTTACAAGAAGTCTTGGAAAGATATCAAATGGAGTCATTGTTGTTTATTTGAGAGTAAGACAGATTTGTGTTATATGTCCGTAAGATGCATGTGGTATATAACACTGTTGTGTTTTCTGTTATGAACGAAAGCTACTGCACCAGAACTATGGAGAAACTCAACTGAAATTGGTATACTATACGTTAACAGTCACCCTTATGAATTAATTGTCCAATACAATCACAACTCCTGACTCTTTACATTGTAGAAGGTTTGTTATTACTTACAGATGACACTCTCGTAATGTCATGACATACCGTTAACTACAAAGTCATTCTCAAAACTGTTATAAAGTGCCGTAAATACAGTCAAAATAAAGCTATATAAACCATAAACAAAACATGTGAACAATCCGTAGGGTGGTCTGTAAGACTTCCCAATGTTCAGATTGACTCGGACAAAAATAACAACTGATTTGGCCTTAATTGTGTAGAATTTTTCAAAAGTTGGCATGGAATGCAATATTCTGTTTGGAAATATCAGTGCATTTACATTTGTGTTCTACAATAAAAGAATGAATAACAATACTGTCTGCATTGGACTGTACTCTAACACAATTTTAAATAATCAAATTCATCTTAATTTGTCCGAAAGATATGCTCAATGTACCCTTTAAAAAGAGTGATATATCATGCAGTACAAGTCATCTGTCTCTATCACTGCTTCCAGGGAATTGTATCGTTACCTTCGTCTAACGGTTTGGTATTTATGATTCAACACATTATTTCGATACTTTCGAGTTAACTCTCCTGTATGGATTATGCTATTTTTTTAAAATATTTTATAATTTATAAACAATTCCTTCATAACATGATCTATTCTGATTTTAACATTCTACACTCAGCGTTAGCGTAAGTGTTAGCTTTAGCGTTAGCGTAAAGCGATTAATACAGTAGGTCGAAGCATACGAAAGTACAATAAAATGTTTGACTGTCCCCGTTTTTTCTCCGTGAGGTCTGTACATCACATTTTTTATATTAAATAAGTTTAAAAACTAAAACCAGGGAACATATATAAAGGCAAGAGTAGTATACCGCTGTTCAAAATTCATCAATCGATAGAGAAATGACAACTCCGGGTTACAAACTAAAACTGAGGGAAACATATCAAATATAAGAGAAGTACAACACAACAGAAACACAACACCGAAATGTAACACACACGAAAACGAACTATAACGTACTAATGGCCATTTTCCTGTCTTGTTACAGTGCATTTTTTGAAAAAAATCGAGGGTCTTCGATAACAAAAAGTTTATGAAAGCTGCTAAGTGTAAAAACAAAATAGGAGAACAATGAAATAACAGTAATTGTGTGTGCATGTGTCAACTTATATAAGGCTTATTAGAACATGGCTAATGGTGTATAAATAGTTGTGTTACTTGTTTTCAGAGAAAGTTTTCGATAACCAATTTCAATAGATCTGAACAAAACTAAACTTATTACGTCTATGTTTAATTCTAACAAGTCTAATATTAACACCGTTTATTACAAAAAGATACAACATTCTAAATCGTACAACATAAAAAGAACAAAAACATGCTATTCAGATCAAGTAACAGGTCCACAAAACGCATGTCTGTCGTACCAAACTAAAGTTTTGGTGTGTTTAATAAAGATTAAATCTAAAAAAAAGAGGGTAAAAAGTTCAAAGAAGATCCAGATTGGTCGACTGCTTAATCATCTGCCTCTATTCACATAGCATCCATTACGCATATGCAGACTTATAGATATCTCCGCGTTTTTGAAAACCGTTGGCTGTTTTCTGCTCTTTAGTCGGATTTCTGTCTCTTCGACATAGTCCCATTTCCATTCTCAATTTTATTTTACTCTTATATCACATGAAGTATGATAGTCATTTTAGACACATGTTTAATATAACCAATTCAATATGATGGTCGTCAAACTCGTCTACTAATGAGTTCGGTCGTTCTTACTTTCATTTACTGCAAACAAAATTTCCTCATAACACTACATCCCTCCAAATTTCCCTAAACAACATTGTAAGTGCGGGATATATACTAACAAACCCAGTTTTGACAGACAAGTGATCATTTTCAAGTCAAATTACTTTATACTTTATATATCAACAATAAGGTTGTGAGTTCGAACCCCGCAAACGGCTGGTGTACATGTACTCGACTATATTATTAATTGACTACTCGAACACACCCATGAAATAGCGGTCTTTTAATGCATGGTGTTATGTATACTGTTTTAAGATGATTTTTTTGGAATAAATGTTATAACTGGATGATTTGAGGAAAGGTAATAACAGTAATAGGTACTTGGTGACAGGACAATTTTTTTAAACTCTCCTTTTTTTCCAAAGTCAGTTATTTTTGTTTTCTATTTTTTTTTTGTATACTATGAACACATATATATACTATAAATAAAGTGTATTTGCTATTTACCATCAATTCCAAGTTTAATATCCAAGGCGATATAGTCTTAAAGAGACTCTCTATAAAGATCGGTGACAGACGCTTATAGTATACATGTATGTATAGTCATAGTATACAGAAAGACGCAAAACTAATAGTCTTGTCTCCAAGTACAATGTACCTTTGACATGTATGACAACTATGTGAAAATTTAAAAAAACAGTCCTTAACTGAAGTCTTGTCCATTACTTAAAAATCCATCCGATGACGGAAACAATATTCGGACGCCTTTATTTTTGTTTTTCTTCTAAAAAAAACGAACTGAAAAATCATTTGACGAGGTTGACAAATGCAACTATGCATGGTACCTAAATTATTTATTGTATGAACAAAAGAAATGTTAATTATCCTCACAGGTAATACATGATCTTTATAAGTAAAGGGTAGAATATATTTGTTTGAGAAACAGGGTAAAACTATACTAATAATACGTTTATTCATTAATTGTGTTTAAACTAGAGATTTAACGACATAATGGGAGATAAAGGTAAACCTTTTCAAATTATTCATTTGATCATTTTACAGATCATGTTTTCTTATAAACGCATATTAGTAGTTTCTGTTTCATCTTTCAGAATGAAACAATTATGAACCGTGAAAACGAATCAATAATGATCAAATGTGTTGTAGTAATATTTTTAACAACAAACATTAATTACCTTATCAACATATATTTGTTTATTGAGAATAAAGCTTAAAACATACATATAGAATCAAAAGTATACAAATTCGTTAAACCCGTTTTTCCCCATAGAGTTGTAGTAAACCGAAACAAAACTGTTATCATTATAATAAAACGAGCTTTGAATAATTTTCTTTAAATGAAGGAATCTTTTATTTGTATTAATGATAAGTATCCACAAAATCCAACGGAAAGGCAGATTGCTTTACATATTGCATTCGTACTAATATATGGTAAACCTCACTGCAAGTTGCTCTGTTCAATTCGTTGTTTTGGAAATGATAATTTAATTTGAAGCATCAAACTGCGACAAACAATACCACATATCATGAGCATTGCAACAATCAGTTGAAGTAATCTAAAACGTTTTCCCGATGACAATTGTAGTTCAATTTAAACGTGTCACTCCACTATACTGTCTTGAAGTAGATAATGAAATAAAATTTCGTATGCTTTGTTGTTGAAAGTGATGCTCTTTGACATGAATACCAAGATCATCAACAAATTTGATTTCTTTTTTTAACAGTGATTTAGTACATTTCTAAGCAACGAAGTATTTTGTATAAGATTAAAGGACATTTAATTGGCTTTGAAAACAGGAAAAGCTCTGCTGATTCTGAGCTACCTTCCGTTAAAATTATACTTTTCGATTTGTATTTACACAATTTCCAGGTAACACACTAAACATAAATCATGTTAATTTTTAAATGTTAACTTCAACACATAATTATACGCATTAATGGAATTCTAAGGCTTTTTTACCTCAGTTATAGAATACCTTATCTGTTTTGAGGAAAACGTTTAGAATTGTTGGTCCTCAATGTGTTCAGCTTCGCTATGTATTTGTCCTATAAAATATTTGTTTTTTGGATTGGGGCATTACTGATGAGTCTAATGTAGACGAAAAACGCTTCTGGCTTAAAAACAAAATTGTAATCCTGGTATCTATGATGAGTTTATTAAATAGATATAATATGTTGCTTACAATAAACATATACTGTTCTTTCTTATTTAAAAGAGAGCAGCATAGTTATTTATTATTGTACTGCATGTGAAGTTCATGTCACAAATATAATGTTGAGTACACTAACACATTGAGTGTAAACCAAGATCTAATTCATTAGTCCCTACATGTTTCTGCTTTATGTTTTATAGCATTTAATCTGCACGTTGTTTATACAGTATTTATCCTTTGACACCATATATTCATACACTACAATACCTAATTTTAACATTTGATATATATCGAATGAATCCTTTGTAGTTACCGTTACATGTATTTAAGTTTTAAAAGGCATGCAACAGACTTAAGATAATTTATTATTTTCATTTACATTGTCTGCTTTGTATTGATTTGGAGACTTAAATTGTATCAAAAAAATTGAAAGGTAAACATTTTTCTATTGTAAATATTGATCATTTATTGATATACTACATGCCGGAAAATTTGCATTTCAAGTGTAGTTTTAACGATAAGTAAAACAACGATGACTCGTGAAGCGGAAAATATTAATGCTTTATCAATTGTTATTTCATTTTGTAAACAAATATATTAAAAAGACTTCAAATTTGCATGTGTCGAATTGCAAAATTGATTGGTTATAAGGTTATTCATAGAAAACGAAACTAAAGTGTAAAATATAGTTAGGAAAAAAAACCATCTCCGATAGCATACATGTAAGTTCTAAAGAGAAACAAACTCTTAGTAAATACAAGAGCTATGAACCTGGTGTTCAGTGAATGAAGTGATTATAATATCAACATAAGACCCTCATTATTAACATATAATATATTCTTGATTTATTGGATGAAATGTAATACTGATTTTAGGAGGTGGTTGATAAATGAAAATGCACTTCAAAAATCAAAAATGTCAATTAAAAATACATTATCAAATTACAAGAAATGATATAAGGAATTCAAGAGGGGATTGATGAAACAAAAAATGCATTTTACAAATATTATGGCTTATCTCTAAGAAAGTGATATATCGTCAATATGAAATATCAATAAAAAATACACTAAAATATTACATGACTCATTGAACATCTTCAAATCTAAGAACATGGTTAAAAAGAAATACAAACGATAACAAACGAATATTCAAATGAATGAGTCGAAAACGAATTGATAATGTTATGGCAGAAGTCATTACAAAAAACAACAAACAACAAGTCACCCGGTACTCAAAACACAACAAAATCAGGAAAACTAAAGATTGGTCAACACGAATTAATGGTATTGTGCCTCAGGAGGATCTGTTGAGCAAAACACATGTAATTTATTTTAAAATTATTCTCATTTTATACATGTGGATTAATGTCTGAGGTTAGGAAAGGGGAGGGCGCTTACAAATATATGTTACCTCGCAATATTCTTTTTGTTTCTGTCCTTCGTCAGGAGCATGTTGTGCAGTAGATGTCGTTGGTTCATGTCTGTCATTGTTTTTATTTATTTTTTCAGAACTTGTAAGCATGTAAACCCTATTCGAGTGAATAAACAACTGCCGACTAAATATATAACTGTGACATTATTGGTTATATAGTGTGATAGTGAGCTAAAACGATATATATGGGGTCATTTAATTCCATATGGGTTTAGAGAAAAGCTAAAATCGCAATATGCAATTTACAAACCCAATATATAACGTGTTAGTCCACTCGAACACTGTACAACGAATTTAGAATCATTTTTATAAAAGCGTGGACAACCGCAATACATATGTTAATAATAATACTGAATCATTCACCTGTAACTTGTTTGTCCTTGGCTATCGATATCAATGCGTTTACGCTCACTAAGTCTGTTAGGTACCACCCAATGCGGGGGGGGGAGGGGGTTACGATATAATAGACGAGCAAAGTACATGAAAAAAAGAAGAACCTACTTCCAATGGTTGCGTTTAACCAATCGTGTTGTTAGACATGTATATGAGTTCCAATGAAAACTTTGTCTACAGAACTCCAATACCATCTTAAATGAAATTAGTATCGAAACTAAATGAGTTTAAAGATATACGTGCTTCTCAAAGGTCTATTGTAATGTGTTTACTGAGTTTTTATCCTTCATTAGACTAATGTTAAGAAGTCAACACAAATACGATGACAAAAATAATGTATTAAACATGGATATGCTTATAGGAAGTCAACTTGTTCAACAAGACTGCGTATTGTTATGTGTTTACTTTTCTACATTGGCTAGAGGTATAGGGGGAGGGTTGAGATCTCAAAAACATGTTTAACCCCGCCGCATTTTTGCACCTGTCCCAAGTCAGGAGCCTCTGGCCTTTGTTAGTCTTGTATTATTTTAATTTTAGTTTCTTGTGTACAATTTGGGAATTAGTATGGCGTTCATTATCACTGAACTAGTACATATTTGTTTAGGGGCCAGCTCAAGGACGCCTCCGGGTGCGGGAATTTCTCGCTACATTGAAAACCTGTTGGTAACCTTCTGCTGTTGTTTTTTTTCTATGGTCGGGTTGTTGTCTCTTTGGCACATTCTCCATTTCCATTCTCAATTTTATGCAATAT
Organism: Mytilus edulis; assembly: GCF_963676685.1. Taxonomy (NCBI): domain Eukaryota; kingdom Metazoa; phylum Mollusca; class Bivalvia; order Mytilida; family Mytilidae; genus Mytilus; species Mytilus edulis. The sequence goes on along the minus strand of NC_092351.1, from coordinate 55,952,219 downwards.
ATCATGTATATAAAACAAAAGAAGAAAAAAAGATATTAAAAAACTATAGGTCACCGTACGGCCTTCAACAATGATCAAAGCCCATATCGCACAATCAGCTACAAAAGGCCCCGGAAATAACAATGTAAAATAATTCAAACGAGAAAAGTAACGGCCGTTTTTATCTTTGTAACGTTGTGTTTCAATGTTTTATAACTCCACTGTAGTAACGGCAAAACAAAACCCCACAATTGTTTTGCTCCGAGCAAATGATTAATCAACCAATGACCAATACTTCTAGCATGTCTAGTATTGCAACATGAATGTTCAATTATTCATAAACAAGAATGTGTCCCAAGTACACGGATGCTCCATCCACACTATCATTTTCTATGGTCAATGGACCGTAAAAATGGGGGACAATCTATAATTTGGCATTAAAATTAGAAATATCATATCATAGAAAACACGTTTACTAAGTTTCAAGTTGATTGGACTTCAACTTTATCAAAAACTACCTTGACCAAGAAAATTAAACCTGAGGCCGGACGAACTGACGACCAGACAAACGAACGAACAGACTGACGCACAGACCAGAAAACATAATGCCTAAAAATGGGACATAAAAAAGAAACTAAATATGTACATGAATAAAATTGATATTACAATTAACAATTTACTATACACGATATGCATCATGTAAATACATGAAATAATCTACTTAGTATTTAAATTTGAGTTTGTAAAACATCGATTGCATCTAAATCCTCACCAGAAATTTGTCGTTCTGATCGATTGTTGCCTATCAACTGTAAAAAATGCAACTGTAGTACACCGACGTCCAATTATCAGAAAACGATTTAAAGAAAACAAATCAGGGTCAAACATCGAATCACAGGGAAACACATCAACTACAAAAGTAAAACAACGGAACAACAGAAACACTGAAGTGCAAGAAAAATATGTTTCCGGCGCCCGCAAAATAATCACTGCCTTTACGTATACTCAATGTATTTACAGAATAAAGGAAATTATTTGTTCTACTTATTGAACATCTTTGACTTGTCTAATGTTAAGACTCCAAACTGTGCAGAATGTGAAGAGATCAATATTTTATATTTTGACAGAACAAAAAAACTTGTAGGTATTTCACATTGGAGTTTTGAAGAAAAAGAAGCATATCAAAAATATATTTGTATTTGTTCTCTGTTTCTTATTGCAAATAAATCATTATATGTTTTAAACTCATATATCATGAGTATGTTGTATACAAGATGAAAGTTTGAACAAATTATAAATTGTACAGGGTTTTTGTACAAGTTATAATTTTTTTTTACACAGAACTTCTTGCACCAGGTGATAAAAGTTTATCTTCTAAAATGTATCAGCTTAATGTCTTAAATTCAAATGTATATACTTCGACTTAACATTTAGTGCTATTTTCTTTGTCCTTAAACTGGAAAGGAGGACACCTGAATGGTTTAAATTCTAATTTTATCTTTCTTCTAATACCAAAATCATATCCATAAAAAATTGTGTGTGTGGTCTTATAATGTGTGTGTATCAATGCTCAGTTTTAGACTGTATTATGCAGTTGTGGAAATATGACAAAAATATGCGAAATAAAACATTGTGGGATTGCATCATCCATTTGTGTTTAGCGGTACATAAAACACTGATAACTTGTACAAAAAATCTGTACAAATTATAATCTGTACAACATTACAACTTGTACACAACATATAAAGCACAAATAATATAATCAATACCATTTGAGTAAAAAAAACTTTAATCATTAAAAGAATAAGTAAAATCTTAGGTTTTATTACACTATCTGTATTACATTCCACCAATTGATAACAAATTCCGAAAAGCAGTATTTAAATCTGGATCTGATTCGAGTTCTATAGATCTTATAAAGGCATATCTAGCTGATTCTATGTCTCCCAAAACCTTGAAAACTACACCGAGGATATTGTAGGACATAGCCCTCTCTGAGTCACTTGCAATGAAATGCTCTTCCTCTATAGTCAATTGTAAATCTTGGAGAGAATCAAGGCATTGATCGGTATTTTTCATATTATAATGACAAAGAAAAGAAATAAAATGGGCATATACCTCCGGTGGTATTTGGTAATATGACAAATCTCCATTAATTTGTAATTCATCTGGTAACAACGTACAGTTCTTAGTAAACCTTAAATAACTGAAAAGCAGCATTCTTTTCAACCGAGAAACAGTCAACCGCTTTACCAACTGCAAACTTAACAATTCATTCTGTATAGGAGACAAACGAATGCCAAAGTAAAGTTTTTCGGGTGAACATTTTAAAAGTGAATACTGCAGAATGTCGAGAGCTAGTTTGTACTGTTTAGTCCTATAGAAAAGCGAAGCTAACTTTAGCCATCCAGACACAGCATCATGTCGTGCATTCAATAACACAGTACTTATACTAGTTTTGTACTGTTTATAGGAAGATTTATTATCGGGTATATCATCAATTGTAAGAAAATTGTCACTATTGAATAAGATCGTTGACGTATAGAACGAGTAAAAGTCTCTTATTTTGGAACTGTTATTGGACAAAACCATATGTATTCCTTTCCTCCATGACAAATCACTTCCAATTGGGATTGAACGGTCTCGTAAGCACATAGATGGCGACATTAGTAGTTTAAGACTTTCACCGTACATTAGATGCACTTCTTTTTGAAATGATAATTCATTGAAATTCGACATTTGATCTGAAAATAAGATACTTCGCCACCCATAACTATATAGAATGTTTAGTTTTTGTAAGAGTGTTTCCTGTGCGTGTCCTTTAATCTTATTTTTAAATAAATTATTTTCAGGAATGAAGTACTGTGGGCAAACTGAGTTTTCAACACAGTATATTAGTCTCTTCACACACCTCATAAAATTAGATATCAGGTTTTCTGGCCTCCATATCGAAAGTGGAAATTCTTCAGATATCCAAAATAAAATTGTTTTCATAAAGTATGAGCTAAGTAATTCTTTACATTCTAAGTCAGTATCTATCACGTCTTTTAAAAGAATTTTCATCAGAGCATAACACAGTAATTGTGTATGTGTGAAAGAATAGATAAGAAACTTTTCTCCAACGGAAAATGATATTCGCCATTCTAATTCTTCTTTCTTCGATCCTTGGACACCTTTTGGTACAAACAGAACACCGTGTTTTATAATTGACTGTTTAACATCGTACTCTGGCCATGCGTTCTTTGATCGTGTTTTCCACTCTTCTGCTTGTTTTATCCATGATCTGTTGTGTAAGGTGTAGGCATAATCCATAAATCCATCATTGTCAGAAACACATGGTCCATGGATGATCGAAGAAAACTTGTGCAAAAATAGTTGTTTTATTTTAAGGTTTGAAAAATAGTATTGGCCTTCAATTTCATTACAAAGTTCAAATACTTTCAAGTTCTTACCATGAACCAGACGTAATTGGGTAGATCCTGGTTGTGCTTCGCATGTTTCCATGGTAAAATATGTTATATTTTGGTTGAAAGGAATGTTTATGTTTTCACAAACCTCAATAAATGATATCACTTTCACAAGATCAACGTCACTTCCTCGCATATCAAGACCTTCTCCAAAACTTCCACTTGTGATTGTTGTTTGAATTTCATTGCGTGATAAATTATCTCTTACAGTGTTGATCATTCTAAGTGATTGAACATGTTCCTCGGTCCCAACAATATGATTGCACATGTATTGATATAGAGCTATTGATGCTTGGTGTGTTGCTGGTTCTGAAATGATATTTAGTTTGAAATAAAAAGATAATAACTTGCACATTAAGGTCGGTCAAGCGGAGCCAAATATATATAATTAAAGTTGAAAATTATATTCAATTACATGTTTGTTTTGTTGCTCTTTCCCTTTTTGTTTCCAGTACGGCAATTTGACAATTAGATAGTCACTGCTCTTAAAAAGTCACAATTGAATTTTTTTTCGAACTAAATAATGGTGACTGTATTATTTGTGAATAAAATGCTTGTTTTATAAAATGTTGTTGTTTAGGCCAATTGAAATTAATTGCTAGATTTTCATCCCCGCCCGCTCCTCTGAAATCGTCCCGCCCCGATTTTTTTTATTTAACAATAATACGATTTCCGGATTTTATCATGTCCGTTACCGGGAACCATCGATAATTTCGTTTCATTCAACACTTCCTGTTTCAAATTTCGTTTTTGTATTTCTCCGAGTAATCTAATAACGATATGATTGAGTCGACATATTCTGCTGCTCTATTATGACAACATCTACCGAGAATAGAGATTGATAACGAGAAGGGCATGAAATATTCGAGTAACGAGTAAAACGCCGCCTTGTCATTTAACGCAAATTGCGGTAGTCACAAGTGAATAGAAAACCGTGTTTTTTCTTTATTTATACGATGACTTTGTGTCAGGAAATTTGGACTGTAAATGATATCCAAAGCGCAAGAATCGTAGACCAAATTGGTACAAAAAACATGACTGGATTAAAGAAATTGACACAAGCACGAATTTGTTTGATTTATGACTGTATATTGAGAAAAAAAGTCGACAAACACGCATTTTAATTCCCTTATATTTACCCATGGCTGTTGTTTTTGTTGACAAACAGCAAACACCCTCTGTAACTGTCCCAATACCCTCAATTTAGTCATTAAAAAACTACTTTTTGGTTAAGTTCATGTTTTACATCACATAATTACTTTCCACACTGAGTTTACATTTCATTTTGTACTCATAATACTTGTGTTGCATACAATTGTACCAATACATTTTATTGATTTTATGGGGACTACAAACCATTGCTTAGAAAGCGAAATAAATTTGGTGTAGGTCTAGTCCAACTGAAGAGAGCATTTCTCTTCCCTTTAATGTATACTATAAATAGGTTTCTAAAGCGGCAATTACATGTATAACAGTGGTTGCCAATCAGGGATTTTTATTTAAGAGTTTAAAAAATAGTGTCAGATTCCTTATACAACATGTATATACATTATACAAGCTTGTTTTCCACTAGCATATACCCCGCAGTATGAAGAACTTGTGACAAGGGTTTCATATGAAATAAAATTTTAAAAATAAAATCCTCCCACCCGCCCCATGTTTTTCAAAAATTTGGATGAAAATCTACTAATTAATTTTAGTTGGCCTTACCTTGCAGTATATTCTTTTTTTTCATCCTGTATTGTGATAATTAAAGGAACAACAATAGTGCAATATTGAAACAATTATGAAGAGATTATCAGACAATCTTAAAAATCATCATTGGAAATTACTTATAGAAACCATAACAACACAATTGGTTTATTTTTATCTGACGAAAAATCAATAATTGACCCTGGAGGTTAAAGCAGACCAAAAGAGAAAACAGTCATTACGGGATTACTTCAACTTAATAAACACTCCTCAACCTTTTGATCATGAATTTGACAACTTGTGCGCCTCTACTATACTGTCTAGGTTAGCTTCATTGTTCATGTTATCATTGTGACGGCATATACAATTTCCAAAAACTCCTGGGCGATTTTTATTCGCCCAGGAGTTTTTGGAAATAGAGCTTCTGCGCATGCTCATATGAAAATAATATCATTTCATTTTTGTTTATTATCCCCTGTGATTTGTGACGCAGCAATATAATAAGGGTCTCTATACGTTCACATTTGGTCTACATCTTTTTGACACGTTTGGCAGTGGTGACTTGTAATGTGTGAATGTTTTTTTCACTCTAACTTTGTTTATTATCCCCTGTGATTTGTGACGCATCAAATATAATAAGCGTCTCTATACGTTTGTCTGTTTCTGCAACAACTGTACAGAATTTGTTCACATTTGGTCTACATCTTTTTAACACGAATGGCGGTGGTGACTTGTAATGTGTGGATGTTGTTGTTTTTTTTTGCCTCTTTAACTTTGTTTAGATGCGCGCGTCACTGGTGAGTATATGTAAACGAAACGCGCATCTGGTGCAAATACAAAATTCAATTCCTGGTACTAATGGTAGTAATGAGTTTACTTTCAGATCTGTTGATCACTTCTTCTTGTTTTCTGATGTTTTGAATTATTTTGTGGGTGTGCAGCATGTACAACTTATAAAAAAGGTGGTGTAGGACATCACAGGAAGATAACTTTGCAAACATTTTTAAAAAGTTTTAATCACGTTCAGTTGATACATTCTAAATTATCATACTTAGTGTTTGTTGTCCTGTTCTGTACAGATATTTTCCTCCGTTATATATTGGAGGATATATGGGTTAAATGCTTAATCAACAAAAATATCTATACAGATATTTACACATTGTGATTGGGCTCTTAAGTATAAAACAAATTGCACACAGGTATGCTATGAATTTTAAAAAGAAGTGTTTTAATTTAAGTGCTATTTACATCATTTATAATTCTACCTACGTTCAGATTTTGATTTTAAAGTATGTCGAATTGCAATATATATTGATGTATTATGTTTAAAATCATACCTTCTTTGAAAATCTACAAGAATACTTATATACAACATATTACATGATATATACGTACACTTAAATGCCTTATTAGGTCTTTCCACTTTTCTGTGGAAAGACCTATTGTTACCCAAACACTGTTTTCCTTGTGTCCACTACTCCTTCGCAACCGTAAAAGATTGCGACAAATTTATTTTATAAAATTGCTCGTTATATCCTTCACATCATTTGTCCTATTTTGACCGAAGCAATATAAACGCTCCATATGATAGTTATTTCCCCTTATGCATTTGATATAAGTGATATGCATTTCTATCTTGTAAACCATAAGTGATAGAGACCTAGGATCTTTTGATTTGAGGTCCTTGGTCCAACAAAATCAAAATTAGGTCATGGTCAAAGGTCAAGGTCATATTCTGATTTTTGAATTTGGCTTATTTTCCCTTATTACCAAAAACCGTATAAGATATCAACAAATTATTTTTACTAAATTGTTAGTTGCGACATGTCGTAACACGTAATTTTTGATTGCAAGGTACGTTTCTCCCCTCTTGTATTTAAAAATACGCGTATGGTGATATACCTCATTAACCAAATATAATTAAGACCTATGGTCTTTTGATTTGAGGTCCTTGGTTTATGACCTTGAAATTGATCTCAAGGTCATAGTTTAATTTGAAGTTCTAGATTATGACCTTTGCTTTTACCTCATATGTATACACGATAAAGCCATGAGACTTTATGCAAAAGGTATCAAACCATTTAATCTTGAAAAAAAACCGGAAGTGACCTTGTATAAACCGGAAATAGCTTTTTTTGTACTTTATTAATATAAAAGTATATAGAACCAGATATTTTTGGAATCAGTGTCAAGTAAATATTCAAATATTATCGGAAGTAACATTTTTCAAACCGGGAGACACAAATTAAATCCCTTATTTAAAAAATATTGTATAGAACCATATATTTTTAAATCAGCATACAATAAGCTATCATTTGACGGTTGAAATGACATTTTAAACTTAATTTTACAACTTTCATATTAAAATATATTGTTTTTGGTGGAAAGACCTTCAATTGTTCTCTGAACAATTGGTTCTTAATTTATTTCTTTTTTTTCTTTTGGAAGTCTAAGGGTTCTATTCAACATTTATTTTTTGTAAGATGTTATGTATTTAGCATCTAAGTTCACCCTAAGTACACCTGCATTTTTATTACAATATTTAATGATGTGGAAATAGTAACACACCAACAGTATATCACAAAACAAACAATAATGCATATCGACATGCTACATGTATCTACACAGATCACTTAAAGCGTAAGGCCAACTAAAATTAATTAGTAGATTTTCATCCAAATTTTTGAAAACATGGGGCGGGTGGGAGGATTTTATTTTTTAAATTTTATTTCCTATGAAACCCTTGTCACAAGGTCTTCATACTGCGGGGTATATGCGAGTGGAAAACAAGCTTGTATAATGTATATACATGTTGTATAAGGAATCTGACACTATTTTTTAAACTCTTAAATAAAAATCCCTGATTGGCAACCACTGTTATACATGTAATTGCCGCTTTAGAAACCTATTTATAGTATACATTAAAGGGAAGAGAAATGCTCTCTTCAGTTGGACTAGACCTACACCAAATTTATTTCGCTTTCTAAGCAATAGTTTGTAGTCCCCATAAAATCAATAAAATGTATTGGTACAATTGTATGCAACACAAGTATTATGAGTACAAAATGAAATGTAAACTCAGTGTGGAAAGTAATTATGTGATGTAAAACATGAACTTAACCAAAAAGTAGTTTTTTAATGACTAAATTGAGGGTATTGGGACAGTTACAGAGGGTGTTTGCTGTTTGTCAACCAAAACAACAGCCATGGGTAAATATAAGGGAATTAAAATGCGTGTTTGTCGACTTTTTTTCTCAATATACAGTCATAAATCAAACAAATTCGTGCTTGTGTCAATTTCTTTAATCCAGTCATGTTTTTTGTACCAATTTGGTCTACGATTCTTGCGCTTTGGATATCATTTACAGTCCAAATTTCCTGACACAAAGTCATCGTATAAATAAAGAAAAAACACGGTTTTCTATTCACTTGTGAATACCGCAATTTGCGTTAAATGACAAGGCGGCGTTTTACTCGTTACTCGAATATGTCATGCCCTTATCGTTATCAATCTCTATTCTCGGTAGATGTTGTCATAATAGAGCAGCAGAATATGTCGACTCAATCATATCGTTATTAGATTACTCGGAGAAATACAAAAACGAAATTTGAAACAGGAAGTGTTGAATGAAACGAAATTATCGATGGTTCCCGGTAACGGACATGATAAAATCCGGAAATCGTATTTTTGTTAAATAAAAAAAAATCGGGGCGGGACGATTTCAGAGGGGCGGGCGGGGATGAAAATCTAGCAATTAATTTCAATTGGCCTAATATAAACAACATCCGGTATATAGAATGTACCGATGTAAAAACAATACGTCTAGTGGAAAAAAAACTCACCCAAATTTACATCCTTATAGAAGATAAACAAGAGACTGAATCATGTGAATCGCTCACCTATCGTTTTTTGCTTAAATCCTTCATAAATGATTAATTTTGCTTTTCAATATATATTAATGTAATATTTAGTGGCCATTAAAGGGCAAGAACTCCTTAAGATGTCAATTGACAATTTTGTAGATCTTACTTTGCTGAACATTTTGGCTGTTCACAGTTTATCTTTATCTTCAATGATATTCAAGTTAATAAAAAAAAAAATGCAAAAATTTCTTAAAATATAAAATTTAGTAGCAGCAACCCAAAAATGGGTTGTTTGGGCTGATTGATTTTGACCTTTTGAACGGTTTCACCCAGTCAGATTTGCTCTCAAAGCCTTAGTTTTTGTGATATAAGCCAAAAACTACATATGCCCTATGATTTATTTCTAGCCATTGCGGCAATGTTTGACGACGGATCAACACTTCGCATATAATTGATAAACAAGATACAGACCCTAAGGAAAATGTAGTTAAAGATTGAAGGTATTTTTCCAAGTAGTTTCAGACGAGAAGATTTTTGAATGTCAGCAAACTTGAAAAACAAATCGTTTAAAATTATCTTAAAAGGGCAATAACTCCTCAAGGGATTATGATAATTTTAAACACATCAACTTTTTGTAGATCTTACTTTGTTGAACATTATTGCAATGTACACTTTATATATATATATATATATATGTACTAATATTCAAAATAATAATAAAAACTACAAAAGGAGTAGGTCCAGTAAGACCACTTGTTGGCCCCAAAATTTAGAAGTTTTACAAAATTGTTAAAATGTAAACTTTTAGTTATTTATTGGACAGAAGAATGCTTCTGCTACATAAATATGTTTTTTTACAATATCATGCACATATATCGGGTAGTGGCACCATTAAGTCATGCTAAATTACTGGAATCTTCACAATTCTAGCATTCTTGTTATATTTTAGACGGTTTCCGTGTAAAACGAAAGTGGCTTCAGTCGTGTTCATCCTTAGATGGCAGAAACCAGTTATTTTACAAAAAATCTTTAGAATTTAATGGATTTGTGATTTTATTTTCTTGAAAATTCATTCAAGCTTATATACAAATAAAATGTATGATTTCAAGGAAATAATATGTGTGCGTGCTTATGTAAATATATAGAAAACCTTTAGTGTCTGTCCAGCATGGAGATTTTAAAATTTATAAATGCATTGCAAATAAGGCAAAAAATGTGATGCTCTGATACCAATCTACTCCTCACCTGCAGAATCCTGCTAAAAGCCGACAAGAATTTTAGCCAAAATTCAAGAGAGAAAAGATATTCAGTGAATTAGAGCCTTGTCCGAACCTATCCTTACCATCAAAATTTCAAGATATTTTTGTTTACATAAAACTGAATTTTTTCCCAACTTTGATTGGATGCCGTCAAGTGAGGAGACCACAATTTTGACATCTGATTGGACCTATATGTGAAGGAAATCCCCAACCTGTGTATGCAACTACTTTCTTGTGTAGTACAATAGCCTAGAATTTACATTCATTTATTTTTTCAGTCAACATGATGCAATTATATACCTCAATACTCAACTATAACAAAACGTGGGACACATGTTCTGGTACACTAAAACTGGTACCTGCCACCTTAATATTGAAATGTAAGTTGTATTTAATGATAATACATAACATATATAAAGGTTGAGGATGAACACGGATGCGGCCACTTTCATTTTTGACAAAAACCATCTGAAAAGTGACATTTGTCGGCATATTTGGTAGATTTTTCATATTTGAGCTTTAATCGGATCGTTTTTCGTGACTAAATCAGTTACAATCTTTCATATAAACTAATTGAATCAAACGAAATGGACACTTAAGTGTTTAAAAAGTGGTCAAAATCTTTCGTCAGATGAACCTGAAATTTGAGGCCAAAATCGGTCCTTACCGGACCTACTCCTTTCCTTTAACCAACTTGCGATTCGACTTCAAAAGTTTTATCAGCTACATGTACACTCGAAAAAAATAAATCAATGAAAATAGCAACTGAACTGTTGAAGGAAACAAGTATTTACAAATTGAAATTATTTGCACAACGCTTGAATGACCTTATGTGTTATATCGAGTAAACACATCTGTGTTGTAATAAATCGAATATAATGAAGCTTGCTTTCTATGTTGTGCTTTTTTTTTATTCTGCAGTTGTCTTTTAGTCCCTTCTGTATCTTTTGTCACTCTATTAAAATCCACATTAAAGAACAAAACATTATTATTAACTATAAATAATAACTTACCAGCCATTTTGTTGATGACGTTTGGCTTACCTGGATACATACATCAATGAATTTCTTTTCAAACCGTTTTATTTTCTTTTTATAGTGAAAATGAAGTCAATACTGAGATATCAAGATATCAAATTCCATCGTTTTCATTATCATCATTGCAAATGTTGCATTGACATCATACAGCATAATTATTTTGGATCAAAGAGAAATAATAAATAAACAAAGCTGAATGTCGTTATAGTTACTAACGTGAATTGTTTAGCACTAATGTATGCTTATGATGCTTTTGATTTTAGTTTTTGTTTTCTATAAATTGTTTTCATATATATGTTTGTTTAAAAACGTTTAAAACAGTAATACAAATATTATTCAAGAGCAGAAAATAGTATAAGATAGAACGTACCTGCCATTTTGCTTCTTCGAACACGTTTATTTACACAGATACGTCTATGGAGAGGTCAACAAAATATAGTTCATTTCAGAATCTATATAAATTTAAACATCAGTTGATATTAAATCAAACAATACAGACCTTTCAATTGTATAAACATGATAAATTTATGAATAGGGTTTATTTTATATGGGTCGGCTTCTTTTGTTAGAGATTAACTAGACTTTATATAGATTATTTGACACTTCACTGTGACCGATTAAATTTGACATGTTTGACTCCGGACAGTATATGTACTATTAAATAGTATTATAAAATCAATGAATGGGTGTTTTTATAATGGCCCTGTTATATGTCCAAGGTTTGTTATAATGGCCGAGGAAGTCTGTAATGGCCCGAGGCAACGCCGATGGTCATTACAGACATCCGAGTAATGTGTAATGTGTTAATATATCAAATATCTAAGATATTAAGTTGGCAGAAGTTATGTGTTGAAAAACAGGATGAACAGTGATCCCTATATATGGTTCTTTAATGTTGGTTGCTGGTTTCTAAATTAAATAAAATACAAAAAAGTATTATACTCTTTACAACTTAATTTTGTTAACTTTATTAAAAACTCTAATTGTGCCTCATACAGACAAACAGGGCCATTACAGAAAAACAGGTCCATTACAGAAATAACAGGACCATTACAGAAAAACAGGGCCATTACAGAAAATATGTTATTTTTAATAACCAGTCATTTTTGGCAATAATGTACTTAGTTGGTTAATAATGTTATATTTAAGATTTTATGTTAACCAAATTTCTATATTTCAGAACCGCTAAAAAGAAATACATGTTTGATCAAAACGTTACTATATATACAGCTAAGGTGATTGATTCTATTGCGATTAAGAGTTTCAGTTTGTATCTGATGTAGTTTAATTAGATAGTGTATATGTTATTCAAACACAAATCTCGAAGATCCGGAATTTGTTATCAATTGATATAATGTAATTCAGTTAATTTATTACAACCGAAGATTTTACTTAGTCTTTTGGTGATCAATTAAAACAACATACGGCAACATGCGACAAATTAAGAACACATTTACCTATCATTGTCATACAAACTTAAAAAAAAATAATATTATCCAAAAGTATTATACCTGAAGAACAAACAGCTCAACCCGTCTTACCTATTATTAAATGTGACTACAAACTCCTTGCAGTGAGACTATTGTCCTTCACTCAATCAGTAGAGTAGTATGTAGATCGGAGCTAGAATTGCAGGCGAGCTTTTTTCATCTCTTGGCGTCCGTCGTCCGTCGTCGTCCATCATCCTTAGTTTAGTTTTTACAAAAATCTTTAACTCTTTAACTACTGGCCCAAATTGAACCAAACTTGTTCTCAATTATCAATGGGGTATGTTCTTTGAATAATGTGTCTGTTGATCCGGACTGCCAACCAAGATGGCCGCCCTTGCTAAAAATAGAACACATGGGGAAAATGTAGATTTCGGCTTATATCTCTGAAACCAAAGCATTCAGAGCAAATCGGATTCAGCGGGTTACTGCTCCTGAATTGGTAAATTTAGAGACATTTTGCAGATTTTAGTTATTATCTTGAATATGATTATAGATAGAGATAAACTGTAACATGTGTAAACAGCAATTATTTTCATCAAAGTCAGATATACAAATAAGATCTACAAAATGGTCAATGGACCCCAGATGGAGTTATTGTCCTCTAAAGTAAAATTTGTCAAATTTAACAATTTTTCATAAATTTTTGTTATCTTTTAAAAGAGTCTTCTTTTGTAACAACTGAGACAAATTTAACCAAAGCCACAAATAAGCATTAGCGTATATAGTTTAAGAATATGTGTCGATTGACCCTGCCTGCCAACCAACATGACAGACATGGCTAAACTAAAACATAGTTGGAAAACGCAGTTGTTGGCATATTTCTCTGAAACTAAAGCAAAAGTATATTGGTTGCAATATTTCATGCATCAATAGTAAATAGAAATATCAGGTGAGCGACACAGGCTCCTTGGAACCTTTGGTTTGATATATTCAGATGTGTCCTTAATATATAAGCAAACAGTATCATGAGTATGTAGTTAAACTTAACAGAACTTTCTAACACCCCAGGCCTCGTTTAGCCATCTTCGCTAGCCAATCCCTTCTCTCACACTTTGCAGATTAAGCCAACATTTGTGATATTAACAATATGCGCCATCTACCGGTTGATTAAAGTCACGCCTATTCCGAATACATTATTCTTGATCAATGGTAGCACTTAAACTCTTCAATTTTGATATATTACACCTCGAGCTTAGTAGAGATCATAAGAACTAACGGACTAACAAACTCAACAAAACACTACAAACATACCCAGTGAACTTGGAAAATTTATAGCTGTTTTTCAGTAATTTTGCTTGTAAGCTACATTATAAAAAGTACGGAAAAGTCTTATCGTGCTATTTTATCAATATATTTTCACGCTAAAATTATCATTAATATTGATCAATACAGCTTTTACTAAATCAATTTCTATCGGGAAACTGTAAAAACTACAAAATAACAAAATTAACTTACCTTTAAATATTGTTTCAGCTTATACACGCCTGGTAAACGATCTAATCTCAACCAAATGTTGAGACGGTAAAAAGTATTCTGGCACTTCCTGTTGAGCTTTTCTGGTTCAAAATATCCAAAATAAACATAGGGTAGGTCGACTTTTCGTCAATTTACTGAAAATCAATGATTGTTTTGTAAAATAGGAGAATGCCATGCCATAGATAAATGGTAATTGTAACTAATATGTCTCTTCTTGGTTCAAAATATCTGAAATTGAAGTCACAATCACTTTTCTCCTACGGATTATCATGTTTACTTTCTTTGAATCCGATAAAACTGCTATGATATTAATGATTTAGCAAGAAAATATGTCGATTATATGTGTTTTTTAATGCTTTACGATAACCACTTCTGTAAATTGCAAGACTATTTGATTGTCAAGCCTATAGTCTTAGCACAGAAATGAAAAATTCTAAATGGTTGAGATATAAAGGTATTGGTTGAGTCTTTCTGTCACAATGTTGAGACTTTCTGGTTACTTTGTGTCATGAAATATATTACTGTTAAAAACATTGGCACTTAGGTTTCAAAGTTTAAATTAACTATGACTGGCAACCCAACACGCGTGCATTTTTATTATATAAAGATAAAAACTATTAAAATAGCTATGCTAGAGTTTATTTCAACTAATCAAAATGTAATTTCTATCGTAAAAAAACAAGCCTTAGATATGATTCGATTTTAAAACTGCTATATGCAAGTACTATAAGTGACGTCCAACTTAGTGTAATCACACTTGTATTGAAATAATTGTAACCAAGATTGATTGTTCACAACTGCATTCAGGGCACATCCTTAATATTTGGTTATATTCAGCAACATTAATATTATACCCCGGACCCTGTCACACTAGGCCAAGATCGCACCACGATCTCTAAAAAAAAAAGGCTTTTGACGATCGTAGTGCAATCGTGTAGATCGCAGTATCAGGCGGAAACCCGGTTGAAATAGAACAAAGCATTGAAGCTCTTTGTTAGAGAAGGCGATAAATGCTTACTGAATTGTTTACTATAGTAACAAAAATTTGTTAATAGAAACACATAAAATGACAATTTTCTTCTCTATTACGAAGTGTTTTATTTTAAAAACACCATCTGCATAAGTTTTCAATTTACATAGTTAAGCAGAACAACAGGGGGGGGGGGGGGGGGGGGGTAAAAATTGCTGCAAGTTATGTTTATTAATTGACATCGATTTTATATATATCCTTATTGGTAATTCAAAATCCTATATACCTTAGTATAAGACAAATAACGGATACAAAACGGACACATAACGGACGAGTATTGTAAAAAACGGACGCTTACCGGACCTTCATCCGTTGAACGTCCGTTCAAAGTTTTGAACATGCTCATTTTATTTCCATCGGACAGAACGGACGTCGACTGATAAAGCGGACAGTCCGACACTGAGCGAAATGAAACAGATATCGACCGACGTCTAACGGATAACAACATGCGGCTTACGGACATGAACGAATTCAAAAAAAAAGTTAGCGGTTCGGCGTCCGTTCGCGCTATCTGATGAGGTGTGACCGGAGTTTTAAGCACCAGTCACACCTTATTGGATAGCGCAAACGGACGCCAAACGGATAACTTTTTTCAATCCGTTCATGTCCGTTAGACATCCCTTAGTTTTCGTTTTATGTCCGTTCAGCATACGTTTTATCCATCAATGTCCCTTCTGTCCGGTGGAAAATTTTGAGCATGTCTGTTAACATTTTGGATATAGTTTCTAAAACTGTTCGTAAAAACCGTTCTCACGGTCGTAGGACAAATCGCAATCAAAGAAAATTTCGGACCAATCATACCAATATTTCGGACCTAATTTATATTTCAAAAAACAACGGCAGACATTATCTGTTAACAAAACTCTGTTCATTACCGGTTAATAAGTTAAATAAAATTTTGGAGGATTGCAACACAATTTCATATAGCAGTCCTAAGTATGAAATTGTTCAAATTAGTATGGCATATTGTTATTCTAAACTATTTCCCAAAATTGATCGCCCTGAAGATCATAAAAAACATTTTTATGTCAATAAAGGTTTTGATTTTGTAAATATTGCCGGTATATTTAACGACCATTCTGTTAAAGAACAAATTCCTGGATATTTTGACAATACTGAGCTACCTCTTATTTGTTATACAAATGTATTTACAAGAAATCTACCCGGAAATTTGTGTTTAATTATAGTCAACTGTGTAAAGATGTTAATATCAGTGAAAATACACCTACTTCATGTAATTGTAGTATCTCCGAATATATTTATGGACCCATTTCCCATGTTATAACAGGAGATTTTAACATCGTTCAAGACCGAGAGTTAAAATCATTCCTCAGTAAAGGACCTAAATATCGTCCCCCGTCAATTATTAATTGGAATGAGTGTCGTAATATCATCCACGACTCACTCCATACTTACTGTATGAAATGGATAAAACGGGAAAAAGCTGACAAAAAATCTTTGGACTCTTTTTTTAATTCAGTAATGAAGATCGAGACCGAGAGTTAAAATCATTCCTCAGTAAAGGACCTAAATATCGTCCCCCGTCAATTATTAATTGGAATGAGTGTCGTAATATCATCCACGACTCACTCCATACTTACTGTATGAAATGGATAAAACGGGAAAAAGCTGACAAAAAATCTTTGGACTCTTTTTTTAATTCAGTAATGAAGATAGTTGATATACGTATTCAACATTTTAAAGAACATTTTACTTTTAACAATAACCACAAAAACCTATTTCTCGTATCAAACATAAACTAAAAGAACTAGCCAAGAAATTTGTTTTTGTCCCGGGCGATAAAACTGCTTATAATATTATTATTGTTTGACGTAAATTTTACATTGAGGTTCTGAAAAAAGATATCACCAATTCACCAACATTCCAACTGACTCCAATTTCAGAACACGACATCTGTAACAAACATAAACTTTTAGCTACCGCTTTACAAGCAGAGCCAAATGCAATGAAAGTCCCAACTATGTACTGGCTTCCGAAGCTACACAAAACACCTTACAAATATAGATTTATTTCGTCTTCAGGCCATTGTTCCGCTACTAAATTGTCTATTCTTCTTACCAGCACACTTGGTACAATTAAAAACCTGATAATAAATTGTTCAAATGAGGCCTTCGAAAATAGTGGAATTAATTACTTTTGGAGTGTCAAGAACTCGTTGGAAGTACTTGATAAATTGCATGCTTATATTGGTGATTTTAAATCTGTTCAAAGTTTTGATTTTTCTACCCTGTATACCACATTGCCTCACATTCTCATTAAGAAAAAATTCACACACCTAATTAAATGGGCATTTAAAAAGTCAGAATGTGAATATAAATGTTCAAACTCTTTTAGGTCATTTTTTAGTAGCAATAAACAAAAAAACGATGTCAATTGGACATGCTTTGATACTATATATGCCCTTGAATTTTTACTAGATAACATTTTTGTTCGCTTTGGGGATTCCGTATATCGTCAGATTATCGGAATTCCAATGGGGACTAACTGTGCACCACTTATTGCGGACCTGTTTTTGTATTGCTATGAGTTACAATTTATGACAAAAATAAGCAAAGACCCATCGAAACAACATCTTATAAACAAATTTAATGTTCATATGATGAAATCATAATCTTTCAGTCAGTTTAATTGAAGTCTGGAGCTGGCATGTCAGTTAACTGCTAGTAGTCTGTTGTTATTTATGTATTATTGTCATTTTGTTTATTTTCTTTGGTTACATCTTCTGACATCAGACTCAGATTTCTCTTGAACTGAATTTTAATGTGCGTATTGTTATGCGTTTACTTTACTACATTGGTTAGAGGTATAGGGGGAGGGTTGAGATCTCACAAACATGTTTAACCCCGCCGCATTTTTGCGCCTGTCCCAAGTCAGGAGCCTCTGGCCTTTGTTAGTCTTGTATTATTTTAATTTTAGTTTCTTGTGTACAATTTGGAAATTAGTATGGCGTTCATTATCACTGGACTAGTATATATTTGTTTAGGGGCCAGCTGAAGGACGCCTCCGGGTGCGGGAATTTCTCGCTACATTGAAGACCTGTTGGTGACCTCCTGCTGTTTTTTTTTTGTTTTTTTTTCTATGGTCGGGTTGTTGTCTCTTTGGCACATTCCCCATTTCCATTCTCAATTTTATTTGAATTAAGGGACGTTCAACGGATGAAGTGTGGAAGTGTCCGTTGTACATCCGGTAGGCGTCCATTTTTTACAGTATGTGTCCGTCCCGTTTCCGTTTTTAATCCGTATCTTCATCAACGGACTCCCAATGGATATCAATTTTGTCAACGGAAACCCTTTTCTTTTATCCGTTAGGCGTTCGTTCGTGCTATCCGGTACGGTGTGATCACAGCTGAAGTGAGAAGTAAACACATCTAGACTTAGATTTAGAATAATGTGTTAAAAAGGGACACATATAAACTGCGGGACAATACCTTGTGTATACTATAAATATAGATATAAAAGAAGATGTGGTATGATTGCGAATGAGACAACTCTCCACAAGCGAACAAAATGACACAGAAATTAACAACTATACATTGTAGGTCACCGTACGGCAAATCCCACACTGCATAGTCAGCTATAAAAAGCCCTAAAATGACAATGTAAAACAATTGTAGCGAGAAAACTTACGGCCTTATTTAAAAAAAAAAAAAGGAAATAAAACAAATATGTAACACATAAACAAACGACAACCACTGAAAGACATGGTCTTAACTTAGGACAGGCACATACATACATAATGTGGCGGGGTTAAGCATGTTATAGCGGGATCTCAACCCTCCCCTAACCTGGGACATTGGAATAACAGTACAACATAAGAACGAATAAAAAAAAACAGTTGAAAAAGGCAACTCACCAGAAGTACACAAATACAAGTGGACGTGTATATCAATTTCATTTCAAAAGCACACACGGCGTGTCAATCTAGTACATAGGAAGGTTTATATTCGTGCAACATTTTCATGTACTCGTCTTGAATATGCATGTAGTTAGACAATGGGCGTTAATGACTCATTCAAACACCAATACTACAATCTTTGCAGTTTTACTCCTGTTCATATTGATTATAAACATAGAAAAGACGTTATAGAAAATAACTGACCCACTGACATTTACTTTGGTGAAATTGCTACCCGTTGACATATAATTTGACAATGAAAAAGAGACCCATTCCTCTGGCACGTCTATGTATTCTTTATAAAGAAGGAACCACATACCACGATATGAGGCTGTCAGAATAAAGGTCGAGTGTTGAAGATTCACAGTTAAGCACTGATTACGTAAATATAGCGCAGGGGATGCAAATTGTCCCGTGCTAACGATTAATTTTTTTTAAAACCAAGTTCTGTAGATAAAATGATACAGTTGTATGCTGATGTTAACACCAGCACTGCAAATGTAAGTGTAGCGATGTAGATATCCAAAAGCTAGCTATTGAGATGTCAAGATAAGCGATGTAGGAATAAATTCTAGCTTTTAGAGATGTTAATTACACCATTATTGACTTTATAGCTTCTGTGCAAAACTGCATCTCAAACGCTAGACTATTGATCTCCAGCGCTAGAACTTTAATACTTTAAAAAACACACAGTTGTTTACTATTTAGACTCTATTACAACCAAAGGTCTCTTCAGAAGCTGCTGTCATAACTACAGACAAGATTTAAATGACAGTTGGAACGTTTTGACGGTTGTATATGTAATTGATACTAAGCTATAGTTGAAAGTTTCATTCACCAGAAGATCTCAACATTGTTCTAGAATATCTCAGAAAATCTCAACATTACATACTTTATAGCATA
The DNA here is from genome assembly GCF_963676685.1 of Mytilus edulis. NCBI lineage: Eukaryota > Metazoa > Mollusca > Bivalvia > Mytilida > Mytilidae > Mytilus > Mytilus edulis. The sequence continues at coordinate 55,932,107 of NC_092351.1, read as the reverse complement.
TTTCGCTTAATGCAATTATATAAGTAAAGAAAAAGAACAAACTGTAATTTAATGTTTATAAGGTTTTAGAAAAATACTAATTCACTGATATATACGTGAGTTTATCTGAGTATACGTATAATTTATACGTGAGTATATCGCTGTCATTTTGTCAATAGCTGACTGCACTGGCCACATTTACCTGCTGGAGAAAAGTCATTCCGATGTCATTTTAAATCAGATTGGTCCATCTTATACACGAGAGAAACCCTAATTCAATTATCTATGGCATGACATTCTCCTATTTTACAAAAAACGCATTGATTTTCAGTAAATTGACGAAAAGTCGACCTACCCTATGTTTATTTTGGATAATTTGAACCAGAAAAGCTCAACAGGAAGTGCCAGAATACTTTTTTCCGTCTCAACCATTTGGTTGAGATTAGATGGTTTACCAGGCGTGTTATAAGTGTCCGATGTGAAAGTCGGTTAATTATTATAAGCAGTGAATGAAATATTATAATCATGTATGGCATACATTTATTATCCTGTACAGTTTTATTCTATCTGAATTGATGTGAATCGGAAATTGTGCAGTGACGTATATTTGAAATGCCGTCAGTCTTAGTCAAACGTCATAATGAGAATGGTGAAAGAGAAAGTGAAATTATTGAAATAAATGAACAATTCTAATATGACGTGCTTCTTTAGCTTTGTAAAGAAACCATACTGTATTATCCAATAAAATTAGTTTACACATGCGTATATTGACTACGGCAGAAAAATGAATTTTATCAAATTGGTATACGCATTTAATGTATTTCATTAACTTGGGACACTTTCAAACACTAAAATGATACACATTTTGTTACTAATACTTTTACAATGATAAAAATGTATTACAATTCGAAATTGACATATTTGACCTAGATACCGCAACGCTCATGTTGGCTGTTCTAACTTCAAAACCCCTCCCTCTGAAAAACACGTTTCATCTATCCTGTTAAAAGGCATGTATATAATAATTTCATTGAAACAGATGATCTGACGATAAAATATAAAATAAGTATAGGTTATTAATTATAACTGTTGTACTGAAATGACAAAATTGTGTAATATTTATGAAAAATGGATTGACCCTAGCAGGGAATCGAACCCCATTCTCCTATAAAAAAAAATAGGCGCAATTACCAATATACCACCAAGGTTTCCAATCCATTTTACAAATGCAACAAGATTGTCACTCAGTATTAATTTTAATCATCATGTAATACAGAATTTGAAATCGTCGCAATTATTTGGACTTAACCGCAAGTATAAATGAATTTCTGTCAAAGGGCCCCTCCTGCCGAGTCTCGAATGTCAGCAAAACTTTATCAAGGAATCCTCTATCAGATGTGAACATATTTACCAATGCTACAATAACTGGCGGAACATTTACAATTAATTAAGTAAATAAAGATCGACCTACCCGATTCTCCTTGTGCATCCACCGCCATTGACAACTGACTTGAAAATGTGCGTGTCAGAAATTGACCTCATAGAAAAAGACGTTGAATGTATAACTTTTCTGTTATATTGTGATACAAATATTGTTTAAGTTATAAATTTGATAATTTCTGTTTCAATTTTGAATTTTACAAACTTACAACTTTGCGAAATTAAACTGGTTTGAACTAGTTGGATAAAAATCGACAGGAAGGTTGATGGAAGAGCCTACACAAATACTGTACACCCTATATACACCGAACATAGAAATTACCGTAATTGTCCTAATCAGAATCGAAATAATTGATGCCAGCTATACTTTATTTTAGTTTTAACATGGGTAGGCATTATATTCGTGTTATTTTAGCCCTCGATATCGCTCTGGCAAAAATAATCAAGAATATAATGCCTACCCATGTTAAAACTACAATAAAGTATAGCTGGCATCAATTATTTCTTAAATAACAAATCAAACATTTTAAGTACATATTAAGTACAATGGTGACATATATAAAATTGAGAATGGAAATGGGGAATGTGTCAAATAGACAACAACCCGACCATAGAGAATACAACAGCAGAAGGTCACCAACAGGTCTTCAGTGCAGCGAGAAACTCCCGCACCCGGAGGCGTCCATCAGCTGGTCCCTAAACAAATATATATACTAGTTCAGTGATAATGAACGCCATACTAAACTCCAAATTGTACACAAGAAACTAAAATTAAAAATAATACAAGACTAACAAAGGCCAAAGGCTCCTGACTTGGGACAGGCGCAAAAATGCGGCGGGGTTAAACATGTTTATGAGATCTCAACCCTCCCCCTATACCTCTAGCCAATGCAGAAAAGTACACGCATAACAATACGCACATTACAATTCAGTTCAAGAGAAGTCCGAGTCTGATGTCAGAAGATGAAACCAAAGAAAATAAATAAAATGACAATAATACATAGATAACATACACTATTGCAGCGATACAACTTTATTTATTTTCGCATTTTAGACATTCAGCTTACCGTTTTAGATGATCTGGATTAGTTGAATTATCTATATTTCAGTTTGACGGTTTCTGTAATATTAGTCTCGTTGTGGTTTTTATACGACCGCAAACATTTTTGCGGTCGTATATTGGTATCATGTCGGCGTCGTCGTCGTCGTCGTCGTCGTCAGCGTCGTCCGAAGACGGATGGTTTCCGGATAATAATTTTAGTATAAGTAAATAGAAATCAATAAAATGTTAACACAATGTATATAACCAAAAAAGGAAGCTTGGGATTAATTATGGGTGTTATGGTCCCTAAGGTTTAGGAATTAGGGGCCAAAAGGGGTCCAAAACAATCATTTATCTAGTGTCAGTACAAAAAGTTGTGTATAAGTATTTCAATTGTTCTGAAATTGTACCACAATGTTTAATACCATAAGTAGAAGGTTGGGATATATTTTGTGGATTATGGGGCAAAGAGTCTGGGAATAAATGGCCAAAAAGGGGCCAAAAACAAGCATGTTTGTAGTGTCAAGACAATAGACAACTTTCGAGTTCGATGCATTTCCGTCAAAAACTCTGGTTTTAGTGAACGTCATTTGTGCGTTTAGGGGCGTCGTCACTTCCGTTTCAATGTTGAGCGAGTGGGTTGGAAAACTATAATTCTATATTGTACGAATTATTCAGCAAATTAAATTCTCAAAATTGACAATCAGCACTGCTGTCATTAGGGAATTGTCATTAAGTACCTACAGAACAACCATTATTTCTAGTTTATCCTGCACAACGACGATCACTAAGACGCTTGATGAACGTAAATAGTGCAGGGATACAGGCGATCCCCTCTATCTGGTAAATGACGTCATAAAGGCATGCATAATTGACGAGTTTTTGCCGGTGACGGATGAACTCGAAAGTGGTCTATAAATTGGAGTCTTTGTCCAGAATGGTTGTTGAATCACCTAAAACCAATGCTTTATGAAATCTTTGAAAATTGGAGTTATCTTTCTTTGTCCAGAATAGTAGTTGAATCAACTTAAATCAATGCTATATATATACAATATACGATGCAATATTCACTTTACTACCAACTGATAAATTAAAGCAGTCTTTACCATTCAGTGATAACAAGCACTTTGATTACCATTCTAGGGTTATGCCCCTTTACAAATAGAAAAATTGAAGAATTTTTTAGTTTCTGTTCTCTTAACTTAAGTTTGTCTGAACTAAATTTAATGAAATGTGTATATAATGCTTATTACCTCTAAACTCAGTTTAAGTTCAATGTTTGGCAGCTTCACTTTTACAGTTCATGAGTTATGTCCCTTTATAACGTTATATGCTAGCGGGGGCATCATCTGTGTCCCTTTGGACACATTCCCCATTTATTTTTTTAGAAGTTACTATTAATTAATATCAATTTTAACCATGACTGTATGACATTTTATATTTCAATATTTTAGGATGTATTTAAATGAGTAGTTAATGTTGCAAACTCCATTAGAAATTTGAATTGAGATCATTTTTTGAATAAGGGAAAGGGGGAGGTGAACAAAATGGGGGGGGGGGGGGTCAATTTTTCTCATTTCAGATTTTAGAAATTAAAATGAAAATTTCTTCAAATGTATGTTGTTTTTGAGAGGATTAATATTCAACAGCATAGTGAATTGCTCAAAAGCAAATACATTTTTTTAAGTTCATTAGACCACATTCATTCTGTGTCAGAAACCTAATATGCTGTATCAACTATTTAATCACAATCCAAATTCAGAGCTGTATCCAGCTTGAATGTTGTGTCCATACTAGCCCCAACCATTCAGGGTTCGACCTCTGCGGTCGTATAAAGCTGCGCCCTGCGGAGCATCTGATTATGTAATATATTTAGTTGTGTGTCTCTCTGAGTTGATCATTTCTTATGCAATATTTGTATCCTCTTATCTTCACTGTGTATCATCGCCACCGGAAATTGGGTACTAACGAAGCGGAGAGAAATAGAAAAAAAAGTAAACAAGTTAAGAATTCATTCAATTTAAAGCATTTCCACTCATTGGATGAGGGTGCCGCTTAATAAATGATTTTCTGATATATAATTCCTTAAATTATTAGGCAGATAAGTACAAAATTAATACAAGATTGTGTGTAATACTCCAAAACTTGCTACTTAGTACCGGAAAATTTCGAGGCCGATCGTCCTCTGTCGCCCCATTCTCAAATATTGAACTGTTTTTCATTATTAAGAGATTCTCCACGTGGGCAATGATACCAGAGGAAGAGGTACTTATTGTCTTTAAAATGGCCCAAAGCACTTGCACCCTAGACCCGTACGAGTTTATCAGTAGAAGGTTAAAAGGGGGGATATGGTATTCCGGTTTACAACGAATTCGAACTGAACTATTGCCGGCTGGCCAAACTAAGAGATTCTCCACATCAACCATCATACCAGAGGTAGAGGTTGGTATTGCCTATAAAATGGCTCATAGCACTTATGCCCTAGACCCGTACGAGTTAGTCAGGAAAGGATAAGGGGGGTACCCTGGTATATCACAAATTCGAAAATGAACTATTGCCGGCTGGTCAAACGAAGAGATTCTCCACGTGGGCAATGATACCAGAGGAAGAGGTACTTATTACCTTTAAAATGGCTCATAGCACTTGTACCCTAGACCCGTACGAGTTTGTCAGTAGAAGTCTAAAAGGGGGGATATGGTATTCCGGTTTACAACGAATTCGAACTGAACTATTGCCGGCTGGCCAAACTAAGAGATTCTCCACATCGACCATCATACCAGAGGTATAGGTTGGTATTGTCTATAAAATGGCTCAGAGCACTTATGCCCTAGACCCGTACGAATTAGTCAGAAAAGGATAAGGGGGGTACCTTGGTATATCACAAATTCCAAAATGAACTTTTGCCGGCTGGCCAAACGAAAAGATTCTCCACGTGGGAAATGATACCAGAGAAAGAGGTACTTATTGCCTTTAAAATGGCCTATAGCACTTGTACCCTAGACCCGTACGAGTTTGTCAGTAGAGGGTTCAAAGTGGGGATATGGTATCCCGGATACAACGAATTCGAACTGAACTATTGCCGGCTGGCCAAACTAAGAGATTCTCCACATCGGCCATTATACCAGAGGTAGAGGTTGGTATTGCCTCTAAAATGGACCATAGCACTTATGCCCTAGACCCGTACGAGTTAGTCAGAAAAGGATAAGGGGGGTACCCTGGTATATCACAAATTCGAAAATGAACTATTGCCGGCTGGCCAAACGAAGAGATTCTCCACGTGGGCAATGATACCAGAGGAAGAGGTACTTATTGCCTTTAAAATGGCCCAGAGTACTTATACCCTAGACTCGTACGAGTTTGTCAGTAGAGGGTTCAAAGGGGGGATATGGTATCCCGGATACAACGAATTCGAACTGAACTATTGCCGGCTGGCCAAACTAAGAGATTTTCCACATCGGCCATTATACCAGAGGTAGAGGTTGGTATTGCCTCTAAAATGGCTCATAGCACTTATGCCCAAGACCCGTACGAGTTAGTCAGAAAAGGATAAGGGGGGTACCCTGGTATATCACAAATTCGAAAATGAACTATTGCCGGCTGGTCAAACGAAGAGATTCTCCACGTGGGCAATGATACCAGAGGAAGAGGTACTTATTGCCTTTAAAATGGCCCATAGCACTTATACCCTAGACCCGTACGAGTTTGTCAGTAGAGGGTTCAAAGGGGGGATATGGTATCCCGGATACAACGAATTCGAACTGAACTATTGCCGGCTGGCCAAACTAAGAGATTCTCCACATCGGCCATTATACCAGAGGTAGAGGTTGGTATTGCCTCTAAAATGGCCCATAGCACTTATGCCCTTGACCCGTACGATTTAGTCAGAAAAGGATAAGGGGGCTACCCTGGTATATCACAAATTCGAAAATGAACTATTGCCGGCTGGCCAAACGAAGAGATTCTCCACGCGGGCAATGATACCAGAGGAAGAGGTAATTATTGCCTTTAAAATGGCCTATAGCACTTATACCCTAGACCCGTACGAGTTTGTCAGTAGAGGGGGATATGGTATCCCTGATACAACAAATTCGAACTGAACTATTGCCGGCTGGCCAAACTAAGAGATTCTCCACATCGAACATTAAACCAGAGGTAGAGGTTGGTATTGCCTCTAAAATGGCCCATAGCACTTATGCCCTAGACCCGTACGACTTAGTCAGAAAAGGATAAGGGGGGTACCCTGGTATATCACAAATTCGAAAATGAACTATTGCCGGCTGGCCAAACGAAGAGATTCTCCACGTGGGCAATGATACAAGAGGAAGAGGTACTTATTGCCTTTAAAATGGCCTATAGCACTTATACCCTAGACCCGTACGAGTTTGTCAGTAGAGGGTTCAAAGGGGGGATATGGTATCTCGGATACAACGAATTCGAACTGAACTATTGCCGGCTGGCCAAACTAAGAGATTCTCCACATCGGCCATTATACCAGAGGTAGAGGTTGGTATTGCCTCTAAAATGGTCCATAGCACTTATGCCCTAGACCCGTACGAGTTAGTCAGAAAAGGATAAGGGGGCTACCCTGGTATATCACAAATTCGAAAATGAACTATTTCCGGCTGGCCAAACGAAGAGATTCTCCACGTGGGCAATGATACCAGAGGAAGAGGTACTTATTGCCTTTAAAATGGCCCAGAGCACTTATACCCTAGACCCGTACGAGTTTGTTAGTAGAGGGTTCAAAGGGGGGATATGGTATCCCGGATACAACAAATTCGAACTGAACTATTGCTAGCTGGCCAAACTAAGAGATTCTCCACATCGACCATTATACCAGAGGTAGAGGTTGGTATTGCCTCTAAAATGGCTTATAGCACTTATGCCCTAGACCCGTACGAGTTAGTCAGAAAAGGATAAGGGGGGTAACCTGGTATATCACAAATTCGAAAATGAACTATTGCCGGCTGGCCAAACGAAGAGATTCTCCACGTGGGCAATGATACCAGACGAAGAGGTACTTATTGCCTTTAAAATGGCCCAGAGCACTTATACCCTTGACCCGTACGAGTTTGTCAGTAGAGGGTTCAAAGGGGGGATATGGTATCCCGGATACAACGAATTCGAACTGAACTATTGCCGGCTGGCCAAACTAAGAGATTTTCCACATCGGCCATTATACCAGAGGTAGAGGTTGGTATTGCCTCTAAAATGGCTCATAGCACTTATGCCCAAGACCCGTACGAGTTAGTCAGAAAAGGATAAGGGGGGTACCCTGGTATATCACAAATTCGAAAATGAACTATTGCCGGCTGGTCAAACGAAGAGATTCTCCACGTGGGCAATGATACCAGAGGAAGAGGTACTTATTGCCTTTAAAATGGCCCATAGCACTTATACCCTAGACCCGTACGAGTTTGTCAGTAGAGGGTTCAAAGGGGGGATATGGTATCCCGGATACAACGAATTCGAACTGAACTATTGCCGGCTGGCCAAACTAAGAGATTCTCCACATCGGCCATTATACCAGAGGTAGAGGTTGGTATTGCCTCTAAAATGGCCCATAGCACTTATGCCCTTGACTCGTACGATTTAGTCAGAAAAGGATAAGGGGGCTACCCTGGTATATGGGACAAGACCCCTAAAGGACCTTGAGATGAGGAACACAGATTTTTGACTCTCATTAAAAAATTAGTCCGCCATGCATATGTGGGAGCTGTGATTTTAAAAATTGACATAAATGAACTAGGACTGGTGTTTTATACAGCTGATGTGATGTGAAAAAAAGTATACAAAAATAAACCTGATCAAAAAATTACAAAGGACATATTTTTTAATGATTTTTATGGTCAGAATTTTGGGATTATTTCCTGTGGAGAGTGACTTTTTTCACTATCTTTCGGGGTTGGGCACTTGACGGGAAAACGAATCACACTTGCCACCCCGAAAATCGCACCACATGTGTCCAAGTGTCTCAGCTTCAAAACGAGCTATCATACATATCCAAGTTTACGATATGGCCTGAGCAACAGAAGAAAACGTTAACATTATGGCCTATGGAGAATCTAATGCGCATATTGACCCATCTTGTGACCTTTAATTTCAAAGGTGATGGAGTGTTTCATGGCTCAGTGACTACAATATTAGGATGAAAGCTGCTGAAATCAAGGTCAGTTACACTCTTTTAGTGCTAATTAATCAAAACAATACAAAATGGCTTCTCAAACTTTTGATTTTTATCAAAAATATACCAATATTCTGTTGTTAAATTGCATTGATGCAGAAAATGGGTCGTGTAAAATCTGGACAGGGGCCATTCAGAGGAAAAGAAATTATATGTTAGGGATGCTAAATGTGGCTTATCCAAATGGAAAAAGGACAAAAATGAATGTTGCACGCTTGTCAAAAATGTTGCAGCTAAAAACTATTGATATTGATAGAAATTTAGATGCCTCCCATCTCTGTCATAATGCCTTGTGTGTCAATGCTGCCCATATAATTTTTGAGCCCCATGATTTAAATAACCACCGTAAGGTCTGTGTAGCTTCACAAAAATGCACCATTCATGAACTGCATGGAACAACATATCCTAACTGCATGCTGCATCTTAAACTGTGGTTTGTTATATTTTTAATTCTAAAATTTAAGTCTCCCCGAGGTGACAACTGCACATTTCATTATGCACGAATCATTTACTCAAATACAAGTTTCTTACACTGCTAAAAAAAATGAAAATGGGATAAAAGCCCTCCCTCTTACCCTCCAAGACACTGAAACAAACATGCATGTTTATTAACCTGAGGTAAAACATTTACGGCTGGTTTCACGAGTGTTTACATTTTACTTTACATAGAAGGGGGAGTAACTCTTGTTGTTTACAAATGTATTTTTACCTGTGTCAGGAAATTGGGACAATCAAACCACATCAACCAACTGAAGTAAGCACGAGTGAAAAGAAATCCTCAATATAAAAACCAAACAAATCAAACAAAAACTACAAAATTATAAAATTAGGATATCAAAAAGTAAAAGAAAAAGCCTACAGAACTAAAATAGTTGCAAAACAGAATGGAAGTAAATATGGACATGATTTTATTTTATTTTATTTTATTTTATTTCCTTGTATGTTCAGTTTCAACTAATGTGTGCAGTATAGGAAACACAAATTTTTATGCAATATATACATGTGTCTAAATTTGCATGTATGATGCTGTGTGTGGTATGTTTCAATGTCTTGGACCTTTATCCCATTTTCAAAACAGTTAAAATGAAACAAACTCTTTATTATAGAAATAGAAATAACTCAACTCAAAACAACATGCACATGCATATTACTGAAAAAGATTTTGATTTATCATCACAATAATTTATATAACATTTATTAGTCCCTGTAATCATAAAAAATAAATAAATAGCTAAATAAATTAATACATTTGTACATGTACTATTTCCTGAAATAGCTGAAAGAGAAATGGGAATTGTGACCTTGTTAATCTGGCCAAAAACTACAACCAGGCTGCGGAACAAACTCTTTGCAGTTAGTTAACTGACTAAGCTTTGGTTCCAACTGATGTTTTTTGTACCCGTCATTTCGGTTACTTTTGTGAAGCAGAAAATTAATCGCCTGCCTTTTACGAGCCTGTAACCTTCGATATTTTACTTTTGAACTTTTTTGATATGCACTATCATACATTTCAAGTTTACGTATTTTTTTCAGAGCTACTGCAGCACGAGACTTTTTACCCATTGTGCAGCCAACAGCTTTTAGAGTTTTAACCAAGGCAACATCTCTATTATTATTTACTTTCAAGACTGCTGCAGAAGCACGACCTATGGCATTGCGGGAGAAATTCTTATTTTTTGGTAGGTATGTGGAAATAGTCCTATTTACAGACTCACACTTGTTAGTGTTACTGAAAAATTTCATTTGATCTAACGCACTCTGCGAGAGTTTCATCTCTAGCAATGATTCTATTAATAATTTGTCTCTGTCAGTTGGTATCAGAGACCCATTTTGTAAGCCATGGCTATTTAGGTTTATTGATTTATACCACCAGCTTGTTTTTTTACCACCATTACAAAGTGTTATGCTCCATCTACACGTATCACCGCAATTACCACTGTAGCAATTTACCACAGACCGAACAATACCAGGCAAGCATTTTGAAATTTGTTGTCGGTCACCATTGTACTTCATAAATAATGATTTCATTATACCATGCGACCTTAGTTTTATATCATTTGCAAAAGCTGTTTTTATATCATTTTTCTGAGCTTTTGTTACACCAGCGAACATACCAACACTAAAATTTGCTCGAATTCCTTCACGGAACTGACTTTGACCCCTATGAATTGTATCGGCAAGTCTGTTAACCGACCATAAGGGACCAAATACCTCTTGCATGGCCTCTTGTAAACCTTTTACACTTTTTGCATCACCATCAGTAGTGCAATAATCTACAAGTAACTCATTTGTGGCAATTTTTTTACCTATTTCATACCCTAGATCCTTTTCACTCAAAGGATCATACCTATTGGTATTTGCTGTACAATGCTCATGGTTAGGACATTCAACATCATAACCTTTACCCCGTAACCATGCACCGACCCAGCATAGTTTGTTTATTAAGTGAAGTCCTATAACATCATGACTGTCAGTTTCATTCTCACAGGCAATGCCAATTGCTTGTGAGGCATTTTGACCCATTTTATGTCTACTTTTAATATAAACACTCTGGTAAGTACCATCCATTTGTAATTTTATTGGACTATTTTTATTTAACCCTAAGGTTTCATTTCTCCTTTTAAAATTCTCAACCACCTTTTTAGTTTACTCATTAGCAAGTTTAACAACCTTGTCACATACATTATTGGTTATTCTTTGCATTGTTGTTCTTGCCATAGGAGGAATACACGAACTGGTCAAAAGTACTCGCGCGCTATCATTACCTATGTTAGAGTTTATTACACCAGTTTGAAACCCATAGTTTATGCTGGCACTCTTGCGGCCAGGACGCCCAGTCTCAATTTCTCTAAACAGTTTATATTTTTCTGATATAAACTTACACTTTGTACATTTTAATTCCCAAATCCAACCGAGACCCCACTGAGTCTCTTGCACAAGTTCAAAATGTGGAACATTACAATGTGGACTTTCATTTATATGACAAATTATTAGATTATTCATCATTAAAATATTTAAATCTCTATCCACTGTTCTATTTTCTGTATTTGTATCCCCTAAATATTCATCCAAATAGTCATCAGACACTTTATGTGGACGAAGGAGTTTCACGGTAGTAGCACACTTTTCAGTCTGAGGTGCTACATATGACTTCTTATCATAACTTTCTTTAGAATACAATTTAAAATCCTTTTCAGTAAGGCGGGGTAACCAGAGGGATTCAGTGGGTTTTTTTGGCAATACATTTGTAGTTGAATTAGTAAATTCACTTTTAGATGATGCAGATGATACTTGCATAGATGAATTTTTTAAAACCTGTGTAGATGGAGCTGTAGATGGAGCAACACCATTGCAATCTTGATTTGTTGCTAGGGAATCATAACGTGATAAAAATGCTTGGTTACCAACCTTAAATTTGTTTCGTTTCTTTTTGCCTTTCATTTTTCAAAATTACTACACTCTGTAAGTTGTGTACAACTCTAAATTATGATGTCATAATGCAATGACGTCACAAAAACCATGACGTCACAATGTACTCTTCACCAAAAAAATAACCCATTTTTCCCACTTTCATGACACATACAAAGAAAACCTCTAAAATTCTTATTACTTGATGGATTTTAAAAACAAGACTAGCTTTGGAAAGGTCTATGACTAATCTTTACAGTAATGCAAAGATATAAGAGCTTTTTATTCAATAAAAAAAAATATAATAGAAAACAAGACTCTCAGGGTGGAAAAAATTCTTAAATCTGATAGTTTTTAAGTGAAAAACACTATATTTTCATGATTTATCAACAAAAAAAGATGATTTGTAGAAAGTCTGTAAGGTAAAAGAGGCTTATGAATTGCAGTTATACCAAAAAAAGTTAAAACAAATGTTTAAAATGAAAATTTATAGTATATGCTTATTGTGTTTTTTTCTTTCTTAAAAATGATATTAAACAGTTATAAACATTGCTACCTAAAAGTATTAAAATGACCTTATTTTATTTCAGATATGGCTAAAACTTCACAGAATTGTTCAGAAATGTGTACTGAAGGGATACAAACTGCAAAATAAGTGGAATCTGACATTAGCTGATCTAATATGGGACAAGACCCCTAAAGGACCTTGAGATGAGGAACACAGATTTTTGACTCTCATTAAAAAATTAGTCCGCCATGCATATGTGGGAGCTGTGATTTTAAAAATTGACATAAATGAACTAGGACTGGTGTTTTATACAGCTGATGTGATGTGAAAAAAAGTATACAAAAATAAACCTGATCAAAAAATTACAAAGGACATATTTTTTAATGATTTTTATGGTCAGAATTTTGGGATTATTTCCTGTGGAGAGTGACTTTTTTCACTATCTTTCGGGGTTGGGCACTTGACGGGAAAACGAATCACACTTGCCACCCCGAAAATCGCACCACATGTGTCCAAGTGTCTCAGCTTCAAAACGAGCTATCATACATATCCAAGTTTACGATATGGCCTGAGCAACAGAAGAAAACGTTAACATTATGGCCTATGGAGAATCTAATGCGCATATTGACCCATCTTGTGACCTTTAATTTCAAAGGTGATGGAGTGTTTCATGGCTCAGTGACTACAATATTAGGATGAAAGCTGCTGAAATCAAGGTCAGTTACACTCTTTTAGTGCTAATTAATCAAAACAATACAAAATGGCTTCTCAAACTTTTGATTTTTATCAAAAATATACCAATATTCTGTTGTTAAATTGCATTGATGCAGAAAATGGGTCGTGTAAAATCTGGACAGGGCCATTCAGAGGAAAAGAAATTATATGTTAGGGATGCTAAATGTGGCTTATCCAAATGGAAAAAGGACAAAAATGAATGTTGCACGCTTGTCAAAAATGTTGCAGCTAAAAACTATTGATATTGATAGAAATTTAGATGCCTCCCATCTCTGTCATAATGCCTTGTGTGTCAATGCTGCCCATATAATTTTTGAGCCCCATGATTTAAATAACCACCGTAAGGTCTGTGTAGCTTCACAAAAATGCACCATTCATGAACTGCATGGAACAACATATCCTAACTGCATGCTGCATCTTAAACTGTGGTTTGTTATATTTTTAATTCTAAAATTTAAGTCTCCCCGAGGTGACAACTGCACATTTCATTATGCACGAATCATTTACTCAAATACAAGTTTCTTACACTGCTAAAAAAAATGAAAATGGGATAAAAGCCCTCCCTCTTACCCTCCAAGACACTGAAACAAACATGCATGTTTATTAACCTGAGGTAAAACATTTACGGCTGGTTTCACGAGTGTTTACATTTTACTTTACATAGAAGGGGGAGTAACTCTTGTTGTTTACAAATGTATTTTTACCTGTGTCAGGAAATTGGGACAATCAAACCACATCAACCAACTGAAGTAAGCACGAGTGAAAAGAAATCCTCAATATAAAAACCAAACAAATCAAACAAAAACTACAAAATTATAAAATTAGGATATCAAAAAGTAAAAGAAAAAGCCTACAGAACTAAAATAGTTGCAAAACAGAATGGAAGTAAATATGGACATGATTTTATTTTATTTTATTTTATTTTATTTCCTTGTATGTTCAGTTTCAACTAATGTGTGCAGTATAGGAAACACAAATTTTGATGCAATATATACATGTGTCTAAATTTGCATGTATGATGCTGTGTGTGGTATGTTTCAATGTCTTGGACCTTTATCCCATTTTCAAAACAGTTAAAATGAAACAAACTCTTTATTATAGAAATAGAAATAACTCAACTCAAAACAACATGCACATGCATATTACTGAAAAAGATTTTGATTTATCATCACAATAATTTATATAACATTTATTAGTCCCTGTAATCATAAAAAATAAATAAATAGCTAAATAAATTAATACATTTGTACATGTACTATTTCCTGAAATAGCTGAAAGAGAAATGGGAATTGTGACCTTGTTAATCTGGCCAAAAACTACAACCAGGCTGCGGAACAAACTCTTTGCAGTTAGTTAACTGACTAAGCTTTGGTTCCAACTGATGTTTTTTGTACCCGTCATTTCGGTTACTTTTGTGAAGCAGAAAATTAATCGCCTGCCTTTTACGAGCCTGTAACCTTCGATATTTTACTTTTGAACTTTTTTGATATGCACTATCATACATTTCAAGTTTACGTATTTTTTTCAGAGCTACTGCAGCACGAGACTTTTTACCCATTGTGCAGCCAACAGCTTTTAGAGTTTTAACCAAGGCAACATCTCCATTATTATTTACTTTCAAGACTGCTGCAGAAGCACGACCTATGGCATTGCGGGAGAAATTCTTATTTTTTGGTAGGTATGTGGAAATAGTCCTATTTACAGACTCACACTTGTTAGTGTTACTGAAAAATTTCATTTGATCTAACGCACTCTGCGAGAGTTTCATCTCTAGCAATGATTCTATTAATAATTTGTCTCTGTCAGTTGGTATCAGAGACCCATTTTGTAAGCCATGGCTATTTAGGTTTATTGATTTATACCACCAGCTTGTTTTTTTACCACCATTACAAAGTGTTATGCTCCATCTACACGTATCACCGCAATTACCACTGTAGCAATTTACCACAGACCGAACAATACCAGGCAAGCATTTTGAAATTTGTTGTCGGTCACCATTGTACTTCATAAATAATGATTTCATTATACCATGCGACCTTAGTTTTATATCATTTGCAAAAGCTGTTTTTATATCATTTTTCTGAGCTTTTGTTACACCAGGGAACATACCAACACTAAAATTTGCTCGAATTCCTTCACGGAACTGACTTTGACCCCTATGAATTGTATCGGCAAGTCTGTTAACCGACCATAAGGGACCAAATACCTCTTGCATGGCCTCTTGTAAACCTTTTACACTTTTTGCATCACCATCAGTAGTGCAATAATCTACAAGTAACTCATTTGTGGCAATTTTTTTACCTATTTCATACCCTAGATCCTTTTCACTCAAAGGATCATACCTATTGGTATTTGCTGTACAATGCTCATGGTTAGGACATTCAACATCATAACCTTTACCCCGTAACCATGCACCGACCCAGCATAGTTTGTTTATTAAGTGAAGTCCTATAACATCATGACTGTCAGTTTCATTCTCACAGGCAATGCCAATTGCTTGTGAGGCATTTTGACCCATTTTATGTCTACTTTTAATATAAACACTCTGGTAAGTACCATCCATTTGTAATTTTATTGGACTATTTTTATTTAACCCTAAGGTTTCATTTCTCCTTTTAAAATTCTCAACCACCTTTTTAGTTTACTCATTAGCAAGTTTAACAACCTTGTCACATACATTATTGGTTATTCTTTGCATTGTTGTTCTTGCCATAGGAGGAATACACGAACTGGTCAAAAGTACTCGCGCGCTATCATTACCTATGTTAGAGTTTATTACACCAGTTTGAAACCCATAGTTTATGCTGGCACTCTTGCGGCCAGGACGCCCAGTCTCAATTTCTCTAAACAGTTTATATTTTTCTGATATAAACTTACACTTTGTACATTTTAATTCCCAAATCCAACCGAGACCCCACTGAGTCTCTTGCACAAGTTCAAAATGTGGAACATTACAATGTGGACTTTCATTTATATGACAAATTATTAGATTATTCATCATTAAAATATTTAAATCTCTATCCACTGTTCTATTTTCTGTATTTGTATCCCCTAAATATTCATCCAAATAGTCATCAGACACTTTATGTGGACGAAGGAGTTTCACGGTAGTAGCACACTTTTCAGTCTGAGGTGCTACATATGACTTCTTATCATAACTTTCTTTAGAATACAATTTAAAATCCTTTTCAGTAAGGCGGGGTAACCAGAGGGATTCAGTGGGTTTTTTTGGCAATACATTTGTAGTTGAATTAGTAAATTCACTTTTAGATGATGCAGATGATACTTGCATAGATGAATTTTTTAAAACCTGTGTAGATGGAGCTGTAGATGGAGCAACACCATTGCAATCTTGATTTGTTGCTAGGGAATCATAACGTGATAAAAATGATTGGTTACCAACCTTAAATTTGTTTCGTTTCTTTTTGCCTTTCATTTTTCAAAATTACTACACTCTGTAAGTTGTGTACAACTCTAAATTATGATGTCATAATGCAATGACGTCACAAAAACCATGACGTCACAATGTACTCTTCACCAAAAAAATAACCCATTTTTCCCACTTTCATGACACATACAAAGAAAACCTCTAAAATTCTTATTACTTGATGGATTTTAAAAACAAGACTAGCTTTGGAAAGGTCTATGACTAATCTTTACAGTAATGCAAAGATATAAGAGCTTTTTATTCAATAAAAAAAAATATAATAGAAAACAAGACTCTCAGGGTGGAAAAAATTCTTAAATCTGATAGTTTTTAAGTGAAAAACACTATATTTTCATGATTTATCAACAAAAAAAGATGATTTGTAGAAAGTCTGTAAGGTAAAAGAGGCTTATGAATTGCAGTTATACCAAAAAAAGTTAAAACAAATGTTTAAAATGAAAATTTATAGTATATGCTTATTGTGTTTTTTTCTTTCTTAAAAATGATATTAAACAGTTATAAACATTGCTACCTAAAAGTATTAAAATGACCTTATTTTATTTCAGATATGGCTAAAACTTCACAGAATTGTTCAGAAATGTGTACTGAAGGGATACAAACTGCAAAATAAGTGGAATCTGACATTAGCTGATCTAATATGGGACAAGACCCCTAAAGGACCTTGAGATGAGGAACACAGATTTTTGACTCTCATTAAAAAATTAGTCCGCCATGCATATGTGGGAGCTGTGATTTTAAAAATTGACATAAATGAACTAGGACTGGTGTTTTATACAGCTGATGTGATGTGAAAAAAAGTATACAAAAATAAACCTGATCAAAAAATTACAAAGGACATATTTTTTAATGATTTTTATGGTCAGAATTTTGGGATTATTTCCTGTGGAGAGTGACTTTTTTCACTATCTTTCGGGGTTGGGCACTTGACGGGAAAACGAATCACACTTGCCACCCCGAAAATCGCACCACATGTGTCCAAGTGTCTCAGCTTCAAAACGAGCTATCATACATATCCAAGTTTACGATATGGCCTGAGCAACAGAAGAAAACGTTAACATTATGGCCTATGGAGAATCTAATGCGCATATTGACCCATCTTGTGACCTTTAATTTCAAAGGTGATGGAGTGTTTCATGGCTCAGTGACTACAATATTAGGATGAAAGCTGCTGAAATCAAGGTCAGTTACACTCTTTTAGTGCTAATTAATCAAAACAATACAAAATGGCTTCTCAAACTTTTGATTTTTATCAAAAATATACCAATATTCTGTTGTTAAATTGCATTGATGCAGAAAATGGGTCGTGTAAAATCTGGACAGGGGCCATTCAGAGGAAAAGAAATTATATGTTAGGGATGCTAAATGTGGCTTATCCAAATGGAAAAAGGACAAAAATGAATGTTGCACGCTTGTCAAAAATGTTGCAGCTAAAAACTATTGATATTGATAGAAATTTAGATGCCTCCCATCTCTGTCATAATGCCTTGTGTGTCAATGCTGCCCATATAATTTTTGAGCCCCATGATTTAAATAACCACCGTAAGGTCTGTGTAGCTTCACAAAAATGCACCATTCATGAACTGCATGGAACAACATATCCTAACTGCATGCTGCATCTTAAACTGTGGTTTGTTATATTTTTAATTCTAAAATTTAAGTCTCCCCGAGGTGACAACTGCACATTTCATTATGCACGAATCATTTACTCAAATACAAGTTTCTTACACTGCTAAAAAAAAATGAAAATGGGATAAAAGCCCTCCCTCTTACCCTCCAAGACACTGAAACAAACATGCATGTTTATTAACCTGAGGTAAAACATTTACGGCTGGTTTCACGAGTGTTTACATTTTACTTTACATAGAAGGGGGAGTAACTCTTGTTGTTTACAAATGTATTTTTACCTGTGTCAGGAAATTGGGACAATCAAACCACATCAACCAACTGAAGTAAGCACGAGTGAAAAGAAATCCTCAATATAAAAACCAAACAAATCAAACAAAAACTACAAAATTATAAAATTAGGATATCAAAAAGTAAAAGAAAAAGCCTACAGAACTAAAATAGTTGCAAAACAGAATGGAAGTAAATATGGACATGATTTTATTTTATTTTATTTTATTTTATTTCCTTGTATGTTCAGTTTCAACTAATGTGTGCAGTATAGGAAACACAAATTTTTATGCAATATATACATGTGTCTAAATTTGCATGTATGATGCTGTGTGTGGTATGTTTCAATGTCTTGGACCTTTATCCCATTTTCAAAACAGTTAAAATGAAACAAACTCTTTATTATAGAAATAGAAATAACTCAACTCAAAACAACATGCACATGCATATTACTGAAAAAGATTTTGATTTATCATCACAATAATTTATATAACATTTATTAGTCCCTGTAATCATAAAAAATAAATAAATAGCTAAATAAATTAATACATTTGTACATGTACTATTTCCTGAAATAGCTGAAAGAGAAATGGGAATTGTGACCTTGTTAATCTGGCCAAAAACTACAACCAGGCTGCGGAACAAACTCTTTGCAGTTAGTTAACTGACTAAGCTTTGGTTCCAACTGATGTTTTTTGTACCCGTCATTTCGGTTACTTTTGTGAAGCAGAAAATTAATCGCCTGCCTTTTACGAGCCTGTAACCTTCGATATTTTACTTTTGAACTTTTTTGATATGCACTATCATACATTTCAAGTTTACGTATTTTTTTCAGAGCTACTGCAGCACGAGACTTTTTACCCATTGTGCAGCCAACAGCTTTTAGAGTTTTAACCAAGGCAACATCTCCATTATTATTTACTTTCAAGACTGCTGCAGAAGCACGACCTATGGCATTGCGGGAGAAATTCTTATTTTTTGGTAGGTATGTGGAAATAGTCCTATTTACAGACTCACACTTGTTAGTGTTACTGAAAAATTTCATTTGATCTAACGCACTCTGCGAGAGTTTCATCTCTAGCAATGATTCTATTAATAATTTGTCTCTGTCAGTTGGTATCAGAGACCCATTTTGTAAGCCATGGCTATTTAGGTTTATTGATTTATACCACCAGCTTGTTTTTTTACCACCATTACAAAGTGTTATGCTCCATCTACACGTATCACCGCAATTACCACTGTAGCAATTTACCACAGACCGAACAATACCAGGCAAGCATTTTGAAATTTGTTGTCGGTCACCATTGTACTTCATAAATAATGATTTCATTATACCATGCGACCTTAGTTTTATATCATTTGCAAAAGCTGTTTTTATATCATTTTTCTGAGCTTTTGTTACACCAGGGAACATACCAACACTAAAATTTGCTCGAATTCCTTCACGGAACTGACTTTGACCCCTATGAATTGTATCGGGAAGTCTGTTAACCGACCATAAGGGACCAAATACCTCTTGCATGGCCTCTTGTAAACCTTTTACACTTTTTGCATCACCATCAGTAGTGCAATAATCTACAAGTAACTCATTTGTGGCAATTTTTTTACCTATTTCATACCCTAGATCCTTTTCACTCAAAGGATCATACCTATTGGTATTTGCTGTACAATGCTCATGGTTAGGACATTCAACATCATAACCTTTACCCCGTAACCATGCACCGACCCAGCATAGTTTGTTTATTAAGTGAAGTCCTATAACATCATGACTGTCAGTTTCATTCTCACAGGCAATGCCAATTGCTTGTGAGGCATTTTGACCCATTTTATGTCTACTTTTAATATAAACACTCTGGTAAGTACCATCCATTTGTAATTTTATTGGACTATTTTTATTTAACCCTAAGGTTTCATTTCTCCTTTTAAAATTCTCAACCACCTTTTTAGTTTACTCATTAGCAAGTTTAACAACCTTGTCACATACATTATTGGTTATTCTTTGCATTGTTGTTCTTGCCATAGGAGGAATACACGAACTGGTCAAAAGTACTCGCGCGCTATCATTACCTATGTTAGAGTTTATTACACCAGTTTGAAACCCATAGTTTATGCTGGCACTCTTGCGGCCAGGACGCCCAGTCTCAATTTCTCTAAACAGTTTATATTTTTCTGATATAAACTTACACTTTGTACATTTTAATTCCCAAATCCAACCGAGACCCCACTGAGTCTCTTGCACAAGTTCAAAATGTGGAACATTACAATGTGGACTTTCATTTATATGACAAATTATTAGATTATTCATCATTAAAATATTTAAATCTCTATCCACTGTTCTATTTTCTGTATTTGTATCCCCTAAATATTCATCCAAATAGTCATCAGACACTTTATGTGGACGAAGGAGTTTCACGGTAGTAGCACACTTTTCAGTCTGAGGTGCTACATATGACTTCTTATCATAACTTTCTTTAGAATGCAATTTAAAATCCTTTTCAGTAAGGCGGGGTAACCAGAGGGATTCAGTGGGTTTTTTTGGCAATACATTTGTAGTTGAATTAGTAAATTCACTTTTAGATGATGCAGATGATACTTGCATAGATGAATTTTTTAAAACCTGTGTAGATGGAGCTGTAGATAGAGCAACACCATTGCAATCTTGATTTGTTGCTAGGGAATCATAACGTGATAAAAATGCTTGGTTACCAACCTTAAATTTGTTTCGTTTCTTTTTGCCTTTCATTTTTCAAAATTACTACACTCTGTAAGTTGTGTACAACTCTAAATTATGATGTCATAATGCAATGACGTCACAAAAACCATGACGTCACAATGTACTCTTCACCAAAAAAATAACCCATTTTTCCCACTTTCATGACACATACAAAGAAAACCTCTAAAATTCTTATTACTTGATGGATTTTAAAAACAAGACTAGCTTTGGAAAGGTCTATGACTAATCTTTACAGTAATGCAAAGATATAAGAGCTTTTTATTCAATAAAAAAAAATATAATAGAAAACAAGACTCTCAGGGTGGAAAAAAATTCTTAAATCTGATAGTTTTTAAGTGAAAAACACTATATTTTCATGATTTATCAACAAAAAAAGATGATTTGTAGAAAGTCTGTAAGGTAAAAGAGGCTTATGAATTGCAGTTATACCAAAAAAAGTTAAAACAAATGTTTAAAATGAAAATTTATAGTATATGCTTATTGTGTTTTTTTCTTTCTTAAAAATGATATTAAACAGTTATAAACATTGCTACCTAAAAGTATTAAAATGACCTTATTTTATTTCAGATATGGCTAAAACTTCACAGAATTGTTCAGAAATGTGTACTGAAGGGATACAAACTGCAAAATAAGTAAAATCTGACATTAGCTGATCTAATATGGGAC
This sequence comes from Mytilus edulis, assembly GCF_963676685.1. NCBI lineage: Eukaryota > Metazoa > Mollusca > Bivalvia > Mytilida > Mytilidae > Mytilus > Mytilus edulis. Next base: position 55,910,070 of record NC_092351.1, on the reverse strand, counting down.
AAGACCCCTAAAGGACCTTGAGATGAGGAACACAGATTTTTGACTCTCATTAAAAAATTAGTCCGCCATGCATATGTGGGAGCTGTGATTTTAAAAATTGACATAAATGAACTAGGACTGGTGTTTTATACAGCTGATGTGATGTGAAAAAAAGTATACAAAAATAAACCTGATCAAAAAATTACAAAGGACATATGTTTTAATGATTTTTATGGTCAGAATTTTGGGATTATTTCCTGTGGAGAGTGACTTTTTTCACTATCTTTCGGGGTTGGGCACTTGACGGGAAAACGAATCACACTTGCCACCCCGAAAATCGCACCACATGTGTCCAAGTGTCTCAGCTTCAAAACGAGCTATCATACATATCCAAGTTTACGATATGGCCTGAGCAACAGAAGAAAACGTTAACATTATGGCCTATGGAGAATCTAATGCGCATATTGACCCATATCACAAATTCGAAAATGAACTATTTCCGGCTGGCCAAACGAAGAGATTCTCCACGTGGGCAATGATACCAGAGGAAGAGGTAATTATTGCCTTTAAAATGGCCCATAGCACTTATACCCTAGACCCGTACGAGTTTGTCAGTAGAGGGGGATATGGTATCCCTGATACAACAAATTCGAACTGAACTATTGCCGGCTGGCCAAACTAAGAGATTCTCCACATCGAACATTAAACCAGAGGTAGAGGTTGGTATTGCCTCTAAAATGGCCCATAGCACGTATGCCCTAGACCCGTACGAGTTAGTCAGAAAAGGATAAGGGGGGTACCCTGGTATATCACAAATTCGAAAATGAACTATTGCCGGCTGGCCAAACGAAGAGATTCTCCACGTGGGCAATGATACAAGAGGAAGAGGTACTTATTGCCTTTAAAATGGCCTATAGCACTTATACCCTAGACCCGTACGAGTTTGTCAGTAGAGGGTTCAAAGGGGGGATATGGTATCTCGGATACATCGAATTCGAACTGAGTTATTGCCGGCTGGCCAAACTAAGAGATTCTCCACATCGGCCATTATACCAGAGGTAGAGGTTGGTATTGCCTCTAAAATGGCCCATAGCACTTATGCCCTAGACCCGTACGAGTTAGTCAGAAAATGATAAGGGGGCTACCCTGGTATATCACAAATTCGAAAATGAACTATTGCCGGCTGGCCAAACGAAGAGATTCTCCACGTGGGCAATGATACAAGAGGAAGAGGTACTTATTGCCTTTAAAATGGCCCATAGCACTTATACCCTAGACCCGTACGAGTTTGTCAGTAGAGGGTTCAAAGGGGGGATATGGTATCCCGGATACAACAAATTCGAACTGAACTATTGCTGGCTGGCCAAACTAAGAGATTCTCCACATCGACCATTATACCAGAGGTAGAGGTTGGTATTGCCTCTAAAATGGCTTATAGCACTTATGCCCTAGACCCGTACGAGTTAGTCAGAAAAGGATAAGGGGGGTAACCTGGTATATCACAAATTCGAAAATGAACTATTGCCGGCTGGCCAAACGAAGAGATTCTCCACGTGAGCAATGATACCAGAAGAAGAGGTACTTATTGCCTTTAAAATGGCCCAGAGCACTTATACCCTTGACCCGTACGAGTTTGTCAGTAGAGGGTTCAAAGGGGGGATATGGTATCCCGGATACAACAAATTCGAACTGAACTATTGCCGGCTGGCCAAACTAAGAGATTCTCCACATCGACCATTATACCAGAGGTAGAGGTTGGTATTGCCTCTAAAATGGCGCATAGCACTTATGCCCTAGACCCGTACGAGTTAGTCAGAAAAGGATAAGGGGGGTACCCTGGTATATCACAAATTCGAAAATGAACTATTGCCGGCTGGCCAAACGAAGAGATTCTCCACGTGGGCAATGATACCAGAGGAAGAGGTCCTTGTTGCCTTTAAAATGGCCCAGAGTAATTATACCCTAGACCCGTACGAGTTTGTCAGTAGAGGGTTCAAAGGTGGGATATAGTATCCCGGATACAACGAATTCGAACTGAACTATTGCCGGCTGGCCAAACTAAGAGATTCTCCACATTGACCATTGTACCAGAGTTAGAGGTTGGTATTGCCTCTAAAATGGCCCATAGCACTAATGCCCTAGACCCGTACGAGTTAGTCAGAAAAGGATAAGGGGGGTACCCTGGTATATCACAAATTCGAAAATGAACTATTGCCGGCTGGCCAAACGAAGAGATTCTCCACGTGGGCAATGATACCAGAGGAAGAGGTTCTTATTGCCTTTAAAATGGCCCATAGTACTTATACCCTAGACCCGTACGAGTTTGTCAGTAGAGGGTTCAAAGGGGGGATATGGTATTCCGGTTTACAACGAATTCGAACTGAACTATTGCCGGCTGGCCAAACTAAGAGATTCTCCACATTGACCATTATACCAGTGGTAGAGGTTGGTATTGCCTCTAAAATGGCCCATAGCACTTATGCCCTAGACCCGTACGAGTTAGTCAGAAAAGGATAAGGAGGGTACCCTGGTATATCACAAATTCGAAAATGAACTATTGTCGGCTGGCCAAACGAAGAGATTCTCCACGTGGGCAATGATACCAGAGGAAGAGGTTATTATCGCCTTTAAAATGGCCCATAGCACTTATACCCTAGACCCGTACGAGTTTGTCAGTAGAGGGTTCAAAGGGGGGATATGGTATCCCGGATACAACGAATTCGAACTGAACTATTGCCGGCTGGCCAAACTAAGAGATTCTCCACATCGACCATTATACCAGAGGTAGAGGTTGGTATTGCCTCTAAAATGGCCCATAGCACTTATGCCCTAGACCCGTATGAGTTAGTCAGGAAAGGATAAGGGTGTACCCTGATTTATCACAAATTCTAAAATGAACTATTGCCGGCTGGCCAAACGAAGAGATTCTCCACGTGGGCAATGATACCAGAGGAAGAGGTTCTTATTGCCTTTAAAATGGCCCATAGCACTTATACCCTAGACCCATACGAGTTTGTCAGTAGAGGGTTAAAAGGGGGGATATGGTATTCCGGTTTACAACGAATTCGAACTAAACTATTGTCGGCTGGCCAAAATAAGAGATTCACCACATCGACTATCATACCAGAGGTAAAGGTTGGTATGGCCTATAAAATGGCCCATAGCACTTATGCCCTAGACCCGTACGAGTTAGTCTTGAAAGGATAAGGGGGGTACCCTGGTATATCACAAATTCGAAAATGAACTATTGGCGGCTGGCCAAACGAAGAGATTCTCCACGTGGGCAATGATACGAGAGGAAGACGTACTTATTGCCTTTAAAATGGCCCAGAGCACTTGTACCCTAGACCCGTACGAGTTTGTCAGTGGAAGGTTCAAAGGGGGGATATGGTATTCCGGTTTACAACGAATTCGAACTAAACTATTGCCGGCTGGCCAAACTAAGAGATTCTCCACATCGACCATTATACCAGAGGTAGAGGTTGGTATGGCCTATAAAGTGGCCCATAGCACTTATGCCCTAGACCCGTACGAGTTAGTCTTGAAAGGATTAGGGGGGTTCCCTGGTATATCACAAATTCGAAAATGAACTATTGCCGGCTGACCAAACGAAGAGATTCTCCACGTGGGCAATGATACCAGAGGAAGACGTCCTTATTGCCTTTAAAATGGCCCATAGTACTTATACCCTAGACCCGTACGAGTTAGTCTTGAAAGGATCAGGGGGGTACCCTGGTATATCACAAATTCGAAAATGAACTATTGGCGGCTGGCCAAACGAAGAGATTCTCTACGTGGGCAATGATACCAGAGGAAGAAGTACTTATTGCCTTTAAAATGGCCCAGAGCACGTGTACCCTAGACCCGTACGAGTTTTACCAGAGGTAAAGGTTGGTACGGCCTATAAAATGGCCCATAGCACTTATGCCCTAGACCCGTACGAGTTAGTCTTGAAAGGATAAGGGGGGTACCCTGGTATATCACAAATTCGAAAATGAACTATTGGCGGCTGGCCAAACGAAGAGATTCTCCACGTGGGCAATGATACCAGAGGAAGAAGTACTTATTGCCTTTAAAATGGCCCAGAGCACGTGTACCCTAGACCCGTACGAGTTTTACCAGAGGTAAAGGTTGGTATGGCCTATAAAATGGCCCATAGCACTTATGCCCTAGACCCGTACGAGTTAGTCTTGAAAGGATAAGGGGGGTACCCTGGTATATCACAAATTCGAAAATGAACTATTGGCGGCTGGCCAAACGAAGAGATTCTCCATGTGGGCAATGATACCAGAGAAAGAAGTACTTATTGCCTTTAAAATGGCCCAGAGCACGTGTACCCTAGACCCGTACGAGTTTTACCAGAGGTAAAGGTTGGTATGGCCTATAAAATGGCCCATAGCACTTATGCCCTAGACCCGTACGAGTTAGTCTTGAAAGGATAAGGGGGGTACCCTGGTATATCACAAATTCGAAGATGAACTATTGGCGGCTGGCCAAACGAAGAGATTCTCCACGTGGGCAATGATACCAGAGGAAGAAGTACTTATTGCCTTTAAAATGGCCCAGAGCACGTGTACCCTAGACCCGTACGAGTTTGTCAGTAGAGGGTTCAACGGGGGGATATGGTATTCCGGTTTACAACGAATTCGAACTGAACTATTGCCGGCTGGCCAAACTAAGAGATTCTCCACATCAACCATCATACCAGAGGTAGAGGTTGGTATTGCCTATAAAATGGCCGATAGCACTTATGCCCTAGACCCGTACGAGTTAGTCAGGAAAGGATAAGGGGGTACCCTGGTATATCACAAATTCGAAAATGAACTATTGCCGGCTGGCCAAACAAAGAGATTCTCCACGTGGGCAATGATACCAGAGGAAGACGTACTTATTGCCTTTAAAATGGCCCATAGCACTTGTACCCTAGACCCGTACGAGTTTGTCAGTGGAAGGTTAAATGGGGGGATATGGTATTCCGGTTTACAACGAATTCGAACTAAACTATTGCCGACTGGCCAAACTAAGAGATTCTTCACATCGACCATCATACCAGAGGTAGAGGTTGGTATGGCCTATAAAGTGGCCCATAGCACTTATGCCCTAGACCCGTACGAGTTAGTCTTGAAAGGATTAGGGGGGTTCCCTGGTATATCACAAATTCGAAAATGAACTATTGCCGGCTGACCAAACGAAGAGATTCTCCACGTGGGAAATGATACCAGAGGAAGACGTCCTTATTGCCTTTAAAATGGCCCATAGTACTTATACCCTAGACCCGTACGAGTTAGTCTTGAAAGGATAAGGGGGGTACCCTGGTATATCACAAATTCGAAAATGAACTATTGGCGGCTGGCCAAACGAAGAGATTCTCCACGTGGGCAATGATACCAGAGGAAGAAGTACTTATTGTCTTTAAAATGGCCCTGAGCACGTGTACCCTAGACCCGTACGAGTTTTACCAGAGGTAAAGGTTGGTATGGCCTATAAAATGGCCCATAGCACTTATGCCCTAGACCCGTACGAGTTAGTCAGAAAAGGATAAGGGGGGTACCCTGGTATATCACAAATTCGAAAATGAACTATTGGCGGCTAGCCAAACGAAGAGATTCTCCACGTGGGCAATGATACCAGAGGAAGAAGTACTTATTGCCTTTAAAATGGCCCAGAGCACGTGTACCCTAGACCCGTACGAGTTTGTCAGTAGAGGGTTAAAAGGGGGGATATGGTATTCCGGTTTACAACGAATTCGAACTGAACTATTGCCGGCTGGCCAAACTAAGAGATTCTCCACATCAACCATCATACCAGAGGTAGAGGTTGGTATTGCCTATAAAATGGCCGATAGCACTTATGCCCTAGACCCGTACGAGTTAGTCAGGAAAGGATAAGGGGGGTACCCTGGTATATCACAAATTCGAAAATGAACTATTGCCGGCTGGCCAAACAAAGAGATTCTCCACGTGGGCAATGATACCAGAGGAAGACGTACTTACTGCCTTTAGGTAGAGGTTGGTATGGCCTATAAAGTGGCCCATAGCACTTATGCCCTAGACCCGTACGAGTTAGTCTTGAAAGGATTAGGGGGGTTCCCTGGTATATCACAAATTCGAAAATGAACTATTGTCGACTGACCAAACGAAGAGATTCTCCACGTGGGCAATGATACCACAGGAAGAGGTACTTATTGCCTTTAAAATGGCTCTGAGCACTTGTACCCTAGACCCGTACGAGTTTGTCAGTACAGGGTTAAAAGGGGGGATATGGTATTCCGGTTTACAACGAATTCGAACTGAACTATTGCCGGCTGGCCAAACTAAGAGATTCTCCACATCAACCATCATATCAGAGGTAGAGGTTGGTATTGCCTATAAAATGGCTCATAGCACGTATGCCCTAGACCCGTACGAGTTAGTCAGGAAAGGATAAGGGGGTACCCTGGTTTATCACAAATTCGAAAATGAACTATTGCCGGCTGGCCAAACGAAAAGATTCTCCACGTGGGCAATGATACCAGAGGAAGAGGTACTTATTGCCTTTAAAATGGCCCATAGCACTGGTACCCTAGACCCATAAGAGTTTTTCAGTAGAGGGTTAAAAGGGGGGATATGGTATTCCGGTTTACAACGAATTCGAACTGAACTATTGTCGGCTGGCCAAAATAAGAGATTCACCACATCGACCATCATACCAGAGGTAGAGGTTGGGATGGCCTATAAAATGGCCCATAGCACTTATGCCCTAGACCCGTACGAGTTAGTCTTGAAAGGATAAGGGGGGTACCCTGGTATATCACAAATTCGAAAATGAACTATTGCCGGCTGGCCAAATGAAGAGATTCTCCACGTGGGCAATGATACCAGAGGAAGAGGTACTTATTGCCTTAAAAATGGCTCCAAGCACTTGTACCCTAGACCCGTACGAGTTTGTCAGTAGAGGGTTAAAAGGGGGGATATGGTATTCCGGTTTACAACGAATTCGAACTGAACTATTGCCGGCTGGCCAAACTAAAAGATTCTCAACATCGACCATTATACCAGAGGTAGAGGTTGGTACTGCCTCTGAAATGGCCGATAGCACTTATGCCCTAGACCCGAACGAGTTAGTCAGGAGAGGATAAGGAGGGGGTACCCAAGTATATCACAAATTCGAAATGAATTATTGCCGGCTGGCCAAACGAAGATATTGTCCCCGTAGGCAATGATACCAGAGGAAGAGGTACTTATTGACTTTAAAATGACCCATAGCACTTATACCCTAGACCCGTATGAGTAAGTAAGTAGAGGGTTAAAAGTGGGGAAATGGGATACCGGTTTACAACCAATTCGAACTGAACTATTGCCGGCTGGCCAAGCTAAGAGCTTCTCCACATCGACAATTATACCAGAGGTAGAAGTTGATATTGACTCTAAAATGACCCATAACACTTATGCCCTAGACCCGTACGAGTCAGTCAGCAAAGAGAAAGGGGTTTATTGAATTGTTGCCGACTAGCAAAACTAAAAGATTCTCCACTAGGGCCACGATAACAGGGACAAAGGTAGTTATTACCTTTAAAATTGATAAAAGCACATATGCCTTAGACCCGTAAGATTTTTCAGAAGAGGGTTAAAAATAAAAATTAACTATTGTTGACTGGCCATACTAAGAGATTCTCCACGTTAGCCATTATTGGTTAACCTATCGCGGGAGCATAACGTCCGATTTATTGTACTTGTCCATTGTCGACGTCGTACTGTCAGTGACTTCGCCTTGGAATACGAATATGTATATTTAATGTACTGGCTGAACAGTTGTTGTAGTACATATTGCCTTAACTATCATCTTTATTTATGATACCGTGACCCGGATCTCGAAAAAATGAAATTAGTCAGATCGGAGAACAGAAGACAGAAGCGCTGTTACCGGACTATTCCGAAATAGAATTACCGGAGAAATAATAGCTCGGAAATACGTTGTGTGTCGCTTTCTCAAAGTCGCTTGCTACAGTAATCCTTAGAGTTTTCCGAAACGTGTTTATCCCAATTCAATCCACTTTTCCATAGATCCTGTATGAGCTTCTTTGTTCGTATTGTGACCGGGCTAAGTATTCTAAGTGGATCGTATTTTTTCGAAGAATTTTCAAAATCTCACTTTTTGTTACAATGTCTAGTATTGGAATATCACATTTAGTCCGGCGGCCACAAGTATATTTCAGACGAGTTGTGCACATCCTGATATAAGCATGAACATTGGCATAGACCTTCCTGAAATATTACTCTTTTATTTCAGATAAGAAGGCATTTGAAAAAAATGTCTCACTGCCGGTGAAATAAAAAATGGCGGACATCATACTTTAATCGGCCCAATATAGAAGGCTTGTACTGTGGATTCATTTATTTTCGTGGGTACCAATTTTCGTGGATTCAGGGAAACTTACATATTCGTGGATATTTGATTTCGTGGTTTTACCGAAGTCTGCATACTAGTACAAGCCTTTGTAAAATTTGTCATTCGTTGAACATCAAATTTCGTGGTTTGCCTGTACCAACGAAATCCACGAGAAATTGGTATCCCACGAATAATAATGAATCCACAGTATGTGAAAAGGATCTATCAGCATGCTGCTATAATAATATTTGGTACAAACCTTTGTTATGTAATACTTTTGGATATATTATATAGATAAAATGTCTTTAAAAACTCTACTTTCGGTAGAATCCAATATGGCGGACATTGACTAAAATAAGCTTATTTTTTAGGGAGAGGGATTGAAATGTGTTTTAACGTATTGTTACTATCATTAAATTGTACAGTAACATTTCTTTGATGCTTCCAAGGGATACAATGTATAAGATATATGTCTTAAAAATCCTTTCTTCCGGTAATATTCAAAATGGAGGACATAAATATGTCATTTTTTTATTTTGATATTTATTTTTTTTGAAAATGTGAAGAAAGTGGTTTTTTTTTTGTGGTGGTCATCAACTTTAGGCTTTAATTTATCCTCTAAACCACTTATCATATTCTGTAGTTAATATTTAAATACAAAGTTAACACTTCCGGTAAAAAAAACCCAATATGGCGTAAATGTCAAAATTGAGTCCTCACTCCATATGTTCGATGTAGAGCTTTGGATAGATTGATTTAATCAAAATAAAATCACTTAAGTACTAAACCTTTTAAAAATTACCACTATTTGGCAAAAAAACTTGTAAATTCCCAGTTACCACCTCATGCACAAGACGCAGGGCACGGGAGACTTGATTTTCCTCATAAAAACAACCGTGACAACCTTTCTTACATGCACAATGTGCAAGCTTCTGACAACATGATGAGCCCTCAGAAAGAGTTTTTTAAAAGTGATCCTCTTTGTCCCGTCGTCATCCATTAGCGCCTGGACTTGGTAGCATACGAGCCAATTTCAGGCTCGTCCCCTAAACACGTGTCTTAGTATATTGTACATTTTGCATGCTGGAAAAGACTAGACTAAGTTGATAACCTCAATTAACCTACCCTTTTGCGTAAATAGATATTTCTTGCTTTGTTAACCATGCTAACCCCATATGATTATTTTTTGCTATCTTACAGTTAACACCGGTGATTTAGGCGGATCAATTATCATTCTTTAAGTTAAAGTCACATCTTCAAATGCTATCAATGTCTCCCAAACAGTCTTTTCCCCCCTTTTCAAGAAAACAGAGAACCGTATCACAACCGGAAAATGGATCACAATATTTGTGTGTGATCCCTAATCGCGAGTGCATTTGGAAGGTCATTTATATATATTTATCCAAAGCTTTTCCTCCTCTTAAACACAATCCATAGTTCGTCTACCCCTATGTCACGGAATAGCGAAACAGTAATGACAGCATCATCAGTAACAACTGTTCGAATAATGACTTGTTTAATTTTGTGTTTCACTGCATCAGACACATGCACCGCATGCTTCTAGTGTCAGCCTTTTAATACATATGTATTAATATGGTGTTTAACTTGAAACGCATCACGTCGGTAAAGATAGAATATCCTGAACATGTGTTGCTACAACTGTCATATGCATCCAAGACTTTATCATAATAGTTTCATGCTTTTTAAGATAAGGGCATAATACCCTATCAGCATACTCGTTATGAAACAACTTGAAACTGTAACAGTGGATGAATGCATATATAGACAATACCGGTAGTTTGAATGCTGCCACAAGAAAAAAGAAATACACTTAGGGGTAAGAGAATACAAAGACGAATCCAGAGACGAAACAAATCTCAAAATTGGTAATGTTTTCTGAGAGATGACGACATTAAGAAAGAACTTTTTAGTTTTTATTCACAGGCGCTTGCTCAATAGATTTTGAGGAAGAGTTAGTTGTAGCAACAAATGCTGAGGATGTTTTGTGTTATTCACCACATGATGGTGTTTCAAGTTTAGCCCCATGTTAAAATGAATAGGCTTATACTATAGAATCAATATACAAAAAAAAACATGTGTCTGATGCAGTGATTCACAGACTTAACTGACTCATGACTTGAACAGTCGATACTGATGCTGCTGTCATTGCTGTGTCATTATTCCGTGACATGGGGGCAGATGAACTTTGGCTTGTATTTGGAAGTGGAAAAAGCCTTAGATATAATCTATCCGTGACCTTTAAAGTGCACGTTTACTTGAAAGGAAACTTCGTTGTTGACATGGATGGCGTTTGAAGATGTGACTTAATGATTTAGAATGATGATTGATCAGCCAACATCACCAGATATGGATTTGATAATGTCATTGATAAAACGATACGTGGTTTTGTAGTAAGATCGAACAAACTTATCAGATAGGGTTTACGAAGCAAGAAAACATGTTTTTGAAAGTGGAAAGACTTATTGATGATATTTGAACGACTCGGTCTAATGTTTTTCATCATGTAAAACGTGCAATATACCATGGCGGGTGTGGATGAGTAACAAGCTTGAGATTTGGTTTCTATGCTTACTATTCCAGACGCTTATAATGGCGGGGAAAATATGAAACATTGGAACCCCTTTGGACAACTCTTTGTGAGGCCTCTTCACCTTATCAGGAGCTTGTACATTATTGATGTAAAAACCAATACCGCCGCTGTCTTAGTAAATGAGGAAAATCAGCTTTCCGATTGTGAATATTTGCGGCCATAAATGATCTGTACTTTTAAAGATGTTTTAGTACTACAGTGATTTTATCTTATTTTCATCAATCTATCCAAATAAAAGCTCTATTTCGAAGATATGGACTGAGGACTCATCTTTGAAATTTACTCCAAATTGGTTTTATATACCGGAAGTGTTAGCTTTGTATTTAATCATTATCTATAGAATACAATAGGTGGTTTAGAAGATAACTTAAAGCCAAAACCAAATGGTAACCGACCAGCACAAAAAAAAACAGTTTCTTTACATTTTGAAATTAAGTTGAATATTAAAGTAAAATAATGATGTTTCATGTCCGCCAGTTTGACTATCACCGGAAGTAATGCTTTTAAAGACATATGTCTTATGTATTGTATCCATTAGCAGCATCAAAGAAAGGTTCCTGAACAATTTAATGATAGTAGCAATACCCTCCTTTAAAAATAAGCTTATTTTAGTACAATGTCCGCCATGTTGGATTTTACCGAAAGTAGGGTTTTAAAAGACATCTAATCTATATAAAATATCCAAAAGTAGTACATAACAAAGGTTTGTTCCAAATATTATTATATCAGCATGATAAAAACCGCTTTTCACACACTTACACTAGCCTCTGATATTTGAATGATTTAAGTATGATGTCGACCATTTAAGATTTTTACCGGATGTGAGACATTTTTTTCAAATGCCTCCTTATCTTGAATAAAAGAGTAACAGCTGAGCTGAGTCTATGCCAAATTTTATTCCTGTAGCATGATTTGCACAATTTTTCACAAAGCGGCCGTATTAATTTCTGGTACATCAGATCATCGAATCAGCTATTCCATAACATACCAAGTACTTTTGTGTTTTGTCCGCATATAGTAGTACTTTTTCCGTTTTAGCTAGCTTACGTATATCCACACGGTTTGACGTCCAGGATCGTAGATAGAATCCAGTTTCCTCCATCATTGATCTCCCTTCCTTATAGTCAGCCCACCCTCGTTCTGTAAACTTAACAGAATGTTGTCCACATACAAATCAGTCATTCAAACTTTGCGAATTATGCAATGTCGACAAATGCAGTTGTAAACAATTTTGATAGGCATAGTGCTTGATTCCTTCTGTACAGGATAATAAGGAATGTAGTGATACATTTCTTAAGTTCATCTGTTTCATCTACCTTCTCTATGAATCCTCTTCGTTCCTGTTTTTGTATAATGTTCCCGTACTTCTTTAACATATCTGAGTTTTGAGTAAGTCTTTGAAGGACGTTTTCTGTCCTTCTGTTCGTGACTGCTTAATTTATAGGCAATTCATCACGTTTTCAAGGTAACATAGCGGAATATTTGTTTTCTCAGAACTCAATTTATCTGTCCTGATAGACTTAAATATATGCATTGTCGTCTTCGTCTACCTCCCTACTATTTATTCCTATTGAATCTAAATTCCAAAATCTCTCCAGATTGAATTCTTTAACTTTGTGTGATACTAGATAAAATTGAGAATGGAAATGGGGAATGTGTCAAAGATACAACAACCCGACCAAATAAAAAACAACAGCAGAGGGTCACCAACAGGTCTTCAATGAAGCGAGAAATTCCCGCACCCGGAGGCGTCCTTCAGCTGGCCCCTAAACAAATATATGCTAGTCCAGTGATAATGAACGCCATACTAATTTCCAAATTGTACACAAGAAACTAAAATTAAAATAATACAAGACTAACAAAGGCCAGAGGCTCCTGACTTGGGACAGGCGCAAAAATGCGGCGGGGTTAAACATGTTTGTGAGATCTCAACCCTCCCCCTATACCTCTAACCAATGTAGAAAAGTAAACGTATAACAATACGCACATTAAAATTCAGTTCAAGAGAAGTCCGAGTCTGATGTCAGAAGATGTAACCAAAGAAAATAAACAAAATGACAATAATACATAAATAACAACAGACTACTAGCAGTTAACTGACATGCCAGCTCCAGACTTCAATTAAACTGACTGAAAGATTATGATTTCATCATATGAACATCAGGCACAATCCTTCCCGTTAGGGGTTTAGTATCATACCATCATAACATATATGAGAAGAACATAACCCGTGTCATGCCAACAACTGTTTTTAGAATAAATGTGTTTAGTTCCGATGCAAGGACCTTATCAGTGACTCAATATTAACGCCAAAATATGCAATTTTTAATGACTTGACAACAGTATCGTAATTATATCCCTTCTTAATAAGTCTATTCAAAGGTTTTGTAAGTTTCTGAGGTGAATACTGACACCTTTGTGCTTTATAAAGAATATTTCCATAAAAAATTGGATGTGAAATACCTGAACGTATTAGAAGTCTGCATGTTGAGCTATATTTACGAATGATGTCTTTATACCGATGATAAAATTTAGTAAATGTTTTGACTAGTTTGTGATATCGAAAACCCTGGTGTAATAATTTTTCAGTAATACATAAATTTCTCTCGTTAAAATCTAAAACATTGTTACATACACGAGCGAATCGTACAAGTTGAGATATATAAACACCGTAAGATGGTGACAAGGGAACGTCACCATCTAAAAACGGATAATTAACGATAGGAAATGAAAAATCATCCCTTTTATCAACATTACACATACTAGTCTTCGACGTGTTTGTTTTCTTACCGTATGTAAGTACCGATAGCATTTATCCGATATTGGATTTCACGGCGGTCGGATCGTTTACACGGACTATATAATCGTTAACAATGTCCCCGTAGTGATATGCGCCTACCAGCAACGATATCTCGAATGAATCGTGCTTTGTCACCGTGTGCGCTATCTTTAAACCACGCAAATAACCGTTCTGTGTATCAATATTACGTATGTGATTCTGTATAGGCATGCCGATCATCTGTACTATCAGTGCTTTGATTTACAATACGTGTCCTACATCGGTTTTGAGATAGATTGTTGACTTTTCTATGTGTCTCACGTTTTTCTCTGCACCTCCAAATGCCGATTAATATATTATTTATGTTCCCGCTATCTGTAAATTTAGTTAAGTTTTGCGTTTCAAAAGATGTTTGCCCTCCTTCGTCAAAAAGAATTATCCGTATCGATAAAGAACTGATTTGAGCCTACTTGTGCCACGGCAGTTTTCAAAAGTACATTCGATTGCAATTCTGTCCGTTGAGAATACAAAATAGTAGTATTATGTTCCGTATCATCAATGTCATTCACGAGTTGAACGTTGGGCGAATTCGAAGATAGTGGGTTTAACGTGCATTACATTAGTTTGTGTGGTGTTTCTCATTACAATGTGCGTTTAGATTTACATTCGTTTAGTCTGTGTATACCAAGGTAGTTAAAGATAACAAATTTGTTCATACGGCATTATGTGTCGGCTGTTTTACTGCAATGAGTTGGTGGATGTATTTCGTGACAGTAAACGCTAGGTCTAGTCTTAATATTCTTGTAAGATTTAGATTTCACCAATTTCGGATGTCGACTCTTTTATCCTGTGTCCGGTATAACGATATCGTCTAATATGCTTTCAGGGAGGTCCGTTATACCAACGTTTTTGTTCTATGTCCTCGCTCGAGATATTTTCTGACTTCAACGGGTAATTTGTTGACAATAATGGGAAGAAGTAGTGTGCCGTATGTTTCATGTGTCTTACCCAAAGTTTCTAGACCTTGACGCTACCTCCAATTTGATCGTAAAAAACTTCGTAAGCTTGTTTACTGATTTATAGGCGAAGGAATTTCTAAATCTAGTGCTTCGTGTTCTACTTCATGAGCTTTCAAGCAGTTACACTTTTGTATATTTGTAAGTAACTAGTTAAGATGTACGGACGACTCACATGAGTCCCAGAAGGATTGCCATTCTGAAATCGTGCCTTCGAAAGTTGGAATCGTAAGTTTTGGTACGTTACTCTGATTAAAAGTTGCAGGAAATGTACTTTATTGCGTGTTGATTGTGAGAATGGCTTGGGCAAACTGGTTTTCAAACGACAGTGCGTTGTGTAGGTTTGCTATGTTTTGCGTTGAAACAAACGGTATAGTTTTTGGATTTAAAGTGTGCGTTCTAGTACTTTAGTATTTGATTCAATGTGACGGGACTGCAGGATTTTGGACATTTGTATGAACTTACGTACGTGTCAAATCAAGGTTATCATATTAACCGAAAATTCATCTGAATGAAATAATCTAATTTACCACATCTTCCGGTTCCGTTAACTTTAGAATTTGTTCATTCAAGTCCTAAAACAATGTTTGTGTTTGCACAAGTTTTCCTAGTGTTGTAATGACTTCTACTTGATCGAATTTTGTATTCTCCTTTGTTTCATCTAATCTTAGGTATACCTTGAACTACACGTATTTTGCGACTGACTATCTGAACAACGGAACCGAAATTACGTTAGTGATTGCGAAAAGCAGATTAGCGCAAGTGAAAACCCTTACATAACCGCAACTAGAACTTATGGCCGCAGTTATTGGAACTAGACTAGCTTTTCATGTAAAATCGACCTTCTAATGTAAAAACGTGGCTTTATGGTCGGATAGCTGTATAGTATTGCACTGGTTAAATCATCGAAACTGTTTAAACGATTTATTGTGAATCGAGCGCGAGGAATAACAAAATCTACAAAATCAGCATTAATGGAGATATTGCCCAAAAGAATGCAACCCAACCAATCTCTTAACACGAGGAATTGACGTCGATCAATACATCGATAGTGTCCTTTAAAAAAAGACAGAATTAGTTAACGGTATTGACAATTACAGAAAAAAACGAAGACGAGGATTTTCTAAACAATGAAGTTCATACTGATCACTATGATATCAGTAACGTTATAGACAATTGGAAATATTGAAATTTTCAGGAAAGTGATTTGAGTAACTGCTTACGTTCAGCGGTTCATATTTAACTACCAATATACCGATATACCAAACATCTGAGATAAAAACACAAGGCAATATCCTAGCACTAGACAATTGTGACTCTTCATAGATGACGGTAGCTTTTTGAGATGCAATGGAAGGATTCACAGCGAAATCATTTTAGAGAATACCAAATTTCCGTATTTATTACCTGCGAATCATTTACTTACCAAACTGATAGTGACAGACGCACACGAGCGTTCACTTAATTCGGACTCAATGCTACGCTTACTTACGTATTACAATCGTATTGGGTACCGATACTTAGACAATATGTTAAGGAGTAATTGATCAAGTTTTCGCTGTTGTTAATCATTGTAATGTTACGTAAGTGTCACGTGTTGACAATAGAGTCAAAATAGATATACATACATTCTATTCACTTTTGTTATTGTTAGCTATATAGTTGTCCGATGTAACCTCTTAACGATATTGGTGTCAAGTGAACCTCTTAACGATATTGGTGTCAAGTGACCAGGATGAATTTACAGCTGAAATCGATACTAGCAGGTCATAGTAGTGCCGTCTCCGGAATATTCCAGAAATTCGACGAAAAATGGGGAGAGCGGCACAAAACTTGTTGATTCCAATAACCTTTGAAACAGAAATCGTTAACTCTGATGATTATTTATTAAATTTAGAAAAAAAATACAGCCAATAGCAAAATTTATCTAAGTACAAACATCAACGCTAAACACAAATGCCACAAGTTCGCAACATCACGCAAACGTACATGAATGCATAATTTTACATACCTTCATACAAGAGCTTACGTTATTTTTTACGACAAAATTGAAACATATGTACGTGGTTTAGAATCCCTTGGTCAGACAGAGAATACATATGACCCATTATTGGTCCCTATCATATTGAAAAAGTTACCGGGGACGTACGCATAAATCTTACAAGACACCATGAATCAAATAGTTGGCAATTAAATGAACTACTACATATACTATCTCAAGAACTCAACATTATGGAGAGAGGCAATTCCTCTGATCATACGGAAACTTAAACCACTACAGCAGCATGTCACACCAATGCAAAGGTACGTACAAAATAAATCAACACAAATAAACGTAAAATCATGTGTACTTTTGTAACGAATCACATGTTCCCGTTAATTGCACTAAGATAATTGACCAAACAGCAAATATTTCTGTTGTTAAACAGCATCGTTTATGTTTTAACTGTCTTTAACCCCCAATATAGCTGATTGCAAATCACACAAAAGTTGCAGGAAATGTAAAATAAAGCAGCATACTAGTTTATGCAAAGACGAGGTTAAAAAGATGAAAAACAGAGTAACACTAATGAATATATTACTAGTAACAAAATTCAGTAAACACAACACAACGCGAAGAAAACGGGTACAGTTCTTCACTCACAGACACAGACTAAAAACTGTCGTAGCGCAAGTAAGTTCGGGCATTCAATGTACTTACACAAACACATTATTTGACAAGGGCGCACAGATGCCCTCATCACAGAAAAATAAGCTACAGAGCTTGATTTGACAATTACCAGACAGAAGACCATAAACTTGTCAGGATTTTGTGACACAAGTGATGGCACAGACAACGGCAAATTACCTATCAACGTTTTGATTGTACCAGAAATAGCTGTACCAATGAAGACTTATGTACGTAATATAACAAATTTAAAGTATTTGTTTGGCTTGAAATTGGACCATCCGGTCTCACATGACTTAATGGTTGAAGATTCTCTGTTGAATTATATCTAATTCGATTATTACTGGTCAATTGTCGATGATAGAATAGTATGAGGAACAGGACCTACTACCGTCAAGTCGGAAATCCGTAACCTTCTGTCCGGCACAATCAATTGAATACCTGCAAATCCAGATCACACACTTACGTCAATGAGGAACATATTAGTAGGTCACAGAGTTGAAGAGTAGAACTTTTATAATGGAGCAATTTATGGAAGTTGAAGCTGCTAGTATAAGTAATAGTGACAACAAATCTGAAAACAGACAATTCCAAGATGTATATAAATCAAATGGTAGAGGTTACCATATGGAAACAAAAAGATATGTTGATAAGTTACCTTGTAAGGAGGAACACCACACCTTACTAGACAACAGAAGTATTGAATAACGGAGAACAGAAAATGTCATTAAGCGTCTTAATCGTGAACTTACACTTTTACAGAAAAACGGAAAAATTATTAATGAACAAGAAAAACGTAGATTTATCGAGAGAGTTGATGAACGATCAGCCAAAACAATTGTTCATTCCATACCGCACCATCATTTCCGTAAAAAGTCGTCAACCACGCCAATCAGAATTGTATTTGACTGTAGCTGCAAACCTTCACCTATTAATCTAAGCTTAAATGATTGTTTGATGGATCTTTGGCCAAACTTTAATGATTTAACCGGAATTTTTCTCCGATTTATAATGCACAAATACGCCGTCTCGACAGGTATAGAAAAAGCCTTACTTATTATGGGCTGGATGAAGAGGATCGTGATGTTACCAGATTCTCTTATGCTTAGTAACCCGGATGACCCAAATAGTCAACTAACCGCAAACAGATTCAAGTCAGTATAATTTGGAGCAACTTTCTCTCCGTTTATCCTAAATGCTGTTATACGTAAACATTTGACTGCAATTCAACAGACTGGACAGCAATGTTAAAGAAATACTTTTATGTTGACAATATTATATCGAGCTTTAATTAACAAAGAGCTTTGTTAGACTTCTTCCATGCATCACGTTTAGTATTTGTAAATGATTTGTATGATGCGAGAGCATAAGAAATTGAACATTTATCAAAATCATCATGTAACCGAGAAGCTTAATCCTTATGGAACAATTTTGTTCGGTGGATGGTGGGAGAGATTGAGAGGAATAACGAAAAACTGAATTAAACGAGCACATATGGACAATAAAACACTCAACACGATAATGACTGAAGTAGAACGTTTACTCAGTGATCGCCCACTAACATACGTTTCATCGGATCAAACGCGGACGACGAACCCCTTACTCCGTCACATTTATTATATTGAAAACGGACCAAGACGCTACCGTATAACGGCCTTAAAGACTGTAGTTTACAACCAGGAACCAAAGACACTACGCATGAACCAGTAACTGGCTAGACAATCGAAGTTTCTTTCATTAATTCTTAAAAACTACATAAAAAGATGGAAGCAGGAATACATAAATTCACTTAGGAAATATTACCGATACACAGATCGAAACACATCAGTGTTTTCCATTCGGCATTTAAGCCGGGTGTGCCGACCACCTTCTTTTCAAAGCCGACCACCTTTCCATTTTAGTAGGTGGTCGGCTTTTTTTCAAATTCCGGATTTTTTTCGGTTCCGCACCGTAAAAATTTAAATACTGATCGCGCCTCACAGATTTGTTTTCATTGACAAAAATGGCGGATCGTCAAATTTCAGTGGTTTCTTTTATTATTCGGGGGAATGGAAAGGCAGATGACGATGGTGATAAGGGAAATTCTAAGCCATATAAGTCAACTTAAACGGATAGTTGTATTGAAATTGTTGAAATTGAAAAAAAAGTATCAAAACAACAGAAAAGGCACACAAGCGATCGCAAAGATAAACAGGTTGGGAACAATCCCCAAATGAGGGATATCCCTTAAATGAAGGACTGTCCCTCAGGCAAGGGGTCATCTTACCGTTGAAGAAAAGAAAAAGAAAAACATAGATTTTTTAACTTAAAAGGGGGAAAATCGTTTTATTTGGTACAACATTTCTAAAAGAGTGTCCCATTATTTTTAATGTCCATAATGACGATATAAGTCCAGAAATAAATATGTGCTCATTTGTATCTCTTTAAATGTACCCCTCATAAAAGGGATAGTCATTCGTTGAGAGGTAACCCCTTATATGAAGGGTGGTGATAAACATGAACAGGACTTTAAATGGCTAATCGTCACAGAAGGATAGTACTGTTCTGTGTGCCAAAAATACAGCACTAAAGTCTAAAGCGAGGAACAGGACAGAAACTTGGTTCGATAGGCCATGCATTCCCAGGAGGGAGTCCTGCAAAAGCCATCATGATCTGCTATCCGAGATGCACAAAACTAATTTGTCTAATCATTTAATGAAAGGCTAGCAGTGATAGCAGAAAAATGGTTCAATTCCATTAAATGTGAATACACTACTAATCCCTCTCTTTTGTGACCCCAACCCACAGTAAAAAAAAATAAAGCCTGTTGAAAATATTAAAAAAAAATCACCCGGTTGCAAGAGTTTTTTTTCAAAACACCCACCTTACCTTAGTGAAAAAAGGAGAACACTGCACATAGAACATTAACGTCGGAAATATGTAGTTCAGATTCAGGACTATGTATCTAGAGTAAATTGGACTTTGGCGATCAGTGACAAATTTTTTTACGGCAAAGATGGACTTACACGATCAGCCATAATTCGAACAAAAACTGGTTTGATATCTAGACCAATCATCAAACTTGAATTCTTTGGAACTTGAAAATATAGCAGCTCAGAGTGAGGAAAAGACGAAAATAAAAACATAGACTAACATGTGTTAAATATAAATCGTGAAAAGTTAAATGATAACGTGTGATTAGCATATGGACATTAAAATGAATTTAAACCGTGGGCTGTTAAATATTTTACATATAAATTTAAAATTTTACTAGTAATTTATTTTATTAATAATTAATGTTGTGATCACTTTCATTTATTTTAAAGTAATTCATGTGCGGCCCAAGTATGTTAAGAGCAAAATCACAAACGCAACGTTCTCGCTGCCCATATTAATTGTAACATGTGTGACATGTTGACATTAGAGCTTGAATAGAAAGAATTATTCACACGAGTCATTATATCAGAGGGAGAGGTATCCATTGCCTAAAAAATGACAAAAATCTTTAATGCCCTAGACTCGTACGACTTAGCCAGGAAAGGATAAGGTTGGTACCTTTATATATCACAAAGTCGAAATGAACTATTGCCAGCTGGCCAAACCAAGACATTTTCCACATGGGTCATGACACAAGAGGTATATGTAGTAGTTGTATAATGGCCCATAGTACTTATGTCCTAGACCCGTACGAGTTTGTCAGGAGGGGATAACAAGGGTTGTGGTACTCCGATTCATCACGAAGTCGAAAAAAAACTATTGCCGGATGGCCAAATTAAGAAATTCTCCACGTGGGTCATTATATCAGAGGAAGAAATAGGAATTGCCTCTAAAATGACCCATAATACTATACCCTAGACCGTACGACCTAGTCAGCAAAGAGAAAGATGGGCACCTTTATATATCTCAAAGTCGGATTGAACTATTGACGACTTGTCAAACTAAAAGATTCTCCTCGTGGACCATGATACAGAGGTTAAGGTACTAATTACCTTTAAAATGACCAGCAAGTAAAAGTATGTTTGAATATTTTGATATACAAGAGTACTTCCCTTACCCTTTTCCTACCAATACGTACGGATCTATCATATACGATACATGGGCCTTTTTAGAGAAAACACCTACGCTAATCTTTTTGTTAGCCCACAAGGAGAATCTCTTAGTTTGGTCTTTGTGATATACAAGAGTACTTCCCTTTGCTGTTCAACAGGTACGGGTCTAGGACATAAGAACCATGGGTAATTTTCGAGGCAACATTATTCCATACATCTGATATGTTTTACAACGCAATCAGGGTTAGTGCTATGGCCCATCTTAAAGGCAATGGCTACCTCTACCTCTGCTAATATGGTCCACGTTTAGATTATCTTAGTCGGTCAGCTGGCAATATTTCATTTTGACTTCGTTGTACACCGGGATACTATATCCCCCTTTAAACCGTCTGCTGACAAATTTGCACAGGTCTAGGGCATGATTGTTATGGGCCATTTTAGAGGAAATGCCTACCTCTAACACTGGTATAATGGCCCACGTGGAGAATCTCTTAGTTTGGCCAGCCGGCAATAGTTCAGTTCGAATTCGTTGTATCCGGGATACCATATCCCCCCATTTGAACACTCTACTGACAAATTCGTACGGATCTAGGGTATAATTTTTATGGGCCATTTTAAAGGCAATAAGTACCTCTTCCTCTGGTATCATTGCCCACGTGGAGAATCTCTTCGTTTGGCCAGCCGGCAATAGTTCATTTTCGAATTTGTGATAAACCAGGGTACCCCCTTATCCTTTCCTGACTAACTCGTACGGGTCTAGGGCATACGTGCTATGGGCCATTTTATAGGCAATACCAACCTCTACCTCTGGTATGATGGTTGATGTGGAGAATCTCTTAGTTTGGCCAGCCGGCAATAGTTCAGTTTGAATTCGTTGTAAACCGGAATACCATATCCCCCCTTTTAACCCTCTACTGACAAACTCGTACGGGTCTAGGGTACAAGTGCTCAGAGCCATTTTAAAGGCAATAAGTACCTCTTCCTGTGGTATCATTGCCCACGTGGAGAATCTCTTCGTTTGGTCAGCCGGCAATAGTTCATTTTCGAATTTGTGATATACCAGGGTACCCCCCTTATCCTTTCAAGACTAACTCGTACGGGTCTAGTGCATAAGTGCTATGGGCCATTTTATAGGCCATACCAACCTCTACCTCTGGTATGATGGTCGATGTGGTGAATCTCTTATTTTTGCCAGCCGACAATAGTTCAGTTCGAATTCGTTGTAAACCGGAATACCATATCCCCCCTTTTAACCCTCTACTGACAAACTCGTATGGGTCTAGGGTACCAGTGATATGGGCCATTTTTAAGGCAATAAGTACTTCTTCCTCTGGTATCATTGCCCACGTGCAGAATCTCTTCGTTTGGCCAGCCTGCAATAGTTCATTTTCGAATTTGTGATAAACCAGGGTACCCCCTTATCCTTTTCTGACTAACTCGTACGGGTCTAGGGCATAAGTGCTATGAGCAATTTTATAGGCAATACCAACCTCTACCTTTGGTATAATGGTCGATGTGGAGAATCTCTTAGTTTGGCCAGCCGGCAATAGTTCAGTTCGAATTTGTTGTATCCGGGATACCATATCCCCCCTTTGAACCCTCTACTGACAAACTCGTACGGGTCTAGGGTATAAGTGCTATGGGCCATTTTAAAGGCAATAAGTACCTCTTCCTCTGGTATCATTGCCCACGTGGAGAATCTCTTCGTTTGGCCAGCCGGCAATAGTTCATTTTCGAATGTGTGATATACCAGAGTACCCCCCTTATCCTTTTCTGACTAACTCGTACGGGTCTAGGGCATAAGTGCTATGGGCCATTTTAGAGGCAATACCAACCTCTACCTCTGGTATAATGGCCGATGTGGATAATCTCTTAGTTTGGCCAGCCGGCAATAGTTTAGTTCGAATTCGTTGTATCCGGGATACCATATCCCCCCTTTGAACCCTCTACTGACAAACTCGTACGGGTCTAGGGTATAAGTGCTATGGGCCATTTTAAAGGCAATAAGTACTTCTTCCTCTGGTATCATTGCCCACGTGGAGAATCTCTTCGTTTGGCCAGCCGGCAATAGTTCATTTTCGAATTTGTGATATACCAGAGTACCCCCCTTATCCTTTTCTGACTAACTCGTACGGGTCTAGGGCATAAGTGCTATGGGCCATTTTAGAGGCAATACCAACCTCTACCTCTGGTATAATGGCCGATGTGGAGAATCTCTTAGTTTGGCCAGCCGGCAATAGTTCAGTTCGAATTCGTTGTATCCGGGATACCATATCCTCCCTTTGAACCCTCTACTGACAAACTCGTACGGGTCTAGGGTATAAGTGCTATGGGCCATTTTAAAGGCAATAAGTACCTCTTCCTCTGGTATCATTGCCCACGTGGAGAATCTCTTCGTTTGGCCAGCCGGCAATAGTTCATTTTCGAATTTGTGATATACCAGAGTACCCCCCTTATCCTTTTCTGACTAACTCGTACGGGTCTAGGGCATAAGTGCTATGGACCATTTTAGAGGCAATACCAACCTCTAACTCTGGTATAATGGCCGATGTGGAGAATCTCTTAGTTTGGCCAGCCGGCAATAGTTCAGTTCGAATTCGTTGTATCCGGGATACCATATCCCCCCTTTGAACCCTCTACTGACAAACTCGTACGGGTCTAGGGTATAAGTGCTATGGGCCATTTTAAAGGCAATAAGTACCTCTTCCTCTGGTATCATTGCCCACGTGGAGAATCTCTTCGTTTGGCCAGCCGGCAATAGTTCATTTTCGAATTTGTGATATACCAGAGTACCCCCCTTATCCTTTTCTGACTAACTCGTACGGGTCTAGGGCATAAGTGCTATGGGCCATTTTAGAGGCAATACCAACCTCTACCTCTGGTATAATGGCCGATGTGGAGAATCTCTTAGTTTGGCCAGCCGGCAATAGTTCAGTTCGAATTCGTTGTATCCGGGATACCATATCCCCCCTTTGAACCCTCTACTGACAAACTCGTACGGGTGTAGGGTATAAGTGCTATGGGCTATTTTAAAGGCAATAAGTACCTCTTCCTCTGGTATCATTGTCCACGTGGAGAATCTCTTCGTTTGGCCAGCCGGCAATAGTTCATTTTCGAATTTGTGATATACCAGAGTACCCCCCTTATCCTTTTCTGACTAACTAGTACGGGTCTAGGGCATAAGTGCTATGGGCCATTTTAGAGGCAATACCAACCTCTACCTCTGGTATAATGGCCGATGTGGAGAATCTCTTAGTTTGGCCAGCCGGCAATAGTTCAGTTCGAATTCGTTGTATCCGGGATACCATATCCCCCCTTTGAACCCTCTACTGACAAACTCGTACGGGTCTAGGGTATAAGTGCTATGGGCCATTTTAAAGGCAATAAGTACCTCTTCCTCTGGTATCATTGCCCACGTGGAGAATCTCTTCGTTTGGCCAGCCGGCAATAGTTCATTTTCGAATTTGTGATATACCAGAGTACCCCCCTTATCCTTTTCTGACTAACTCGTACGGGTCTAGGGCATAAGTGCTATGGGCCATTTTAGAGGCAATACCAACCTCTACCTCTGGTATAATGGCCGATGTGGAGAATCTCTTAGTTTGGCCAACCGGCAATAGTTCAGTTCGAATTCGTTGTATCCGGGATACCATATCCCCCCTTTGAACCCTCTACTGACAAACTCGTACGGGTCTAGGGTATAAGTGCTATGGGCCATTTTAAAGGCAATAAGTACCTCTTCCTCTGGTATCATTGCCCACGTGGAGAATCTCTTCGTTTGGCCAGCCGGCAATAGTTCATTTTCGAATTTGTGATATACCAGAGTACCCCCCTTATCCTTTTCTGACTAACTCGTACGGGTCTAGGGCATAAGTGCTATGGGCCATTTTAGAGGCAATACCAACCTCTACCTCTGGTATAATGGCCGATGTGGAGAATCTCTTAGTTTGGCCAGCCGGCAATAGTTCAGTTCGAATTCGTTGTATCCGGGATACCATATCCCCCCTTTGAACCCTCTACTGACAAACTCGTACGGGTCTAGGGTATAAGTGCTATGGGCCATTTTAAAGGCAATAAGTACCTCTTCCTCTGGTATCATTGCCCTCGTGGAGAATCTCTTCGTTTGGCCAGCCGGCAATAGTTCATTTTCGAATTTGTGATATACCAGAGTACCCCCCTTATCCTTTTCTGACTAACTAGTACGGGTCTAGGGCATAAGTGCTATGGGCCATTTTAGAGGCAATACCAACCTCTACCTCTGGTATAATGGCCGATGTGGAGAATCTCTTAGTTTGGCCAGCCGGCAATAGTTCAGTTCGAATTCGTTGTATCCGGGATACCATATCCCCCCTTTGAACCCTCTACTGACAAACTCGTACGGGTCTAGGGTATAAGTGCTATGGGCCATTTTAAAGGCAATAAGTACCTTTTCCTCTGGTATCATTGCCCACGTGGAGAATCTCTTCGTTTGGCCAGCCGGCAATAGTTCATTTTCGAATTTGTGATATACCAGGGTACCCCCCTTATCCTTTTTCTGACTAACTCGTACGGATCTAGGGCATAAGTGCTATGGGCCATTTTAGAGGCAATACCAACCTCTACCTCTGGTATAATGGCCGATGTGGAGAATCTCTTAGTTTGGCCAGCCGGCAATAGTTCAGTTCGAATTCGTTGTATCCGGGATACCATATCCCCCCTTTGAACCCTCTACTGACAAACTCGTACGGGTCTAGGGTATAAGTGCTATGGGCCATTTTAAAGGCAATAAGTACCTCTTCCTCTGGTATCATTGCCCACGTGGAGAATCTCTTCGTTTGGCCAGCCGGCAATAGTTCATTTTCGAATTCGTGATATACTAGAGTACCCCCCTTATCCCTTTCTGACTAACTCGTACGGGTCTAGGGCATAAGTGCTATGGGTCATTTTAGAGGCAATACCAACCTCTACCTCTGGTATAATGGCCGATGTGGAGAATCTTTTAGTTTGGCCAGTCGGCAATAGTTCAGTTCGAATTCGTTGTATCCGGGATACCATATCCCCCCTTTGAACCCTCTACTGACAAACTCGTACGGGTCTAGGGTATAAGTGCTATGGGCCATTTTTAAAGGCAATAAGTACCTCTTCCTCTGGTATCATTGCCCACGTGGAAAATCTATTCGTTTGGCCAGCCGGCAATAGTTCATTTTCGAATTTGGGATATACCAGGGTACCCCCCTTATCCTTTTCTGACTAACTCGTACGGGTCTAGGGCATAAGTGCTATGGGCCATTTTAGAGGCAATACCAACCTCTACCTCTGGTATAATGGCCGATGTGGAGAATCTCTTAGTTTGGCCAGCCGGCAATAGTTCAGTTCGAATTCGTTGTATCCGGGATACCATATCCCCCCTTTGAACCCTCTACTGACAAACTCGTACGGGTCTAGGGTATAAGTGCTATGGGCCATTTTAAAGGCAATAAGTACCTCTTCCTCTGGTATCATTGCCCACGTGGAGAATCTCTTCGTTTGGCCAGCCGGCAATAGTTCATTTTCGAATTTGTGATATACCAGGGTACCCCCTTATCCTTTTCTGACTAACTCGTACGGGTCTAGGGCATAAGTGCTATGGGACATTTTAGAGGCAATTAAATGGACTGGTAATGTTGAGATTAAAGACTCTTATTGATCTCCGTAATTTTGAAGAATTATGTCATTGAAATAGTAATTGACAGTTTCTATTTTTCTGTTTATTATATTCCTTCAACAAACTATGTTTCTTGTTTTTCTGATCTTTTTAATTGTGTGATACTATCGTATGTATTGTATATTTTAGTTTTAGAATTTGACTATATTTGTAGACAACGAACAGATTATGGAATGCCCATATGACAATTAATTCCATTTAATTACCCTATATTTAATCATCTTGTTTTAATTACTATAGTTTACATTGATTCAATAATAACAACATTTTAATGTTCATAATTGTTTTGTGTTGTGTGAGGCAATGCAATTAAACTTTTCATTTACTTTCATTTTAAATGACGCGGACCTTGCAGAAGACACCTATTGGCTTACTATTTCCTAATTACTTTATATTGCTATAAATAGCATAACCATAATGGATATTAACAGCAAAAGTTATTTTATTGTCACAATCTAGTAACTACCCAAAACATTTCATCGAACGCGGTTTTGATCTCATGAATATTATTGACGGCTAGCCTCATGAATATTAACGCCGGCTAGATCCACACTAGTCTTTTTGAAATGTTGCAATTATTGCGTTTTTCATTTCCACTATACCATGTTGTGTCTTACATACTACCCGAAAATTTTGTATTTTGCCACTTTCTCTCCATCTTCCTGAACATGCATGAAATATTTGCCAATGGACGTTTCAGTAACCAACATGCAACCAATGAGTCTCTCCAGGAATTGTACTTCTGAATTTTACCCAAATTTTAATGAATGCAATCAACATATCCATGCTACCCAATTTTCTTAAATAATGTAAATACAAAGGTATGATTAAATATAATTTATTATTAGCTAGACAAACAGCAAAGTTTAAAAAAATCTGTTTTGTATCTATACGTTGCTAATTCAGATCTAGAATGAAAATTATAAAGTCTATTCATGATAATTCATTTATCTATCCCGTTTGCATAATATCATTACAGTTTATGTAGAAATATCAAAGCTCTTTATGAAGGCATTGATAATTCATTTCATACAGCTATTTTTCTAGTTCTGTATTCCAACATGGTTTTTATTCACAAGAGTTTTCCTTTTGTTTTCTGCTACACTTTGTTTTGTCACTATTTTTGGCTCCGTCTTATGTTAAATCCTTTAGCCAGTTTAGCATATCTTCATAAAAGTTATTTCACTGACTCTGTAATAAAGTAATGAATAAAATGAGTACTCAATTTATGTATATTTTGAATATATTAAATCCTCTTAAAAAATAAAAATAAAAAAAATACATTGTTTCTGATGTCCTGGCACATTACATTTTTGTACAACAGTTAGAAAAAATACTCTTTTTTTATATTTTCCCTAGCCTTTACAAGCCGAGGCAAAAAGCATATTGCATGCTTTACCATAATAGTTAAGACTTCACCAAGCTAGGTAGGTTAAGCAGGACAATTGAGTGTAGAAATGGTTACAGGAAACTTTGTCAAAAAATGTTTTAAGTAAATAAATAAAACTAGTTGAAAAAAAAAATACAAAGTCAAATCTAAATTCAATAGCATTAACGGTAGTATTAAACATGTTATGCATATGTATCTGTGAAATTCGAATCCGATGTAGCATAAAAAGTTAAATCACAAAAATACTGAACTCCGATGAAAATATAAAAGAGGAAAGTCCCAAATCAAATGGAAAAATCAAAAGTTCAAACACATCAACCGAATGGATAACAACTGTGGATAAAGGATAAAGGATAAAGGATGGCTATTAGGTTAACTTACTTTCTTAAAGTTATTCATTCTGGGATATCAAATGGTAGAATGCATTTTTTCCCATCTCCATTCCCATGCCTTTTCTAGGATGTTGTCAATAATTCTTATTATTCCTAGTTCTCTTTTTTTTCTTTTGCACTCTGATTTATTTTGTCTTCTGTACTACTCAAATACCTGACCTATAAATTTATATTAAAATGTAAAATTGTATATTAAAAAGAAAAGCTACTTCAAGTATTTCAGACACTAATTTATAGTCTTTTTCTTTTATAAATATCCGTCTGTGTGGTATAGTTTTTTACCGCAACTCCCCCTCCCCTCCCCGCCCGCCCTATTTTTTTATATTTCCAGCGTCAGCTTCTTGTGACTGATATTTACTCCTACAAACTATTCAAATATCAGTTTTGTTTTGCAAGTTTTGCAGAGGACAACAAACTAAATTCAGCCGAGTCCGTATAATTATATACAAATAACAACATATTCTTGCAATGAATTTAGATAAGATTTTTAAATAAGATTAAGAAATAAATACTCTATTTGATATCTAATACACTGTTACACATGCAAGTGTAACATAAGGTACATCTTAAGACAGATTTTTTTTCCATTAACGTCAGTAATGGTCATAAATGTTATCGTTATAGATTTTAGAAAAAAACTATTAAAATATTGGTAATTTACAATTTGTTTGAAGATACTAATGTTCATTGGCAAATGTGTCATTATGATTCATAGGATTGAAATGATTTAAAATCTAGAAATATTCCCGAAACGTATAAACTTCAAGATCAACATTATAAAATGATAGAAATTAATATATGTTTTAATTTTTAACAACATCCCTCAGATTAAAAATTCATATTGTATTTGTCATTCTTAATCGTATATATATATCAGATTTTTTGAAAGTTACAACTTACATGTTACTTTCTTTCTCTTTGAACATCAGATGATATGTTTTTTTTTTCCTTTTGCACTCTGATTTATTTTGTCTTCTGTAGTACTCAAATACCTGACCTATAAATTTATATTAAAATGTAAAATTGTATATTAAAAAGAAAAGCTACTTCAAGTAATTCAGACACTAATTTATAGTCTTTTTCTTTTATAAATATTCGTCTGTGTGGTATAGTTTTTTACCGCACCCCCCCCCCCCCCCAAAAAAAAAAAACAAACACCGCCCGCCCTATTTTTTTTATATTTCAAGCGTCAGCTTCTTGTGACTGATATTTTAACTCCTACAAACTATTCAAATATCGGTTTTATTTTGCAAAAGTTTTGCCGAGGACAAAAAACTACATTCAGCCGAGTCTGTATAATTATATACAAATAACAACATATTCTTGCAATAAATTAAGTTAATATTTTTAAATAAGATTAAGAAATAAATACTCTATTTGATATATAATACACGGTTACACATGCAAGTGTAACATAAGGTACATCTTAAGACAGATTTTTTCCCATTAACGTCAGTAATGGTCATAAATGTTATCGTTATAGATTTTAGAAAAAACTATTAAAATATTGGTAATTTACAATTTGTTTGAAGATACTAATGTTCATTGGCAAATATTTCATTATGATTCATAGGATTGAAATGATTTAAAATCTAGAAAATATTTCTCCCGAAACGTATAAACTTCAAGATCAACATTATAAAATGATAGAAATTGATATATGTTTTAATTTTTTACAACATCCCTCAGATTAACAAGAGTGCACACGCTGAAATGTCTCGCCTTCTATACTAATCATTGATATTATGTTGATAGTCGTAAGTATAAAGCTAAACTTTATTACAACTGTCACATAAACTTAACATTAACCAAGATAACTAAACAAAGACCAATGAACCTTGAAAATGAGGTCAAGGTCAGATGAACAATGCCAGGCAGACATGTACAGCTAACAATGCTTCTATACAACATATATAGTTGACCCATTACTTATAGTTTACGAAAAATAGACCAAAACACAAAAACTTAACACTGTGCAATGAACCGTGAAAATGAGGTCACAGTCAAATAAAACCTGCGTGACTGACATAAAGATCATAAAATATTTCCATACACCAAATATAGTTGACCTATGGCATAAAGTATTAGATAAAAAGACCAAAACTCAAAAACTTAACTTTGACCACTGAACCTAAAAATTAGGTCAAGGTCACATGACATCTGCCCGCTAGACATGTACACCTTACAATCATTCCATACAACAAATATAGTAGACCTATTGCATATGGTATGAGAAAAACAGACCAAAACACAAAAATTTAACTATAACCACTGAACGATGAAAATGAGGTCAAGGTCAGATGACACCTGCCAGTTGGACATGTACACCTTACAGTCCTTCCATACACTGAATATACTAGCTCTATTGCTTATAGTATCTGAGATATGGACTTGACCACCAAAACTTAACCTTGTTCACTGATCCATGAAATGAGGTCGAGGTCAAGTGAAAACTGTCTGACAGACATGAGGACCTTGCAAGGAACGCACATATCAAATATAGTTATCCTATTACTTATAATAAGAGAGAATTCAACATTACAAAAAATTTGAACTTTTTTTTCAAGTGGTCACTGAACCATGAAAATGAGGTCAAGGACATTGGACATGTGACTGACGGAAACTTCGTAACATGAAGCATCTATATATAAAGTATGAATCATCCAGGTCTTCCACCTTCTAAAATATAAAGCTTTTAAGAAGTGAGCTAACACCGCCGCCGCCGCCGCCGCCGGATCACTATCCCTATGTCGAGCTTTCTGCAACAAAAGTTGCAGGCTCGACAAAAATTCATATTGTATTTGTCATTCTTAATCGTATATATACATTTGTATATCAGATTTTTTAAAGTTACAACATACATGTTACTTTCTTTCTCTTTGAACCTCAGATTATATGTTTTTCTCTTTTGTTTTCTTCGTTTTACTGCTTTCTTACAAATACACAACAGGAAATAACCACAAAAGTGACCATCCCATTACATTCAGATTTCCATAATTAATTACCATAGCAACTATCTTTGAAATTTGCCAACGTTGGCCCACTGTTAGTCTGTTGACTGGGCAATTGTTATTCCATTTAAGATCAATGTAAGAGGTTGAAAATTTCATATCTGAATATTTTTCGTTATCTGGAAAGTTACTTTTGACGATGGATCTTGATTGTTTCTATGGATCAATCATGGGGTAAAAATTGGAAAATTGTCGAAACTAATTTGACTTTTATGTATAGCATATTCCGAATTATATGCTTAAAAGGATTTAAATTCACAAACTTGTTATTTTGCACTAAACATTGCTGTGCCATGCCTTTTTAAAATAAGATTAAAAATCGTAAATGTGTAAGTAAAATTCTATTTCGAATAACATCGCTGACCAACTTTAATAAAAAAAATAATTAAAAAATGCAATGAACAGTATACTTCTGACAGATATTTGGTTCTCCTTGAAAAAATACTGGGTCATAACATATCTTAATTGCAGTCCCAAGTAATCTATAGATATTTTTTTAGAGTGAAATGATCAGAAACGCACAATTATATATGTGTATAAATCTATATGTTTTAATACGACTGCAAAAAAATAAATAAAAAAATTGTCGTATATTGCTATCACGTCGTCGTCGTCGTCGGCGTCGCCGAAGACAGATAGTTTCCGGATAACAACTTTTTTTAAAGGTAAATAAAAATCAATTAAACTTTAACACAACGTTTATAACCACTAAAGAAAGTTTGGGGTTGATTTGGGGTTATGGTCTCAACTGTTTATGAATTTGGGTCCAAAAAGGGGGTCCAGATAAACATTTTTGTAGTTTCCAGTCCTTAAGTGTATAAATCTCTCTGAATTATACCACAAGTTTCCATACCACAAAGGGATGGTTATGATTTGCTTGGAAAGGTGGAAGGATGGGAGGTGCTATGGCTCAAAACGTTTAGGAATTAGAGGCAAAAAAGAGGGGGAAACAAGGGTTTCTTGGTTTATGGCCAATTAAGACAATTTGAAACCAGTTTTGGGAAGGTAATCCAAATATATTGAGGTAATCCAAACATGCAAAAATCTAAATTGTACGTACCACTTAAGCTTGGACGAAGAACACATGTTGGTACCTCGTCCCATGTTCCGTTTGCTAAACATCTAGATATACTGGAACCATTAATCGAGTTTAACGGACTTACACAAACTAGCTTTACCGGTTTCGGCTACCAGTGATAGTTGCCTTCAGTTTATCTGCGTTTCCTTTAGTAACAATTATCCCCGTAATCTAGAATCTACTACAAGTTGATTCCACTATAAAATGGAATATAAAAATTAATAACTTACTATTGGATGTAACACGTCTTCTGAATGCCTGAAAGTTTTCTGTCTATCAGCTCATAGACATAATTTTGTCAGGTGATAGTGACGTAAGTAACTTTTTTTATGATGTACGCCTTCAAAATGAAATTGAAAATTAATTTGTAAGGAATGACTTTAATAACAAAATATAATACACAATTAAACAGGGGGTCTGGACGGGAGGCTCCTCATCTGTTTATTCTGAGCATGTGAAAGGTCGTGATGTTGAATATACCATTATTTTTCGTTTATTTATCCTTTTTTTTGTAGATGTATAAGCAACTACATCAAACCGTAACATAACAATACTTTAATTTTTTTTAACCTAATACAGGACGGACGGACATATATACAGACAAAAAATTTCATGACACTAGTGTATGTTTGGCATACTTAAGTTGTGTTACTAAAGAGAAACAAGGAAAAGAAAATGTTCTGTGGCAAGCGATGCAATATTTCTGCCGTAAACCCAACTTTTACGCTTTTCTAATAGCAGCTCTAGAGCATTTCCCGTTACAATCATCATTTCAGATGATATAAATTTTCAATTTTTTTCAATTTGTTGTTGTCTTTTTTTTTATGCAAAATCCACGGTGGTAGAATGCGGCTATGAAGGAATATAATATGTTGTTCACAAAAACAGTTATATCGCCCCTCAATATGCTGTGACATTGCCTCAAGAAAGTAATCTCGTTCCCCAAGATGCTATATTGTTCCCTCAAGATGATTTGTCGTCACGACAAGATAATATGTCGTTTCCTCGAGATATTATGTCGTTTCCTGAAGATATTATGTCGTTTCCTCAAGATATGATGTCGTTCTCTCAAGATATAATGGCGTTTTCTCAAGATATTATGTATTTCTCGAAGTGGAAAATAAAATATATATATATATCAATATGATGTGATTGCTATGTTGTGAGAACGACATCCTATCTTGAGGGAACGAAATCACATCTTGCCGTAACAACATAGCATCTTGAGGGAACGCGCTAACTTTCTCGTGGGAACGAAATAGCATTTTAAGGGACCGACAAAGTATCTAGAGGGAACAACATACATTTTTTTTCTTTCATGGCCGATTCTGCTACCGTAAATATTTGCCACTGCACGATAAGGGTTTGAGAGAGGGCTTACATAGGCTATGCCTGTTGCCCAAATCCAATTCAATTTATTTGAATAAAATATTGTTTAAACTAAAATTAAACAAGGGTATACATGTAACTGCTCATATGCATATTCTGAATACTTTTAATTTAATTATTCTATTCCTGATATTTGAGCTTCACTGAAAGAAAGATAGAGACTTTGTTTGTTTTACCTCGAAAATATAAACAAAAACAGACTTACCTTTTATCTTTGGAATTGTCAAAATGACAAATGAAACTGCTACTACATGACGATTTGACACCATTGCAGTAACTGAAATTTAACGGGTATTTCTAATAAATAATATTGATTTATTTATATTGGATTATGAACTGATGTGGTTTAAGTGGAGGATCAATAGGTTGGAACCCATCTTTTAAATATGACTGTGTCCAGATCTTGGTATGTATATTAAGCAGGCGTTGTAACTTGTATAGAAATAAGAAGATGTGGTATGATTGCCACTTGCCAATGAGACAACTATCCACCAAAGTTTATATGAAGTGGATGTACGCAATTATGGGCAATCGTACGGCTTTCAGCAATTACAAATGTACAAACACCCATACAATATTTTGAGAAATACAGAGTGGTTTAATTTGTTCTGACAAAATTGTGAGTGAAATATTTATAATGAAACAAAAGTAGTACATAGTATCAGTTGTATGTAACAAACAAAGAACATACTGAATAACAATAAAATTTCGTATTTATGTAAACTGTTATGTAGTTCGTTAATGGTAGTTTTTGACCGTGAAACATTCAGAAACAACAAAATTTTCCATCGGCACTTTAACTAGCGAGAGACGTTAACCACCGAGGGTCGGTTTTTAGACACGTCCGGTGCAACTGTGCACGCCTACTTTATGAACGCTTTAGTATGAGAAATATACAGAATTGAGGGACTGTCGACAATGGTTTATTATTGTTCTTGGTTTACAGACGTTATCCATAAATAAACTGGACCCCGGTTGTGTTCATTTACCGCTACACTACGATGGAACTCTCGTCAGTTTAACAAATGTTTTAACACTTTTGATGAAATACTTTTTTTAAGGGTGGGGGTGTTTCATCTTTGATTCTTGCTAAATATAAATATGAAGACAAAACTCATCAAGTATAGACTAAAACAACGCAATGATCTGTGTATTATGTCGTTAATTTAGACAAAATTGGTGACCTCGATATCATATAGATATTAAATATAAAGTAAAGTTAATATGATAAATAAGATTTCTATTTTCTTTGAGGGATTGAATAAGGGTACTAGTTTTGATACATATGCAATTGAGGATCAAACTAGGATATTTTACTATAAAAAATCTTAACAAATTGAACTCATCATGAAGACATACTTAAAACATTTAATTTTTCAATCATAGACATAAAACGGAATAGGACCTTAACCAGGTACTGGTGGACTTCTCGAATTTTCTTACTTCAACCAGACATTTGACAATGCATGGACATGTATGTGTCATATATATAACTGTTATTCACAATTGTGACCTGTATTTTCGTATTGCATCTGGCGCTATGGTAGACTTGGTGCATGCATTTGTTGGTTTACGTGCTATCATAAATAATGATTAGGGCTGGCACAAAACAGCTAGAGAAATACATCGATGATAACGCCCTATAAATGTGTGTTGAACGAAACCAAGTGCATTATCTCGTCTCCACAGTCAGGTCCTCGAACCAATACATTCCATGTTTGTATGGGTGAAAATAGAATATAATCACATAAACGGGTATGCAACCACACTTGAAAAATTGTCAGTTGTTGCCCGTTTTTTTTTGTTTTTTTAAAGAGTGTGTGTGATTCCGTTTGCTAGTGTTCGCCTGTCATGGGAGCAATTACAGGTCGAGTAGTTCAGGCTTCTATGTATGGATAAAGTTTGTTAATAGTGTAATCGTTAACAAAGTAAAACAAAAATTTAAAATGTGTATATGAACCAGGAAAATGCTATAGGTTATATTTTGTAAGCAAAACATTACCTGTAATTGCACATGAATTACTTCCCTTTGTCCAGTGTTTGACATGTTTTAAAATAATAACATTTATATTCCTTGAATACGCATTACAATGACTGTGTGAATTTTTGGCGACATTTATCATTACCAGTTTGCTTACATTTCCCTAAAAAATAATGAAATGTTGTTTGATTATAATTAATGAATAAAATTGAGAATGAAAATAGGAAATGTGTCAAAGAGACAACAACCCGACCATAGAACAGGTAGACAACAGCTAAAAGGTCACCAAAAGGTCTTCAATGCAGCGAGAAACTCCCGCACGCATCCTTCAGCTGGCCCCTAAACACACACATATATATACTAGTTCAGTGATAATGGACATCATACTAAACTCCAAATTATACACAAGAAACTAAAATTTAAAATCATACAAGACTGACAAAGGACAGAGGCTCCTGACTTGGGACAGGCGAAAAAATGCGGCGGGGTTAAACATGTTTTTTTAGATCTCAACCCTCCCCCTGTACCTCTAGCCAATTAAGAAAAGTGAACGCATAGCAATACGCACGGTAAAATTCAACGTGTACACGACTTGCCTCTTCATTTGTTTTGGCATGCTTCAATAATTTATTTCAAGATACTTTTGTCGAAGGTTAAACAAATCAGATCACTGATGCATCTATGTCACCTTTCTGTGTGATTTTATCAAATGAATTGACGAGGACGCATCTGTAGGCCACATGTGGTTTCACTTTACTGAATGAGGTAATTTGTTAGTATCTTGTCTTTGTTAATCATTATGATGCATGGATTCTGGGAAGAGCCCGTACAAACGTACTACATGTACTAGGTGTAATATAACGTCAATGTTCTTCAATTGTTTTTTTTTTTTTTTTTTGAAAAAGACGTTTAACAATTGTCTCTTTGGTCGCCACGTCTCGACAATAACCCCTCAAAGATGATCAAGATAATAGAAATATTGTCACTATTGGTCTTGTTCCGATCGGCAGTTAAACCTTTGCCAAAGTTTGGAGTCGGTTAAGATATATGCGGTATGTACAAGTACGCTGTCCTGTCTGGTCAGAGTACGAAAATTAAATCCGATGCCTCTTTAAGATGTCATTACACGCTCTCTTTACGTTACTTGTGCACGAACTATTTGCCACTGGACTTCAAGCAACCAACTGTCAATCAGTCGACAGTAGTGTTAATTAAATTGTATTTCTGGTGAGGCAAATGATTTGAATCCTGGCAGTTAAAGGCTCACCTTGGTTTAAAGACATCTATACTAATAGGGAATGGACAGTTACTTGAAAATATGAACACTGAATAATTGAGGGTGATCATACACTTGATAGGTCACACAATGACGAAAAGATACTGTCTATTGGAAATGCAGATTTGTGGAGTTCTGCCATTAAAAGTACACTTCTAGTGCTCATTTAATCAATTTATTTCAATGCAACTTTTGGTTAAAGGCTTTACTTTCAGTATTCGGTTAGGTAATATAATTAAGATAGGTTCCTGATCGACAAAATTATATGTAAGACCTCCTCTAAAATGCCTTTTTACCAATTTGGGGATACTAAGTTTAAAATCCACTATATTTCTTAACTTTATACATTTTACTTTTGTCAACATGTATGGGTGATACATGTAATAACTGGGAGAACTATTAATAAAATTGAGAATGGAAATGGGGAATGTGTCAAAGAGACAACAACCCGACCAAATAAAAAACAACAGCAGAAGGTTACCAACAGGTCTTCAAATTAGCGAGAAATTCCCGCACCCGGAGGCGTCCTTCAGCTGGCCCCTAAACAAATATATACTAGTCCAGTGATAATGGACGCCATACTAATTTCCAAATTGTACACAAGAAACTAAAATTAAAATAATACAAGACTAACAAAGGCCAGAGGCTCCTGACTTGGGATAGGCGCAAAAATGCGGCGGGGTTAAACATGTTTGTGAGATCTCAACCCTCCCCCTATACCTCTAACCAATGTAGAAAAGTAAACGCATAACAATACGCACATTAAAATTCAGTTCAAGAGAAGTCCGAGTCTGATGTCAGAAGATGTAACCAAAGAAAATAAACAAAATGACAATAATACATAAATAACAACAGACTACTAGCAGTTAAATGACATGCCAGCTCCAGACTTCAATTAAACTGACTGAAAGATTATGATTTCATCATATGAACATCAGGCACAATCCTTCCCGTTAGGGGTTTAGTATCATACCATCATAACATATATGAGAAGAACATAACCCGTGTCATGCCAACAACTGTTTTAAGAATAAATGTGTTTAGTATAATTGCTTATATTATTTAAAACAAGGTAGAAGTACAAAATGTATGAATGCCAAGCAAACTTTGCCCCCCAAAAGTAACAAGTTCGTATTAAAAAAAAAACGACAGTTATGACCTCTTGTTAGGTAATGTTTTTGTGAGTTATACTTTTTACTGTCCATATCTGTTACTTAAAAAAATATCCGTATCTAGCTTATTTATTTTGCATCTTGAATTCGCATCCGGTAACAAAATCTTATGTTGTTCAATGTGACTTACTTTACACATTTCCGTAAATGATTTACACATTAAAATGAATTTGGTGACCCTCTTTCAGGTCTTTATCAATAAAATGGATAAAAGAGGGTCAACATTTACCATAGGGACAGTCAAACTCATAGATCGAAAATAAACTGACTACGCCATGGCTATAAAGGAAAAGAAAAATAATAGGACACACAACACAACATAGAAAACTAAAGTCTAAGCAACACGAACCCCAACAAAAACTGGGGTGATCTCAGGTGCTCCAGAAGAGTAAACAGATCCTGCTCCTTTTGTGGCATGATAAAATACTCTTAGTTAGTTAGTTCACTACAAGGGATATTAAATATATTCTTTGGACATATCTTTTGTATTTGGAAACCGATAGTATTCCCTTAAAAAAAATACAGAACAATCCCTAATCGAACAC
The DNA here is from genome assembly GCF_963676685.1 of Mytilus edulis. Taxonomy (NCBI): domain Eukaryota; kingdom Metazoa; phylum Mollusca; class Bivalvia; order Mytilida; family Mytilidae; genus Mytilus; species Mytilus edulis. The sequence continues at coordinate 55,870,705 of NC_092351.1, read as the reverse complement.
ACCTAAAAAAAAAAACTAACATAAACAGGATTTCTTCATCAATACATTGTATAATAAACGAAAATATGTTTGTTTATAAAATAAATGGAAGCGATAGTTTTATCTGAATTTTCAAACTTATAAAGATAAATTGTGACATATTCTGGTTTCGATATTTTTGAAATTGACAGAAACATGATATATTTTCCCCGAAATAAATGTAATTAAAAGATCGATACACTATCAAAGGGATAATGGGGCGTTCATCTGCAAAGTATATTGAAAAACAATTTCCATAATCAAAACCACGAAAGATAACTCGTATCGTACGTAATTATGATATCATGGGATACGTTTGAAACGTGATCTTATGTCAGTAAAATAAAGGTGGGAATCCGGAAAACCATGTGATCAATAAAAATGCAATATTTTTATCATTTTTTGTCATAATAAAAAAATCATTTGAACGAACATTGAATGTGTGATTTTAAAAGTTTTGGAATACTTTGTTTAAACTTAATGTTCTATCCTGTTTGAAATAATAGGTACAACCAAACTTAAAAACTTACACTGAAAATGTTTGCTCCTGTCAGATATTATCTACCGGTAACGGTTTTAAAGTTAAAGGCGCACTTTGCAACTTTGGTTAAATTTTGTCCAGTACTTTCAGAGAAGAAGATGAAGGCGGAGAACGGTCGACAGACGCCAAGTGATGAGAAAAGCTCACTCGGCAATAGTTTATGAACCACGCGTTGATTCAGTGTTTCGTATAATAAGTGTTCCCGTCATATCCATTCAAATCAATGGTGATATTTTGAAATCGTTATTTACGTATAATTTTAAAAATATCTGGAGATTATCCATAAAGACGTGCTACAGAGTGCATGGGATAAACACTAAGATATCTACGTACACAAACAAGCCAATAAACGGATAAGGTAAAGTAGTTTGTTTATTGCAAACGAAGATAATAAATCATAAACTAAGATTTTTCCTCTTGCAGATAGATCAAGTAATAACTTACCGGAAGGAAAAACGAGATAATAATACAATAGACATATGAACTTGTAGTTTCATTGGTCAGTAGCCGAGATGATAAACTTTCATTAATGAAATAGGAATGTTTATACATGTTAAATATAAACAATCTCGGATTCAGTGAAAATTGGTTTGTTTTTAATAATATATGAAAAATAATATTGCATAAAGCATTTAAAATTCATACAAAGCTAAAGGTTGCATTTCTGTAAATTTTGACAATGCAATTTCTCATAGGAACTCCTTTTACGGCTTAAACTGTACCACTTTTACTATGAAGTTTTGAAAAAAATCTTATTCTAGAATTGAAAGTTCATATGCATCACATTTTTTTTCAAAGGTCAAAATATAGGGCTGTGCGGCATATTTTCAACGTTTATATGCCCTGAACTTCTCAGAGTTTAAACTAACACTTATTTTCTTAACTATCCCTACCTCGAATGAAAGGTTACCACAGATTTCAATGTAAATGATATGCACATGTAAATTTACTGGGAACATTCCCAAGTTATGTCTCTGTGAGATGGAACACAGAGAGCATAACTGGGAACCAGTATGTAAACAAAATTAATTTTCTATAAATATTCAAGATCTCCCCAAAAGAGGCGTGTTTTGAGAAACAGCTGTATTTACAAAGTGCAACCCTATAATCACTGAATATAGTATTATCTTTTGTTGGACAATTATCAGACTTGTAATGTCAAGAAGTGTTTTTTTTGCGTCCTTTTTTAGCTATGTTTTTACACTTAAGGATATATGAAAACAAATAAACAAACAAAAGCAGGCCAATATTTTCAACTTATATTAAAAACTGTTCGATAAGAGTTTTTCAACTTATAGTGAATTAAATCGTAGGTATTTTCTGATGTATTGCATGACGGTTACTTCCTCAATATATTAATATTATTAAGAGGTTGGAATTTTCTGTTCCGCATAAAAGCACAAAAGACTAATCAAGAATGCAATGTAAAAATGATAATTAGTGTGAAATTTAGGTGATTTTTTAATGGTACATGCAAAAACATTTTTTTCAATGTTACAAAGATTAAGATTCATGTCCAGTGGCACATATTACAGTTATATTGGTTTCTTCATTATACGATGCTGGAAAATTCCTATTGTCAAATTCAATTTCAAATTCATAGATTCTTGTTCAATAAGGAAAAGATCTGTGCGTGAAACGTCTGATATATACAATGATTGATGTATTCATTATTGGTCTTTAACGCCACTTTTATTATTATTTGCTATTTCATGGCGACCAGCTGTATAATGGGGAAGAAATCTGGTGCAACAGGAGAACACTACTGACATTCGGCTGTAAAATTGTCAAACATAGTTTTGGAGTCGGACCAAGCTTCGAACTCTGAAATAAGCGATGAAGCAATAATTTGTACTATTGAAAGAAACTTCTTTCTCACTTGATCTGGTTGTCGTTTAGTAGATAGTTTTGTTTTTTATCTCTCAAATTGAATATAGCAAGAGGTTTTAAAAAGAGTTTAAGAAAAATATAGAACATTAGCCGAGTGTATAGTTCGTTTAAATACATTTTTGTCGTTTTGAGTGAAAAAAACTCGACAGTATCTGGCTTCCATTCAAACCAAACACATATCTTTTGGTTATTTATGGTGTTAGGTTGCTGTCTCATTGACGTTTACCCCATATTTCATATTGATGCACAATAAACACGTATATATATATTATCAAAACATGAAGTTAAGGTGTTATGTCATGCGTAAATCAGTGAGACAGAAAAGCAAAAGAGAGACTCAAAGAACTAAATAGAAAAAGACAAAATGGTCTGATGTTTAAGAAGTCCTGTTTGGTCGCTCGTAATCGGTTGTCTTCCTGTTATTTTTTTTTATGTAGATAACCTATTTTTGCTGTGTTTACATATACAATTCTATAATGGCTAAAACAATGTAAAAGTATAATTCATGTTATTTCTTTAATAGTGAATTTTATGATATTTTTATTATGCCTTAGATCATTGAGCCATTGTGGGACTACGTGTCAAAGTTGTACGAAGGGCAACTCTGCCTATTCAAGCAGGGAATGTTCGCATGTGTCGTATGATTTCATTTCATATCTAACCAGTTTCGAATGAGTTCATTTTGAGTATACGCCAAGACGAGCATTAACTTTTCAATTTTTGTTTCATTCTACAGACTGTGTACCTCAAATGTTTTAACTGAAAAAAAATATGTCTTCACTGGGTACCCCAGAGCTGAAACATGCACACTTCAGTTTAGCGGGGACACTACTCTGTACCCCCTTTTTTGACATTTTTGATTATTGGATCGTAAGGGACACTGTCAGCGGTTCACAGTATTGCTTGTCAAAGACATGTCTATTAAGATAGTGAATGCTGCTGTCGAATAGGGAGTGCTCGATTCATTCTCGGAAAATTTGCAATCGTCAAAATATAAAACACCCTTTTCTATACAAAATAGATATTCTACATTATAAGGTGTCGACTTTAAGTTAGTAACGGAACTTAAATAATTACATATATTTAACTTAGTACAAGACTTTTACAAAAGGTTGCCACATATGTAATATGATGGACACATCAACCTTCAAAAATAGGTCCCTTCTATGTTGCTTGGTCCTTGCAATTCTAAGGTCACTTCTAAAGATTTGGCTTTCCTTAGAATGGTTGAGAAGAGTTGAAAGTTAAGTTGCTTTAACTTTCTTCCATTCTTCTATGTATTACAATGTTACAAAGATTTAGATGCATGTCCAGTTGAACATATTACAGTTATATTGGGTTCATCATCATACGATGCTGGGAAACTTCCTATTGTCAAATTCAATTTCAAATTCATAGGTTCTTGTTCAATAAGGAAAAGATCTGTTCGTGAAACGTCTGATATATACAATGATTGATGTATTCATTATTGGTCATTAACGCCACTTTTATTATTATTTGCTATTTCATGGCGACCAGCTGTATAATGGGGAAGAAATCTGGCGTAACAGGAGAAAACTACTGACATTCGGCTGTAAAATTGTCAAACAAAGTTTTGGAGTCGGACCAAGCTTCGAACTCTGAAATAAGCAATGAAGCAATAATTTGTACTATTGAAAGAAACTTCTTTCTCACTTGATCTGGTTTTCGTTTAATAGATAGTTTTGTTTTTTTATCTCTCAAATTGAATATAGCAAGAGGTTTTAAAAAGAGTTTAAGAAAAATATAGAACAGTAGCCGAGTGTATAGTTCGTTTAAATACATTTTTGTCGTTTTGATGCTATCTTGTTGAGTGAAAAAAACTCGACAGTATCTGACTTCCATTCAAACCAAACACATATCTTTTGGTTATTTATGGTGTTAGGTTGCTGTCTCATTGATGTTTACCCCATATTTCATATTGATGCACAATACACACGTATATACATATATATCAAAACATGAAGTTAAGGTGTCAGGTCATGCGTAAATCAGTGAGACAGAAAAGCAAAAGAGAGACTCAAAGAACTAAATAGAAAAAGACAAAATGGTCTGATGTTTAAGAAGTCCTGTTTGGTCGCTCGTAATCGGTTGTCTTCCTGTTATTTTTTTATGTAGATAACCTATTTTTGCTGTGTTTACATATACAATTCTATAATGGCTAAAACAATGTAAAAGTATAATTCATGTTATTTCTTTAATAGTGAATTTTATGATATTTTTATTATGCCTTAGATCATTGGGCCATTGTGGGACTACGTGTCAAAGTTGTACGAAGGGCAACTCTGCCTATTCAAGCAGCGAATGTTCGCATGTGTCGTGTGATTTCATTTCATATCTAACCAATTTCGAATAAGTTAATTTTGAGTATACGCCAAGACGAGCATTAACTTTTCAATTTTTGTTTCATTCTACAGACTGTGTACCTCAAATGTTTTAACTGAAAAAAAAAATGTCTTCACTGGGTACCCCAGAGCTGAAACATACACACTTCAGTTTAGCGGGGACACTACTCTGTACCCCCTTTTTTGACATTTTTGATTATTGGATCGTAAGGGACACTGTCAGCGGTTCACAGTATTGCTTGTAAAAGACATGTCTATTACGATAGTGAATGCTGCTTTCGAATAGGGACTGCTCGATTCATTCTCGGAAAATTTGCAATCGTCAAAATATAAAACACCCTTTTCTATACAAAATAGATATTCTACATTATAAGGTGTCGACTTTAAGTTAATAACGGAACTTAAATAATTACATATATTTAACTTAGTACATGACTTTTACAAAAGATTGCCACATATGTAATATGATGTACATATCAACCTTCAAAAATAGGTCCCTTCTATGTTGCTTGGTCCTTGCAATTCGTAGATCACTTCTAAAGTCTTAGCTTTCCTTAAAATGGTTGAGAAGAGTTGAAAGCTAAGTTGCTTTAACTTTCTTCTATTCTTCTAGGTATTACAATGTTACAAAGATTAAGATTCATGTCCAGTTGCACATATTACAGTTATATTGGGTTCATCATCATACGTTGCTGGAAAATTCCTATTGTCAAATTCAATTTCAAATTCATAGGTTCTTGTTCAATAAGGAAAAGAACTGTTCGTGAAACGTCTGATATATACAATGATTGATGTATTCATTATTGGTCCTTAACGCCACTTTTATTATTATTTGCTATTTCATGGCGACCAGACTGTATGTAGGCCTTTGTCAATTACAGACTGTGTGTTGGCCCCTTTTCTGTTACATACTGTCTGTTGGCCCTAGTCTGTTGCAGACTGTATGTAGGCCTTTGTCAGTTACAGACATTTTGTATGCCCCTAGTCTGTTACAAATTGTATGTTGGCCCTTAGTCTGTTACAGACTGTATGTTGCCACCTGGTCTGTTACAGACTGTATGTTGGCCCCTTGTCTGTTACAGACTGTATGTTGCCACCTGGTCTGTTACAGACTGTATGTTGCCACCTGGTCTGTTACAGACTGTATGTTGCCACCTGGTCTGTTACAGACTGTATGTTGGCCCCTTGTCTGTTACAGACTGTATGTTGCCACCTGGTCTGTTACAGACTGTATGTTGCCACCTGGTCTGTTACAGACTGTATGTTGGCCTCTAGTCTGTTACATACTGTATATTGGCCCTAGTCTGTTACAGACTGCATGTAAGCCTTTATAAATTACAGACTGTATGTATGCCCCTGGTCTGTTACAGACTGTATGTAGGCCTTTGTCAATTACAGACTGTATGTATGCTCCTAGTCTTTTACAGACTGTGTGTTGGCCCCTTGTCTATTACATACTGTATGTTGGCCCTAGTCTGTTAAAGACCTTTGTCAATTACAGACAGTATGTATGCCCCTAGTCTGTTACAAATTGTATGTTGGCCCTTAGTCTGTTACAGACTGTATGTTGCCCCCTGGTCTGTTACAGACTGTATGTTGGCCCCTTGTCTGTTACAGACTGTATGTTGCCACCTGGTCTGTTACAGACTGTATGTTGCCACCTGGTCTGTTACAGACTGTATGTTGGCCCCTTGTCTGTTACAGACTGTATGTTGCCACCTGGTCTGTTACAGACTGTATGTTGCCACCTGGTCTGTTACAGACTGTATGTTGCCACCTGGTCTGTTACAGACTGTATGTTGCCACCTGGTCTGTTACAGACTGTATGTTGGCCTCTAGTCTGTTACATACTGTATATTGGCCCTAGTCTGTTACAGACTGCATGTAAGCCTTTATAAATTACAGACTGTATGTATGCCCCTGGTCTGTTACAGACTGTATGTAGGCCTTTGTCAATTACAGACTGTATGTATGCTCCTAGTCTTTTACAGACTGTGTGTTGGCCCCTTGTCTATTACATACTGTATGTTGGCCCTAGTCTGTTAAAGACCTTTGTCAATTACAGACAGTATGTATGCCCCTAGTCTGTTACAGACTGTATGTTTGCCCCAAGTCTGTTACAGACTGTATTTTGACCCCTAGTCTGTTACATACTGTATGTTGGCCCCTAGTCTGTTACAGACTGTATTTTGGCTTCTAGTCTGTAACAGACTGTATGTTGACCCCTAGTCTGTTACAGACTGTATGGTGGCCCCAAGTCTGTTACAGACTGTATGTTGACCCCTAGTCTGTTACAAATTGTATGTTGGCCCCTAGTCTGTTACAGACTGTATGTTTGCTTCTAGTCTGTTACAGACTGTATTTTGGCTTCTAGTCTGTAACAGACTGTATGTTGACCCCTAGTCTGTTACAGACTGTATGGTGGCCCCAAGTCTGTTACAGACTGTATGTTGACCCCTAGTCTGTTACAAATTGTATGTTGGCCCCTAGTCTGTTACAGACTGTATGATGGCTTCTAGTCTGTTACAGACTGTATGTTGACCCCTAGTCTGTTACAAATTGTATGTTGGCCCCTAGTCTGTTACAGACTGTATGTTTGCTTCTAGTCTGTTACAGACTGTATTTTGCCCCCTAGTCTGTTACAGACTGTATGGTGGCCCCAAGTCTGTTACAGACTGTATGTTTGCTTCTAGTCTGTTACAGACTGTATTTTGCCCCCTAGTTTGTTACAGACTTATGCTGGCCCCTTGTCTGTTACAGACTGTATGATGGCTTCTAGTCTGTTACAGACTGTATGTTGACCCCTAGTCTGTTACAAATTGTATGTTGGCCCCTAGTCTGTTACAGACTGTATGTTTGCTTCTAGTCTGTTACAGACTGTATTTTGCCCCCTAGTTTGTTACAGACTTATGCTGGCCCCTTGTCTGTTACAGACTGTATGATGGCTTCTAGTCTGTTACAGACTGTATGTTGCCCCTTAGTCTGTTACGGTCTGTATGTTGGCCCCTCGTCTGTTGCAGACTATATGTTGGCTACTTGTCTGTTGCAGACTGTATGTTGGCTCCTAGTCTGTTACAGACTGTATGTTGCCCCCTAGTCTGTTATAATACGTATGTTGTCCCCCGGGCTGTGACATGTTTTCATTGTGGTATGGTCATGCAACTCTTTTGGTAAACTTGTTTTCCATCTCAATTTAATCATTAGGACAAGACTGTAAATGTTATAAAGAAAAATAAGGTGTAAGAACGCAAATAAAACACAATGAGGTGACCGAATTGTTTATGTCCGTTAGTTCATAGGTAAAAACTCATTAAGCAACAAATATTTATCCTACTCCACAAACAATGATAATATTCATCTCGTGTTATCAATTATGATCAAATCAACATATTATCACTATTGAATGCAAATCAACACTTAATTACTATTTAATAGAAACATACAAATTTCCGATTGTTCTTTTATATAATTGTTTTCTTTCATATTATTCATCCGAGTCTGTGGATGGAATTATAATACCAACCGCTTAGTAGTAAGTCAATAGTAGTGATACAATTTTTACAAATTGTAGATCGGTCTCGTTAACGATAGACAACACAGGTCAATCCTTCTCTCCTTTTAATTAAACAATGGAATCATCCATCAGAAGTTCAGATCAACATGTCAGTATTCGTTTAATTATTTCTTATTATTCATGTTCTTCACTTCGTTCATCCCAGTCTGTGAATGGAACTAGGACACCAACCGTTTAAGAAGTGACCGAATTGTCAGATTATGAAGGTCTGTCTATGGCATTACATTATTGCATCCAACGATTATGCAGATTAATACTTTATTGAATGGGAACTTATGTTCTTTTGTTCTTTTCAATCTGAAGGTTGCGTTTCCAGTTTGTTCATTCCAGTCTGTAAATGGAATTAGAACACCAACCACTTAAGCATTGACCTAGGTTTATATCTTGTGTCTCATCAGTCTTTGACTACAGGCAACACAAGACATTCAGGTGAATCCTCCTTTTCTTTTATTAAACAATGGTAGCAGTCATCACTGGTTTTTGTGTACATTGAATATCAGATCAACACTTTATCAAATAGAAACATGTCAACGTTCGTTTGTTCATTTCTTTCAATAGTTTTAATTCATTTCAAACATCTCAGTCTATTAGCGGAATTGGAACACCAATCGTTAAGGAAGTGACCGAAATTCTACATCCTGTAGCGCAGTCTTTGGCGACACACAACAAAGATGTATGCTCATTCTCTATTTTTAATTAAACAATATAGGATCATTCATCTCGTGTTATCAATTGAATATAAAATCAACACCTTCTAACTACTTAATAGAAACGTGCGAATGTCAGATTGCTCTTATATCCATGTTTTGTTTATTTTACTCAGCCCAGTTTGTGAATGGAATTAGAATACCAACCACTAAAGTAGTGATCTATATATTATAAATTCTATAGATCGGTCTTTGACTGCAGGCAACACAGTTGAATCCTGGTCTAATTTAATTAAACAATGGGATCATTCATCACATGAAATCAGATCAACACTTTATAAAATGGAAACATTTAATATCCCTTTGTTCTTTTTCGGTTGGTTTCTTCATTGCAGTCATTCAAGTCTATGAATGGAATAAACAAACATCAACCGCCAAAGCAGTGACAGAAATTCTACATCCTAATGCTCTTATATCCAATATATGACGACAGGTAACACCAATCCTTCTCAAGATAATTGGATTACTTACATGTATTACATGTTATCAGTTATTTCTAGCTTTATACTTTGTTTAATAGACACTTGTAAAATAAGATAAGGTTTAAGGTGAAATAAATTTTCAAAGTATTAGTTTGCAAGTTTATTGTTACTTATGAACTGTTTGGTCTTCAAAAATGCGTTCAAACGACTTATTTTTAATATTTTGTAGATGAAACACGCGTTTGACGTATTATATTATATGCCTGGTACCTTTTTGTCACTATAAACATATCTAAATGTATTATTGTATTTTGTATTTGTGTTTTTCTCTATCTTGAATGTTCTTGCATTAATTTGTACTGCAGTCCTATCATGTAATATTGTCTTTATAGTTTTATATTTTACATTTCCATTAAAACACGAGGTTTCTAGCCACAAAATTAGGTTCAACTCACCATCATTTTCTTAAAATGTCCAGTTCCAAGTCAGGAAAATTACAGATGTTATCTTTTAGTTCGTTTCTGATCTGTGTATTACAATGTAGTTTGGAATTTTTGTTTCACTTTAGTGTGTCTGTTGTCTCGTTGTTTTCTTCTTATAGTTGATGTGTTTCACTCAGTTTTAATTTGTAACCCGGATTTGTTTTCTCTCAATCGATTTATGACTTTTGAACAGCGGCATACTACTATTGCCTTTATCTATACATCAATTTCTATCTTCCAATCTATTGTTTGAAACAAAACAACCAAAACATTGCCAGCTACGCATGTTGTATTAGTGCAGTGGGCAGAAATTCTATGACTCCAATTAATTAAGACCGGACCGAACATACTTTGCCACAAGCGGTAGAAAACATTACGTGCATGTTCAAAACGGAGTCCTCTTAACAGTAAAAGGATACAACTTATATTCTGAAATCTGCAAAAACAATCAATCTTAGAAACAGCGGCAAGGAAATATGTAATGTGGCAAATACGAAGTTATCGCAGTATCGGAGTTTGAGAAACAACCAAACAGCAGCGATGTTTGTGTTTTTCTTTTTTGTAGTGTTTGTTTGTTTGTTTTTATAGCGATTAAATAATAATCCAATGTTGACCGCTGTACCCGTATTTTTGACATTTCACTTTTGTTGGATTTTTAAGCGACTTTAATAGAAGTGAGAGGTTTAGGTTAATTTAAACCAGGTTTAATCCAACCTTTCTTACACAAGACAAATCTATTCGTTTGATGTTTTTGTGCTTTTGATATAAAATTGAGAATGGAAATGGGGAATGTGTCAAATAGACAACAACCCGACCAAATAGAAAACAACAACAGATGGTCACCAACAGGTCTTCAATGTAGCGAGAAATTCCCGCACCCGGAGACGTCCTTCAGCTGGCCCCTAACAAATATATACTAGTCCAGTGATAATGAACGCCATACTAATTTCCAAATTGTACACAAGAAACTAAAATTAAAATAATACAAGACTAACAAAGGCCAGAGGCTCCTGACTTGGGACAGGCGCAAAAATGCGGCGGGGTTAAACATGTTTGTGAGATCTCAACCCTCCCCCTATACCTCAAACTAATGTAGAAAAGTAAACGCATAACAATACGTACATTAAAATTCAGTTCAAGAGAAGTCCGAGTCTGATGTCAGAAGATGTAACCAAAGAAAATAAACAACATGACAATAATACATAAATAACAACAGACTACTAGCAGTTAACTGACATGCCAGCTCCAGACTTCAATTAAACTGACTAAAAGATTATGATTTCATCATATGAACATCAGGCACAATCCTTCCCGTTAGGGGTTATGTATCATACCATCATAACATATATGAGAAGAACATAACCCGTGTCATGATATACCCATTTGTTTAGAAACTTTCCGTTTTGAATTTTCCTTTTTTCTTTTTATTATTTTAGTTTTTCTATGTAAGTGTCGCATAGTAAAGCCTAGAGACTACTGTTTCAGAGTTTTATTAATAAACCAATCCTATATTCTTTTATCTGAATGATGTCTGTCATTAAAAAGTTGTGTGTTAAGTTCCCTATTTCCTGTCGCTATGCAAGTAACAAAGATCGTACGAACGTATTATATTAAAAATAAACAAAGCAAAAAAAAAACAAGACCGAAGTTTGTGTATACGTAGTTAACAGAGGCATGATATGCAGGAACTTAAAAGCGTTTCATTATGTACATTTATAGGTGTTTTGGTGTCTATTTAGAATTCAAACGAAGAAGAACCAAAGTTAAAGGGTCTGTAAATATTTGTATTTTCCTTGTTATGATGCAATGGAAATGTATTTCAAACTTTTTGAAACGAAACAAAATGTTGTTACTTGTTTTCGCGAATCGATGTGACCAAACACGTTAAACGATTTTAAATGTACTTTTCAATTCAATGAAATTAACAAATTGATGATTTTTTGGTCAATTGTATGTGTATATATCTATTGAAAAAAAAATCTTTTTTTAAATTTTTAAATTATTGTTTAACGTTTCCGATTTTTTTTAATAAAAATTGAAACTATGGTATTTGTGTTTATGTTGACATAGATTCCCTTCGATTGTTAAAATCTTATATTTTTAGGTTATGAAATATAAAACATCACTCATAAAAAAGGGGTATGTTCCGGTATTTCGAAAAATAACTCAACAACGCTTTTAGCAGTTGCATATTTCATGAGACTTTAGTGACTTGTTTATATCCTGTCTATATAAGATCCTTTTTGTTTATTTATTTTATAAATTTCTAATTTGACATTGCGGAGTTGTGAAACTTTATAAGTTGAAAATTGTTGGAGACTGTTCAGTTGGCGACGGGCGTATTGTGCGATCATGATGATGCTCTTTGGTTCGTCTGAAGAGATATGTCGAGTATTCGTTCACAAAACAACAATCAATCAATACAAACTCAACGACAAATGTTAATGCATGTTCGAGTCAACATAGGACTGCAACAATAGACAAATGAAAAAAAGATGTGTACTTCCTGATTCCACTAGGCTAGAATGTTATATATAAATACCTTTAAAAGTTCGGCAAACTCTACACGAATCACGTGCACAAATACAAATTAAACACATCAATACTTTAAAAAATTACCAAAATGCACTTACTGAAAGAACACGATGAATGCTTCAACATATCAATTTAATAACAATTTTGTTTTTGTAAGTATTTGCTTCTATGGATACAATGATGTCATGTATTAAAAGCCAACAAATGTATGAGTGACCATTTACAAAAGAGCGGAAATTGTCTAGGTTTTCTACTATCGACTGAATAATTTCATTCACCAATGTGAAGCAATCCTGTTGACAGTGGCTATGTTTTGATTAATATATAGATAACTGAATGGCCTTTCGAAATTCAATAAAAAGTGATTAAATTAATTTGTTTGCTAATGGATAATTTAATGTTTAAATTGAAGGACGTTACCTTTTTGACGTCGGCTATCTATCTATATTGAGGTTTCCATTTAATGTTCTTGCTTTATTGTACCATTTTAATGCTTTAATTTCCTTCAATTGTACTTTATATGGGATAAACGCAAGGAGTGGATTTCATTGTTTTAAATTCGAAAGTTAACTTCATAAGTGGAACATGTGATCAGAAGTTTGTAAATACAAACACAGTAAAAATTACTGCTTGTAATACGTCAAAATCAAGAACTTCATTTATAATACAGCAGTATACCGTATAACATACGACATATCTTTCTATACCAAAAACACAATCGATACCTCTGAAGACGAATAATATATAATATAATTACATGTAGACATAAAATATGATGTAAACCATCAAAACCGTAAATACACCTTGACATACCTACATGTATCACAATAAATATACAGTGTATAAGTATACAATAAAATAAAAAAAACGTAAAGACTATACGCACAAACGTAAAATGCTTTGTTTAAATGAGATAGTGTACATATCTCTTAATTTATGTTTGGTTGCGAGTACCAAATTCTAAATGATAAAATCCTACTGCAATGTCTTAGGAAATTAAAATTTTTCAATATTTGAAAACATAAAACCAAAATTTTGTTATGTACTATACTTCTTTTTAATGTATTTTTATCAATGTTCAAACAATATTGCAACTTTGGTTTTTCTTAATACATTTGTATCTGCTGTTGTGTTATTTTCCACGTATCGTTATTGTGAGCTTTGAACTTTTCGAAATTACACATCGAGTTAGAGGATTAAATATTCTGTAAAGATTCAATAAATTCCAAAATGATATTAAAATTTATATTTGTTTCTTTGTTGCCTTCTGTTGTTTTGTTTTCTACATGCCTTTATAGTTAGCCTCGACTCTTTTGGAGTCAATTATTGGAACATGTCTCGTCGATAATGCTATTGATTTTACATTTCATTGCCTCTTATAAAAATTACCTTCAGTTGTTTTTCTACGTGTCTTAATTGTTAACCGTGACGTTTTTTTGGTCAAATGTTGGTACTCCTCAAGATTGAGGATGCAATACTGCGTAATTTATACCCATTGAAAACCAATAAATTCAACATTGTTATGAATAAACTATCTGGTAGTGATATAGAAATAAAAAGATACAGTATACCTGCTAATGTTACGGTTGTCCAACTGTAATGACATAAAAGTTAAAAACTAGGTCACCGTACGGCCATCAGAAGTGCCCACAACATGTACTCTACATATATATATAGTCAGAAAGTGTTTATAAAAGACATCAAAATTACAAATATAAAATAATTGACCCTAAATATCTCTATGAATAGTCATGCATTGGACAGTACCTTTGATCTTACTAACAAAGTTTTCTATTAAATTGAAAATATCTTTGCTCTAACAGGTTATATAATGTGATTTCACACATTGTTTTTCTAACATGTTACATTAATAAAAACCATTGAACATATATTTGATGTAACAAGTAATGCTATTCGATTGAAAACATCTTTTTTCAATGTAAAGCGATAGAAAAAAACTTTTGCTAACACAAGTTATGTTAAGCCATTGAAACGTCATTGAATTTAGCAATTTATGATAAGCCATTACAAGTATGTCATGAATTAAAAGATCTTGATTTAACAAGTAATTGCAATCCTTTGAAAATACCTTTCTCGCAAGGCATGTTAAATCATCGAAAAGAACTTTACTAAATCAGGTCATATTAAGCCATTGCAAAGACCCCTGCACAATCACGTCATGATAAGCCATTACAAACAACTTTGCACAATCACGTTATATTAAGCCATTGAACAGAGTTTTTAACAATCACGTCATGTTAAGCCATTGAAAAGACCTTTGCAAAATCACGTTATGTTAAGCCTTTGAAAAGACCTTTGCACACTCAAGTTATGTTAAGCCATTGAAAAGACCTTTGCACACTCAAGTTATGTTAAGCCATTGAAAAGAACCTTTTATCTAGCAATTTATTATCAGCTACTGAGAAGAATTTAACTGTTTAAGTTATATAATACCATTGAACAGAACGTTGCTTTCCCAAAATAACGATGATAAAGTATATATTAAACAATTAATATGGAATATATGTGAAAATGATATTTGCCTTCCGTTGCCGAATTCAACCTAGAATTATATACTTAATAAGGATTTTAGTTGGGAAGTTCTCAATGTTCTTATTCCAAGACTGTTATTATGTAAACCTTATAAAAACCTTGTGTCTGCATAAGTAATTAAAATACTATGCATTTTTTTCTTCTTTTCATTAATATTTTTTTCTTATTGTATAATTGTATTGTTTGCTTTATTGTCTCTGTCGTATTGCCATAAAATTTAGGTTATGAGGTAAAAGTAAAATTAAAAAAAATACTGATCTCCGAAATTCATAAAGTCCCTAATCAAATGACAAAACGCATCAAACGAATTGACAACAACTGTCATATTCCTGACTTGGAACATGAATTTTCAAATGTATAAAATGGTGGATTGAACCTGGTTTTATAGCACTAAACCTGTAACCTGTACGACAGTCGTCGCAATGTCCATTATATTGAAAATGATGCGGGAAGAAAATCTCACTAATAAAGATATAAAAACAACACAGACCCCACCACAAACACATATAGGGTATAAAAGTAACACGGATCCTACCAAAACCTATGCTTTATGAAAGCCTAATTTGGTCTTTAAAAAAGTTACGCCATTTAGTTGACTTTTGTTTTAACATGTTTAACACGTTTTGTTTTGCCGTTAAATCCCGCGTACAAACAAATAATGTTAAGCAATTGAAAAGACGTTTGCGCTAACAAGCTAAGTCAAACCATTGATAAGGTCTTTAAATCCAGAAAATTTAACTTTGCTATGGAATCCTGTGTTCTTACAAGTAATGTTTGCTTTTGAAAAGACCATTGCTTTAACAAGTTATGCCGTGTCATTAAAACACCTTTACTCTTACAAGTTATGACATTCCATTGGAAAACACTTTTTTCTTACAAGTTATGTTATACCATCAAAAGGACCTTTCCTCTATCAAGTTATGTCAAGCCATAAAGAGTACTTTTGCTCTTACAAGTAATATTGCTTTACTGAATATATCGTGCAGAAAAATATGTTGACTTAGTATCTGTCATCGCTGTGTGTCAGTAATGCGGATGATGTCAGTAAACTTATTTATTGAAAGAATTTATTGTTTATGAAAAAGCATTAATGTTTGTTTTCTCTAACATTTTCTTTATATCAAAAGAATGACTGTAACATTTAACCAAGCAGTGACAACATTTAACTCTGTTGGATGACGTCCGAAATATCAAACTTAATACGATTAGCGCGCAACATCTTAAAATGACTTGGATGATGTCTTAAAATTAGAAAGTTAAAACAAACAGCTCGCAACATCTCGAAAGTTATTAGATGGCAACTGAAATTATACGGATGCCATGTTAAGTTACACGTTTTGATATAGAAACAGTTACCCGAAGAAATATTCTTTTATCCATTTTGTAAAGCTTTAATACAAAAGAAGAAGTTTTGTGAATGTATTTTTGGTCCTCGTGTAAAAAAAAGAAGATGTGGTATGCAAGACAAATGGACAAATCTGCCACAAGAGACCAGTTGACATGGAAGTAAAGACCTATAGATCAATGTGCACCCTGCAACAATGAACAAATCTGATACCACATAGTCAGAAAGGCATAGAAATGACAAATGTTAAACAATTCAAACAAGCAAACTAACGACTCATACATTGTCAGCAATATATTTCTCTTTTTGATTGTTTCACATGCTATAGAACTTGTGCAGCTTGTACACCGTGCGGTGAATGACATGTATTAGTTAGGGTTGTTTCACATCTTCATCAATTGATTTATGATCATTGACGTTCTGACCACAGCTTCTTGTTTTATAACAAACTGCATTGACGTTCGATTAAGGATTTTGAGCGGTTTGTGTTAATTTTCACTATTTTCATCAATTCAAAATGACAAAAAAAAACCAGCTAATTATAACAAGGGTCTGGGTTGAGTAGTTGGGTGGGGTTGGGACCTTCAGTTCTGTATTATTATGTTTTAAGGCATTTTTCTATATTCGTTGCTTTATAAATATTTTTTCTATTATAATAATCTAAGCATCTCAATATTGTCTTAACTTTTTCCCCTTTTTGTTTGATTTTTATTTTCTAATTATCTTCAATATTCTATCTTATATAAACCCCATCCAGACCCCTTTTACAGACTGATAGGAAAATTTTGCATTAGTAATTAGTAATTTGCACCATCGTGCTGAAACCCAATCAATTTGATATAAAGGACATGCATTTATGGCAAGCCTTTTCATTGAAATTAAACATCTTGATAAAAGAAGACGATATTACATTCTTATTAATCATTTCAATATCCAATAACTTGATGTCAAAAATAGTATCAGTTGTTTCTATATTATTCTGGTTTTCGTACACCTTCGTATTTCAATTGGCTATAATGTTGATTTTTCAGATTTAAAATGTGAGTACAGTCATGTTTATTTTGACTGGACATCAAGTGTTTGACATAATTCTAAATTTACATTTGAAATAAAGTTTTAATATGTTTGTTACTCTTAATCTTACAAAAATCACTTTTCTTTCATGTGAAGATAATATGTTGACCTGGGTGTTTATTTTCTTTGAATATAAATCATGTTCATTTTCTAATGTAATACTTTAATAACAAGAGAAAATATTATTAAACAGTCTAAATCTTATTGTTGTAGAACTACTCATCTAAAAAAAAATCATTATTTTTAAATTTTTAGATACAAGCCTTGATATTTGTTGATCTCGATTGTTATTAAACAATCCTATATTGTTTCTCTTTTCGGACAGTATTCTACATGGTACCGCTATTTGTTAGTCCCTTGATTAAAACGCGTTTTAAAATACAATTGAAAATTCGTTATTTTATTTATTGTTAGTCTAGTATCATTTTACTAACACACAACACTAGTAAGTTTGTTCTATAGTTCTCGGTTGAGGAGCTGATGTGCTATCGAAACCTCATTCCATGGCTAGAAAAATATTTTTCATGCAATCAAATACAGTGAGCATTGCTTTAAGTCGTTTAATGTGACTGGTCTGATACACATCAGTCCATTAATTATCAGGTTCCAATGGATTTGAATTAAACACTGCTGTGATCTTCTTCTTCAAATAATTCGCCTTTTGTGTCATCATGGCTGTTTGTGTGCCATGTTTGTTTTTTGTTAGAGTGCGCTGTATAGCCCAACTTGTAGTGATTATTTACAATTCAGAAAGAAAAAACATGGTATTGGAACTTTATCGTGAATGTAATTGTAACATTATAACAAATTTGCAATTGTCTTAAGCTTAATGTATTTTCATTAAGGCGGGCAGAACTTTAATTATCGGCTGTTGCGATTGCTTTAACAATAATTGAATATTATATATGTTTGATGATAATCTCAGTCGGCTTTCACAAAAGAGGGACGAACGATACCAAAGGGACAGTCAAACTCATAAATCTAAAACAAACTGACAACGCCATGGCTAAAAATGAAAAAAGACAAACAAACAATAGCACACATGACACAACATAGAAGACTAAAGAATAAACAACACGAATCCCACCGAAAACGTAGGGGTGATCTCAAGTGATCCGGAAGGTTAAGCAGATCCTGCTCCACATGTGGCACCCGTCGTGTTGCTTTTGTGATAGCAAATCCGGTAAATAGTCTAATTCGGTAGGTCACATTAATGATAGGGAAGGGGACTGTAGTTACGACGTAAGGAATATATCAGATATCATTCGTGAAACAGTTATTCCATAACGGTCAACCAACTCATGATGTCGTCCGTAAAATTTACGAAGGGATGATTTCAACTTCACCATTTGGAACTCTTGGTTTAATAGCTTCCTTGTGAGCAGCAACCCACAAAAGATATATACACTGATATGTATTATTTATATGTTATGCCTGTACCAAGTCAGATATATGACAGTTGTTATTTATTCGTTTGATGTGTTTGGGCTTTTGATTTTGCCATTTGATCAGGAACTTTCATTTTTGAATTTTCTTTGGAGTTAAGTATCTTTGTGATTTTACTTTTTAGAGAAATGGCAAAACAACGACACAAAAAAATAAATATATTGTTCAATTACCGTATATTTAGCGGTTGGTTCTCAATTTAATCTTCATTCGATAGTCAATATCCGTTGTTTTTTTTTTTTGTTTTTTGTCATGTCATCAAGACATTAAATTGTTTAAAAAAAATGACACAAAAAAAACGCTGTAATATGAAATAGTAGGCTTTACACAACTTAAGGTACTACTAATATTTTTCCGAACAGTTCAGAATTGTACTGTTTTTGGAAATTTAGTTTAAGTATTTTGATAGCTGATCTGAAAAAGGAAATTCATCTTGCAAACCGTTGATTCGCTAGGGTTAATATCTGGTCTATTTTCATAAATTGATTCGACATCGACCTTGTTTTACAATTTGTATTATTCTTTGAATTCAAGTAAAATATTGGTATGTATTTATAGATCATATTGCTCTAAATTTAATTCTATAATACGAGAAAAATATGTTTAGGCTTTTCTCTAATAAATCTAGAAACCACTTCGATATAAAAGTCTGAACTTAAGATTTTTACACTTCAGAAAATATTATTTTTTTAAACTAAAATGTTTTAATCTACATTTTCATTTTATTATACACAATATTTCATATTACCTACACATGGATTTACATTAATTTAGCATATTCAATAATTCTTCACAAGACGTAGTAAAATACCATTGAATTGAATGTTCATACCATGTTTGTTAATCGGCGTAGGCTTTTTTCTTCCGAGAAATTAAACTTTAAAAATGAAAACAACGTCAACACTTTATTAATGTCATGCATCTTAAGGACTTTTCTGGATTTTTTCATCAAATAGAAACACTGAAAGCCTAATAATTTTTAAATCTAATGATGAAAAAGAAACTAAACGGCTGAAGAGCTGCATAACAAAAATGAATCTTGAAAAGCCATTTTACATATATCAAAATCAAACTTGATTGAAGAGGTTGAAACCTTGTTTTTATAATTTGGTTTTTTTACCAGACAGTTTATAAAAAGAGTTGTTATTTATCATGTTGGCAACAATCTAGTTGATAGTGTGACTTATAATAGAGGAAACCATCTTCGGTAGGTTCGAGACAGTTCCCATTTAATTACTCACCTGGTCTCGAGCTAAAAGCTGTTTGTTTGTGTTCCCTTTCATCCTATGCATATTTCGAAGTTAACGTTTATTTTATTATCATGTACCAATGTTTACAAAATGAAACGATTAATCACGGGCTTCTTTTCATTTTGATGGCACACTAATTCATTTGTAATTGTTAAGCCTGGAAATTTGGGTGACTTTTGGTAGCTGACAAGTGCGTGTTCTTCTTTCATTAAGGCATATATGGCCTGAGACTAGTGGAATGTTTAAAGTTTCACAATTTTGTTTTCAAAGTAGGTTTTTAAAAAAAATAAATCTATAATTTCGATTCATTATGATTTGCCTTTCTAACTGTTACTCCGTACTTTATTCTCATTTTATCACTCTTTTTCTTTTATTCGAACGTCATTGATGACTCATTAGTAAACGGAACGCACGTCTGTGTATATAATTTGATGATTTTTTGATTCTGATAAGTAAGATAGTTTAGTTTATTAATAAACAAGATTGATGAGTTTTAAATTTGTTGATACTGGTGCGCTTGTTGAAACCCAAATTTCATCTGCACTGTTATATTTACGTGAATTTGTAAGGTTATGTAAAAATCAACGAAAACAATGATACAATATTAAATAAAAAAATAGAACGTTTATTGCTAAAATCAGAATAATTTTACTTATATGAAGGTGTCAAGCAAATATCTTTTGCTGTACTTATTTTCTATAAGTTTTCACTATCCGTTGTCATTACAATTGATAGAAGAAGATGAAAATTCAGATAACCAGCATTTAACGCGTGTCAGAAGTTTAATTGCATAATACAGCGATATTTAAATGGCTTTTATTGTATACTAATACAAAGATTATATCCACCAATATTCTAAAGAAAAATACAAGTATAATAAAACGCTTTAAACGATAGCAATTAACTTAACAAAGATAAAGTAATCAGTGTTAGCTTGGTACATTTATAATTACTGGGCATGATTTTACATTTTCTTTTTTATCACTCCCCCGACGAGTGGAAATAAATTGTTCACAAATTGGCGTAATCGTCTAGATCTTTGTTATAAATGTTTTTATTTTGTTTTCATTCACCCGACGTATGGTAGGATTTTGTCCACAAATTGACATACAATTACTGAGGTACATGTATGTTACTATGTTCATGTGTTTTACAAAATAATTGTACTTAATAATCATACATTTTTGAATGACAAGAAATCTTAAGTAACAGTATTTCTGTAATCAATCGAACGCTAAAAGTTAAACAAATCATGTCCAATTTCTTTTTTTATGAATTATTTGATACCTCCAATGAATGGTCAATGCCAACACTGAGGTAGTGAGTTAAAATTCCGCAAATGACAAGTGACAAATTCGCTCCAGTCACATCTTTATGGATTAGGATTGTAAGTTGTTCTACCAATCTATTGTACTACTTTGAATCGTGGCAGTTTGTTTCAATTATTGGCGGAAGAAGCAGGAGAAAACCACCGACATAATGGTGGTGGGGACAACTGACAATCCTAGTCAAAAAAGATTGGTGTCGAGCGCACCGAGCCTGCCACGTCCGAGGTTCAAACCAATAACCGCAATACTGACAGGCTTGTGATACAGTAGTTCGATGAGACAGCTTTAATGACTAATTCTATTTTCTTGATATAACACATTTATTTTGAGCTTAATTTTGTTTTTGGTATATATAAATACATAATTATATTCTAAATGTTATTTCACTTTTGATATTTTGTTCCATTCAATATATTTCAAAACAAATCTATATAATTAGAACAAGTATTGAATTGAATTATATTATCTCCCTGCACTTATCATGCTTATCATCAATGGAATTTCATTATTTACAAGTACACTGACTCGGCAGTTTTCCAAATGGCAATGAACTGCTCGTGAACCACGATTTCAATTGAATATGTATTTTCATTGAAATGAAGGCTTATTTCACTTCATTAATGTATGATTAGAAAAACATATATATATATTTGTAATATTAACCGATGTTAAAACTCAAATCCAATGTATTATATATTTTCATTAAAATGGAAGATTATATGTACCTCGAATTCACTTCATTAAAGTTGTATAAGAAAAACATATTGATATACAAATGCATTAATTTTGTAACTTGTCTGTGCTACCTTTATTGATTTTACTTACTACATTCAAAAGGTAGCTCTTTTCATCAACTAAGTTGCCAGCGCTTCGGGATCGACTAGACTATAACGTACTTTTCGGCCGTTGATAATTTCAAAAACTATTTAGAAACTAAGATTCCAGCTCAGTAAAAGTTGACCTAATAAATTTGTCTATAATATTGCATGTCCATTTTCATATATCTCTTGGTTTGAACGTTACTGATCAAGGCAAATCAAGAGAAACGTGTTGGATGCACGAAAGTGTTCATGTGTTATTTGCAGTGCATGTAGGCGGGTGGAATTATGCATACACATGAAATGGCTAGGTAATTGTAAATGCTTGATAACTGTTTGGTTTAAGTTTGATTTACCTAAATTTAAATTCGTATATTTCACAAGTGAAATGATTTTTCATATTCTCATTTTTGAATACATACACTGTACAAGTCAGGAAAAAAGTATAGTTTTGATATAAAATGACTTCCACATTATTTGAACAAATGACAGAAAATACATGTAGCTATTAATGCTTGAAATTGCTGAATTAGTGATTTTATACTTGACATTAAACAACAATTGCTACGACCACAAATGCATTGGGTTAAAAACAACTTATGTCGTGCTTACCAGAAAGACTTACATTCTTGATTTCATAAACATGAAGTTGCTACAGTAGATATATAGTGAAATGTACATTTGCATATAAATGTTATATAACTCGAAGTTCGCAGGGTACTGAATTCAACACTGACATTTAAGAATGAACTTAAATTATTGACTTTACAAAATTAAATGTTTGGGGATCTTATAGATACTTATGATAACCACTTTAAATTTTGATTTTTTAGTGCTGTCAATCATTCTACCAATTTATATGCGATTAAGTACATAATCGAACGTACAAGTACTAACTGAAAGTCTACATCAACATGTTCAACATATTTATTTAAAGATTTTTGAGAATATATGATATAATTAAAAGTACATTTAACGTCCAGTCCACTCAAAATCTTACGTTTATAAAGCAAGGGTCACGAAATGTAATCATTATGGTCACGAGGTGTGCGGTACAAAACGTAAACTTCAGCAAAATGTCCATCCTAAACCTAGAAAAAGACAAATGCACCCAGAGACCTATATGACTCATTACAACTTAGATCAGCTGATACAATTTAGAACTACATGTACCTTTAGGCAACAAATCAAGCGACTTATGCGTACTCGTAATATCTACACAGTTTTAGATGATAAAATTTGAACTACCTTTGCAGAACTTTCAAAAATCGTAAAAGATTTACAATCTAAAATAGAGTTAGTACGTACACAGTTAAGTTTTTACCATTCTTCCGTTATATTAATTATTCCATGATATACTTCTGGAAGATTTGAGGTGGTAAATAACACTAAGGATATAACGTTTTAACCACGTTCTATTGTTTATTAAAATATTAATCTTCTCAATAGCTAAAATAAGTGTTTTTCAAACTGCTAATGAATGTATTAAATTCAATGAAATAGTTCCAATAAGATATGTGGTTCAAATTAAATGTTGTGTCCAAATTTTATAAGATTTAACGTGCCATATGAATATAAGACAATTAATTGTTAAATATAGCATTGCACTATCCCCGTTTACTTCTAAGATGAAAGGGAGACATGAAAGTTTTCGCTGTAGTTCATTACATTTTATCAGAATGAATGAATCATGCTTACCGGAAAGTTGTATATGTTAAGAAAGCATTGAATACATATTGATCATTTGAAATGATATTGAAAAGAACCGATTTACTTATCATCAAATATTCAAAAATATTTTTAGTTAAATTAAGGGTGCATTGAAAGTGTTTGGATTTATTTTGAATTTGTTTGATTATCAAGAAATACTTTTTGATATTTTGAAATTTCAATTAATGTATATTTACATTTTTGTACTTTTGATGATGACATGTTTGTCTATAGGGATGACAAGTACTTTGACACTTTGCACATTTACGCTTACATTCAACTGTATTACCAAGATGACGTAAAACACATGCATAAGAACTGTCAGTGTCTATTGAGAGCAGTGTTTTTTCTCAAATAAATTTATAATACAATCCTTGTCCTCATCTTTCACAAATATGAATTAAAGAGGATTTTGGATACATACGTCAATGAAATGGAAACCGAAGGATAAAATAACCAACAACATATTACGATTCTCCTTTAAATCTATGTCTTATTTGTTGACAATGAACTACTTACTCTTTCGAATAAACCCAAATTGTGTATGCTTTCGTGTAACTCTATCTTTTATATTGTTTGATTTATATCATTTTTTTTTAAATTTGTTAGTGAGTTAATTCATCTTCAATGTATTTTTGTATTTCTTTTGATTCATAGTTGTTTCTGTTATATTCGGTTGATATTTTTTGATAAGGATTGCGATTGTGCCCTCTCTTTTCCTTCCCCCTCCACAATTGATAGCCCTGTATGTTTGGAAGAATATGGATGTATTGATTTTATTTGGAAATGAAGCATAACTTGACAAAATCAACTAATAGAATCATATGAAACATTTAAAATAATATCATACACTGTTATGTTACAAAATGTTCTGATATCATTAAATTCAACGGAAACGTTTAAATATATAACATACATACTAAAGAATCATACCATATCATTTTTCTATTGATAATGACTGTGAAATGTCTTCGGGTGACTTTAATTCTTGTTATTTTATTGTTGGGTTGATGTCTCATTGATATGTATCCCAATTTTTTGTTTGTTTATAATGATTACAATGGAAAAACAAAATGTAATGAATATGAATAAACTCAAAGAAGATCTTAGGCATACATGTACGTCAATGTGGTAACAACAACAATGAGACAATTAAACAAAACCTGAGATACCTACAATTAATATCGCCTTATTAGAGCACCCCTGACGAGTAGTCATATTGTGAGTAGAATGTGCTACATTAGTGTTTCATTAATTTAAAAAAATGTATATGCCCTGGCAATTATTTTATATTTTTTGAAAATATAAATTTTTAACAAACGCATTTATATTAGTGCGCGAAACATGTAATGTTTTTTCCAAGTTGTACGATACAAAGACGTATACCTTTGATTTATTTCTTATTTACAATCTGATTCACCACTGTTATACAAGTTATCCAATAACAGATTTACAGAACTTGGTCATGGCCGTACCATGTTTGAAGGACGTATTTTTATCTTTTGTGATACAAGAAAAATGCAGGAAACATGTTTTTTTTTTATTTATAAAATGGCAGATAAAAGATAAACACGACTTTAACTCATACCCGTCAGACTATTTTCATCACATGGATCGACAGATTCCTTGCAGAAAATAGCGTTACACAGGCCAATGGGTCTTTTACCCGGTTGATTTCGGCGTCACTGGTTGGTCTTTGGTCACGAGGTTGTACAAAAACCGATGGTGTCTATGATAGTTCTATTGACAGAGGAAACGGAACTACATGTAACGAAAAAAATAAAAAGGTCAAAACCTATTTATACCAAAAGACCGATAAAAATGACAAACGAGTAATAATTAATGTATCCTCATGAATGATATTTAAATTGACGTCTGAGATTTTTTAGAATCGAATTCGACGGGAGATGATTTATTTCTAAATCTTCAAATTTTAATGGATTTCACCTTTTTTGTTTTGTTTCATTTGTTCTAATTTAGTATTAATTAACTAGGATTGCCAGTTTTCCTATTATTGTTTCTGTCTGTCATTCTAGCTATCTCCGCCAACAGAAACTTGCTGATGCAACAGCGCTCAAAGGGGCGTTAAAGACCAATCAGTCGACCTAGTTTACTGTATATACATGTACTTTATTTCGACTTGTTACACATAATCAAACTGGTGTGCTACTAGTATGAAAATAATGAAGACACAATTTCTTTTTTCCCCAACATTGCCATCACATTGACAAAGTATAAAAGATAAATGGTCACGTCTGAAGAATGTTATTGGAAGAAAAGCATCAGTCATCTATTGAAAACAAAACAATTTCTATATAATTCGTTTGTGTGACTTTATTTTCAAAACATTGCAGTGGTCGTTGCTCTAGTAAGATAATAAGCCAATCAAAATAATCACCGGAACTAAGGTATCTGTAATTTTATTGGCGATTCCTTGAGTTATGGTATAATCAGTAAATAACTAGTTCAAGATGTCATTTATGATTTATTCCAACATTGATTTTTGAACGGAAATAAGGTAACCTAGAAAATCTACTAGGCACGTACGCTTAAGTAAAACCTATAAAACATGACGGCGATTTATAAAATCAAGACCACTTACAGCATCATACCTAATAGGTTACACGATGTCATAGAAAAAAGATAATAAAATGATTGCAACTGATTGCATCAAATAAAAATGTTAAAACTAATCGACATATAACTTTATATAAATAACATCAACGTTTTGAGGGTGATACAAATGATAAAATAAAATATCTATTCCGTTTTCAGTACTCCTTGGTATAAACAGTCAATAAATCCTACGCATATATCGTCATAAAATTTCAACAGCTCTCAAGATCAGCATTTATTAAAAAGATATACTGACACACAGATATACAACAACCCCAAAAACAAACATCATTTTTATATTGCCAATGGGTAATTTTATGAATTGATTATGCTTTGTGGGCAATGTATCATAAAATATATATGATGATTTGTTTTGAAACGTAAGGAAAGATCAGATTATACAAGAATGTGTCAATAGTACACGGATGCGACTGTCCATCATTTTCTAGGTTCAGTGCACCGAGAAATTGGGGTAAAAAAGCCAGGAAACATGTGTACTAAGTGTAAATTTTATTTGATTTCAACTTCTGCAAAAACTACTTTGACAAAAAAAAAACTTTAACCTGAAGCGAGGCAGACGGACAAACTAGCTAATGGACAAACAATACTAAAACACCTCTCTACTATCATAAACGGGGCATAATTATCCTTTAAATAGTCTCTAAATTGAAGACTAAAAGTCTATATCATGGTCCTAAAACATCAGAATACAAGTTTCTGCTCTCTAATAACACCCGCCATGTAATTGGGATTTTTTAAACATGTATTCACTACTTTCCATTCCATTAAAGCATAAAACATTTGCAAAATACATTTTGTAAAATATTAAGGAAGTTTTCCTTTGAAGACTACTGAAATGTTTGCTTTCTTTGTAATTTAAAATTATTCAATGAGTGTTGTTGCTAGTAATTCTAATGTTTAATTATTTTTAATGTTTCTTTAACTAAGGTTATTTTGGCTAATATATTTTACAATGGTTCATGATGTGTTATTGTGGACTGTCATTTCCTGTTCACCTAATTTCAAAAGCTAAGATATACTTCTGTATATATTGTAAAAGATGTCGTTTACTGTTTTGAACATTTATTTTATTTATTCTATACTTTACCATTTTCGTCTACATATGAACTTCATATGAACTCTGGTATTATGATGTTTATATATCAGCTCTCACCATATTAAATCGCTATGGATAGTATTGATTAGCAACTTTCCATTCAAAAAGAGATTTATGCGATAGAAAACCTTTTTTGATTGTATTTTATCAATAAATATCAACTATAATAAACCATTTCAAAGTGTATAAAACAGGTCCGACCAATCGAGAAACAGCATAAAAAAGGGATTATCCATGGCATTGATTTTTTAATTGGTCTATGATAGAAATGGAATATTTTAACGTTTTAATTGCTTGCCATGTACACCATTTAATTGTTCAGGTTATTGTGTCTACAACAAATAACAATGTTTGCGAATTATCCATCAATAAGTCAGTAACCCTACTAAATAGTTGGAACTATCGACAATAGGCATGTATACTAAGTCGCCTCAACATGCTCAAATCAGTGATCTAAAAATTTAGATTTAGAATATGTCTAAAAGGTTTGGAAGCCACAATGGCCAAGAGGTCTTAGTGCAATGTATTTCACTAGCATATTAATACTGACATTGTAAGAATGAATCCTGCAAGGTGCAAAAACCAAATTTACTATGATTGTATCTCTCTACTCTATCTTATATATCTTCTCTCTCTCTCTCTCTCTCTCTACGTTCTTGCTTTCCTTCTCTCCCAGGTTATTCAGATTACTTGTAATTTCCTATGTCAGGACAGATAATTCTAGTGGCTACAGCTGTATTAAAGTACTACTCCTGCAGAATTGTGGATGCCATAGTCTATCGGGGAGGACACCATATGTTTATTATACCATTGTCTGGGAAAGGTTGGTACACACACCTTCAGTAAACTTCATTAAATATGCGAACAAAGTTATCACTAAGATTTAAGTTGTAAATTATATTACAATATCAAGTTTATATTTTAAGGTATTTTAACAGTTTATATTTGGCAAAGTTATTTGAAATAAAAACAAAAAATGATCTTTTTTTTTTTTTTTTTTGTCTTTGCTCTGTTTAATGTCCTTTTACCTTTTTGTGAAGTCAGCTTTATACTTCTTTCAAATTGTGCAACCTAAAAAAAAAATGTTATCGGGAGGATATCAGGGGTGCTAACTGATTTCTATATATATTTCATTTCCGCTGTTGATAGTATCGCCCTTGTCCGATATGTAACAGGTTGTGAAAACATCCTTGCTGTAAAAACATAAAAAAAATATATTTCATTTTCTTATATATAAAAAGGAAGATGTGGTGTGATTGCCAACGAGACAACTGTCCACAAGAAACCAAAATGACACATACATTAACAACTCTAGGTCACCGTAAGGCCTTCAACAATGAGCAAAGCCCATACTGCATAGTCAGCTATAAAAGGCCCTGATATGACCATGCAAAACAATTCAAACTAGAAAAGTAACGGTCTTATTTATATAGAAAAATGAATATATATTTTTTAAATCACTACAAGTAGTTAACATCTGCAAAGAGTACAAGCAACCAACTTTTTAAAAACATAGTCACGAAACACAACTAAAATGACAAATAATGTAGAACGAGACTATGCATACTTTAGCACCACTTGTTTCAGTCACATGTTATTAGACTTTATCTTACCTCCTATACATTTCTAGGAATATGATTGGTTAAAGGCGACCTCGTGCTTACCGTGTATATTCCATTTCAGGTTAGTAGGGAGGCGGGGCTTATTTCAATAAACGGTTAGTAGTGGATTTATGACTTAGGTACTGTTTGATTATTTAAAAGTATTGAAAGTTCTGCTGAATGTTGTTATATCAAGGTTGTTGATAACAGATATTTATCGTTTACATAAGTTTTTTTAGTGCAGACCAATTGAAGAAGGTTCTTAAAATTGAACACTTGAACACTTTAATACAGAAATAAGAAGATGCGTTATGAAGCAAATAAGACCACTTTAGTCTAAATTCAACGAACCAAAGATAGTCGGTAAGATAAATTCGCTCTCACCCCGTATGGAATTTACTGAGCCTGTAGATATCATATTAGGTCACTAACACACTATGTAACTAATAAAACTAAATAATATTCATATATTTTCCAAATCTCAGCACTCCGTCTCGTCTACATTGTTTATATCTATATTCTATAACATGTATAAACAAAAACAAAATGACTAGATACTGACTAGATGGAACCCTTAGTTATGTTCAACAAACGATTGCATGTATGCTAAGCAACTTTGTTTACATCATTTACCAACATTGTACTTGATTTTAAAAAGAGTATATACTGATATAGTTAATCGCTTTAATATTTGTTCCTCCTATATATAAGCATACTGATCATTATTGGTTAGAAATGTTCATTATGTGTACAGCTGATAAATTTGAAGAAAACATTTGTTTTTGTAATAAACATGACTTTTTTTAGTGCTAATACGATACTATATTTGCTGAAAGTTGCATTGAAATACGTAGAATCTAACGCTCGTACAACTATTTGTTTTCCTGTAAAGTAAAAATGTACGTATATTGCATATCCATTTGTACGAGATCAACGTTTTGGTTGTATATTTATGTCAAAGACACAAGTTCACAAGTTAATTCTTCGAGAAAGAACATGTTATCGAATAACGTTATTGTTTGCAAGTGTTAATCTAACTTTCAATCATGCATACTTAGGATTGTATGCCGCCGAAACGCCGAAGCGCATTTCTAAATAAACCTTTATTGTCACGATCAGAGCCAATATTTGAAAGCCAAGAATGCATAAAAATCGAATATATCATACAAAGGACTTACCAAATAGCCTGTTAATTTGCACTTAACTTTTGATAAGACTTTTTTATAGGCCATCGAAATTTATGCTTAAAGTGACTTATCATGCTTATAGACCCAAAGGGTCGAGTGTTCTAATTATTGTTTTTATATCTCACTGTATTATATAATATATTTTGTGAAAAACACATGTCACTATGATAATTAATTAACTTACTTACTTACTTACTTACTTATAGGCAAGGATAAGCTAGATAAAAATCGTGTTTTCGATATCGAAACGTATTACTATACTTACAATTTAATGTCATACTGTATATAATAAAGCATACTTTCGTTTCATCTTTCTTGCTCTTTTCTTTCACAAAATCGCATTCTTCCTATTATATATATTCATTGTATCACGTGATTTTCAAAGATAACGACTTGTAATCATATTTACTTTTGCTAAACTCTTTATTTGAGCAGCTGCCTTGGTTGTCGTTGGGTGCTGTATTTTAAATGTGTTTTCGTTTATTGTTTTGCCATAATTAGAACGTTTTTCTTTGTATTTCATCTTAACAATGTCATTACTGAGCTTTGTTTATAGCTGACTATGGGGTAGGAGTCTTGCATGTTTTTGAAGGACATTAGGTTACCTAAAATTGCTTAAACACACGTTATAAGGCCTATGTTGGATAGTTGTCTGAATGACAATCATACAATTCTTTATTACATGTTATTTATAATGATAAGCATATTTTCTTAAATGACTATTAAATGATATATGTTTTATTGAGACAAATACTGTGCAATTAATATTTTTTTAATATAATTTAAAACTTAAAACGAATAACTATACATGAACCTACATAATATCCGCATAACATATGCATAATATACAGTATTATTAAAGAAAGCACGATATTAGATACAATTGAATATTTTACTGATTGTCAAAAACTTTACAATTTATGAATCGATTAAAAATTGAAGATCACCAGCAACAAACATTTAAAAGAGTAGCTTGTGAATTGACAAGCTCAACAAAAAACTAATAACTTATTATTTTTTTTAATAATTAGAAAATGACTAGGCATTTTTGAATTGGCCGATCAAAATGCATTTGAAATATGTTCTCCACATTCAGAACAAGAAATTGAAACAGTTGAATCCCTTTGAAGTTAAGACAATAAATATAGATATTACCTTAATTATTAGAAAAAAACTTTTTGAAACAAAAGTTAGATGGTCGGTTTGTTAGCAGAAACAAATATGTCCTCAATCAAATAACGTAGAGACGGACACAATTAAAACTTAACCATAGCAATGTTGACCTAGATCCTTAAAATAAAACAGACCATAACATTATAAATGAGTATCGGTTACTGTCATTGGAAAGTTAATTAACAGATTTATCTTCAAAGATAATATATCCAACCTACCCGACTTTTCAATGAAAAGCCTTTAGTAAATGAGTAATTTCACTTTCTAAACTGTTTATTTTTAAAACCATACATTTCATTTTAGTATATAAGTACTATGCACAACTTAACAAATCCTATTTTTCCAATTATTTTAATACTATACACCTTATAATGTTTAATCCAAATAATTATCTTTCAAATTCGTCAGCATTTCAGAAACAATTTATAATTATAAAAATATAAAGACGTGGTATTATGGTCAATGACAACTCTCCCCCAAATCACATAACAGTTAACAACTAAACGTCATGGTATGGCTTTCAACAATGAGCAAAATCAATACTGCATAGTCAGCTATAAAAGGCATTGGAACGACATATGTAACAATTCAAATCAATGTATATGTACACAACAAGGAACGAAAAACAGAGATTGGATTCGATTGAATTTTGGTGTTATAAGGCTACGTTTGAGCACTGCTTTTATGCTTTTTTTTTTGGGGGGGGGGGTTCTTATTTAGTGGAGGAAGCCGGAGTACCCGGAGAAAACTCCCGCGGAAAACAAGGAGGATTCATGTATACATGCACAACATCAACAAACGACACGGGTTTCTTCTAAGTCAAACCTTTAGTTAGTGTTCATATATTATTTTATCGATTATGAAGAGTGTGTATGAAATATAAGCAACTTTTATTTTTAACATGGATATGTCGTATCATTTGCTCAGAATACGTAGGAACATATACTAGTCAACAAAAGAAACGATACAAGACTTTTTTTTTCAAATTAAAGATAAAGTTTTCCGTTCATTGGACCAATATTGAAGGAAGTAATACTTAATCATTATGGAAATATAAATCCGTTTAAAAAAAAATATTTTTTTTTTCTTTTGTGACGTTTTTTGGCGATTTTTTTTTTTTTTACAAAATTTACATAAAACGACAATTTTAAAAACAGAAGTTCCAACTAATGATGCCAACCTCTCATTTAAAGGTAAAAACAGTGTTTGCCATCAATTTGTTTTTTTAAAATCATACAGTTTTTTCGTTTATTAGTTAAGCAAAGTTCGGCCCCACGAGAAATCGTTAAAATGTATACATTATCAACTGATTTACCATAGACAGTATGTGTAAAGTAATATTCAAAAAGCGGTAACAATCTTAAAACTAATTCGAAAGGTTCCAAATTTACTGTGTATTGTTTTCATATCTAAAGCATTGATTTGAGACGAAAATAAAAAAAAAATATTTTGCAATTTTTGAGATTTCAAAAAACACTTTTTTTCCCAAAAATTTAAAAAAACAATATTTCAACCCATTAGTTACAACATGAACATAACTTGATTAGCATATTGAATATTTTTAAACAAAATTGAAATTTTATTTAGTACTTAGAAAATTATGTGTCAATTTTTTATTCAACTTTCCGCAAAACTAATTTACACCCTATGATCGTTTACACGGAATTTAGATACTTTCCGGAAAGTTTTGATTTCCATTATCACATGTGCATACTTTGCAAATGAAAGCTTTTTAAAATAGTGTATATCATTTTGTTTTATATATAACAGTATTTGATAAATTTTATTTCAAAGTCGTGTATCGTTTCTTTTGTTGACAAGTATATTTCTATTTTCTATTGTTTCTAAGATCCTTTGATGCAATGGTATAATAGTTATCATCAAATAGATATCTGTGTCATTATTTAAAAAAATAACACTCTTAAAATTTTGACTTTCTTTTCATTTCTTTCATTTCTAAGGTCACGTGAAATGTAGCCCTTTATCTACACAGACGATAGTATCAGTTGCTGGTTATTAGTGGGAGTGATATATTATTAATGTCTTCTTTGGGTTTTTTATCTATTATTAGGGGGAGTGATATATTATTAATTTCCTTACTTAGATATCTGTGTAATTCTTTCTAAAAATAACACTCTTAGTATTTTGACATTCTTCTTATTTCTTTCATTTCTAAGGTCACGTGAAATGCATCCCTTTATCTACAAAGAAGATAGTATCATTTGCTGGGTATTAGGGGGAGAGATATATTAATAATTTCCTCGGTGGGAGTTTTATCTATTGTGTCTATATTCTAAAGAAATTCATTTATCTTATGCAATTAAATAAAAGCTTAAAAAAAGGAGATTGAGATAAATGTAAATAAATTTATTTTAAATCCTTTGTGTAGAAATCCAACATAAATTATAATTGTCAAAGAGGTGTAAAACTTGAGTGTTACGAAAATAATATATGATTTCTTTTAAATTAGAAAAAAAAACAAGTATTAGACTAAATGTTGGTGACTCACATTTAATATGTTACATGTTAAAAATCACATTAATGGATTTTTTAAAATTTGTAAGTGTGTTGCGTATTCTTTTTTTAATACAGACAGATGGTACACATATATAGAGGTCTGGATTGCGGACGCGTAATTATTGATGTTTGATAATTAAAATCCAGTGGCAAATACTTGAAGCATTATCAGGATGTATGATCGTTATGACGACACGTTTGAATATTTGATTTTTGATCCCATTATTTATATTTTGGTCCACATAAATGCATTTATTATCTATTTATAAACTAGTTCAGACTTGAATTTATATCTCAAGAATATGAACATTCTTCTTCAAGATCAGTCCAATGTAATTAGTGTATCAAATATGGAAATATATTGCCTTTTTCTGATCCACCATTTTATTTGACATAGGGACAACCGTTTTGAAGTGTTGGATGTATGAATACACAACCACGTCTGGTCAGAATGGGGACAATACATCTGGTTCCTTGTGCAAGAGGACCGTGTTAGACACTATCATTAATAATATGATATCTGCTTGTATATCAATGAAAAAGAAATCGACAAGGAACACTACAAGTTTGCATATTAAATTTTGATCCCAATTAACATCAATTATTCCAGAGTATGTTTCTAAACGCGAAAGGAACGGAGAACTTGTGACACTAAAAAAAAAAACAAAAAGCACAGAGACTGTTACACGGCTGGTATCGTAAATAACCATTTCTAAAGACTATTTATCCACAATGTTATTTATTGCGGCAATTTTCACTATACAGCTATACTGATCTTTCTCATCCGTGCTAATATAATTTTAAAATTTAATATGTGAACTTGTAGTGTTTCTTGTCGATTTTGTTCTTTTTTCATTGATACATAATTAGACCCTTCCTTCACAAAGAGTCTTAATTACATTTATGGACGTCAAAAGAATTGTTGAAATTTGTTATTTTACAAGCAGATATAATATTATTATTGATAGTGTCTAACACGGTCTTACATAGCAATTGTCTATTTGAAAGTACATATGAATTGCTGAGTACGTTGATATCAAATATTGTTAATTTCATTATCTTAAAATATTTGTTTTAACCATTTTTTATGTCATTTCAATGTTACGGTGAATAAATTCCATAATAAAATGCTCATTTTAAGAGATTCTGAACTAATTTCGAGACATAATCTGTATTTTGGAACAAAAAGGAATGGATTTAAAACGCCTTCAATTAGAAACATTTATGTATGGTGAATATGATTGACTATTCCAATTACATGTAAAGGGCACTGATGAGTCGATGTAAAAATAAGTGCATGTTTTAACCGTTTGTTTTTCCTTCAAACTTATTTTTCTTAATGTTGTTAGATTTACTGTGAATAAGATAACACGCTTTATTTACTTCGTGCGTGCGAACAACATTTCTGGAAAACCTTCATTCTTGAACACTAAAACCTAAATATTTGAATCAAATGCAGTAATGCATAAACACTTAGAAACGTAACGCGCTATATAACCAAAGGGGAATTTCAAAGAAAAATATCAATTGTTACATGTATAGAGTTCATAGCATACGTTTTTCATTCAGGGATATAAATCACACGACACAAAATTTCATGTATGAATACAAGAAAATCAGCTTTATTTCCCTATATTCCTCACTAAAAAAATAACTAAAAATCATTAAAATCAATTTCACCCACATAGGTTTGATATTGATAAAAGCATGCATATATCTACAAAAGAACTACAGTAATTCGTAGCTAATTATACAATACAAATTATACGGTATTGTACTTTCTCAAATTTCCTTATATTATATCAAAATCAATTTTCAACGTAATTATTAGTTGACAACAATTCAAACAGTTTTTTATAAGCCTTAGATTATCTTTCCATGGTAAACAGGCTTAATTAAAAAAAATCGCGCTCAGTGTTGTTGCTAACGAAACGAGGCGTATATTCTACCAGTACATGAATTACATTCTAATCTATATCTCGTTCACTTTGAGCAAAAAGAAATTTCAGGAAGAATCCTCGAGATTGTTCCTGAAGTAATAAACATGTAGAAATGATAATATTAAAGTTATTGCTCTTGAAAATACAAATTAATAATTTTTTTGTATTAGGGGTCCTCCATATTTTTATTATTTAATGTTTAAACATTTCTTCTCTTTACACTCTTTATTGTCCATAACTCAGATGATATGTTTGCCACTGGGCGTTAAGTAACCAACAATTAATCAATCAAGCTATTCTCTATTTTTTTACCATTGCTCTCTATTCTTTGTAGTTTAATACCTTTCACTTTTTATTATTTAATTTCTTACCTTTTCGTCTATTTCCCCTTAATTTCGCACTTCTTTTCCATTTATCTTCTATTACGTATATGTAAACACGACTCGTACCATCGTTAATACCATATACGAAATAGTACGTATATACATTGTATGAAAATTAAATGACGGTCAACATCACCGAACAAGCATACAAACTTAAAAATGGACTCTAGCAAGTATAAAAAGTAGTGCTAAAAATGTTCAAAGATAATAAGTCATGCATTTTAACAGACTATTTATTTTTTAATGTAAATGAAATACACATTTTTTATAAACTCATGACGTTAGTCCGAGTGTTTTTTTTTCAGCCTTCATCTTCGTGAAACACTGTCAAACCTAATCATTCAAAGGCAGTACAGGGATGCGTAAATATGCTAGTCCATTTCAGATTTCTATGTCGTATGTCCGAGCTTCTATCGGAGAACCAACACATATACTTATAATAAGTATTCGCTTATTTATTGCTTTCAGAGGTTTCAATAACACGATCATATACGACATGTTCCAATGCATGGAAGAAAAATGGCCACAGAATATGCAAACATGTACATATCTAAGGGTATGGATGGGACGGAAAATATAAAGTGACCGAAAAAAAATAAAATAAACATCTTCAAGGATGAAAATAGGGTGCTGAACTATAGAGAATATATAGAAAACTACGGGCAAAATATATAACAAATACAGAAAAAAGAAGAATACAGAATTTAAACGCTGCATCGCATCCAACCACCAACAATCTAGACCCTCTTGTTTGCCTTCCAAAAATAAGATTTATCGCGTGACAATAAGATATTTATGAATTTATCAGCTACATTTGTGTATGGAAATTGAATTAAGATTAAATAAAGTAAACACACACTGCTAAATAAATGCTATTTCATTGTTTGAGTGAAAAGGTGTACAGCATTATCATGATTGTGTTTATTTTACTTTGTTACTTATGTACAAATGAAATAAAATTTGGTTTGTTTTTAATATGTTTCTCTAATTGCATTCAAAATATATCAATAGCGTTCATTAACAATTAAAGAAGCCTTCCAAATATACTTTTCTTATCGGGGCCTTTTATAGCTGACTATGCGGTATGGGCTTTGCTCATTGTTGAAGGCCGTACGGTGACCTATAGTTGTTAATGTCTGTGTCATATTGGTCTTTTGTGGATAGTTGTCTTATTGGCAATCATACCACATCTTCTTTTTTTATATTTCCGATGTTGTTAATAAAACAATTAACCCCCTGCAGTTATGTTTGAGATGAAATTGTACTTTTATTTTCAAATCTAAGTTAAATCTTAATTGGGTTCTTTGTTTTATCACGTGTTTGAAAATAACGGAAATGTTTGAATAAACGGGGGCTTGTAGGAGAAGATATCATTTGTTTAGCCAACATAAGGAGACTCTTCACCATTTAAGTGAGTAGACAAGAGAAACTCACTTTATTTTCCTAGGTACACTATAGAAGAAAAACAAATACAGGTCCTGATTGATAACTAGTTAGTGCAATTTCAATGGTGATTTTAGGCTCGTTATAAGTATGTAGCAGATAAAATACCTTTTAAAATTGCACTGTACGTAAATACACAAACACAAATCTATATAAAGGGCGGAAGTGAATCTTGTATTTACTTGTCATTGGATAAAATTCCCCATGATAGATCTATCAATATCTTATATTTGGACAATGTCAAAGACAATTGTTTTTGAACATCATATGTCAACACATTGTCAGCAATATAAGATGTTTTTATTGATAATCGGTTCAGTTGTTCTACTAGAAATATATATTGTCAATATATATATTGCTCATTCATAAAGTAATTGAGATCAGAAGTCTCCCACGTAGATAGATACATTTTTCATCAAATGTTGTTTTTTTTTTTAATGAAATCGGAATTGTTGAAAGTTGTTGAGAGGACATGGCTTTGTTAGATCTAAATGCATTTGTATACAGGAAATGATATTTAATGTGTATGTAAGACATCTGTTACATGTATATATTTGTTTTAAAATATCTAGACAAAAATGACGACAAGACAAGTAACACCCCCAAAACACAAATCGACAACAAATAACATACTGATCAATCGATGAAACTGTGTACCGACAATTTTGTATATTAGACATTCTTACCCATTCAAATAACCTTTTTGGAAGAAGAAAGCTGAGAAGTTGGCATATCAAACAAGATCATGGATAAAATGAAGACGCCGAACAGGCAAACACAACCGCAAAACACACCAAACGGTAGTCATTGAACAAACAACATACCCCACAAAAACAGGAAACGGACGACGTCGGGAAGACTAACAATAACACAAGACACGTTTAACGTAAGATAAATAACATCACAAAACATGTCTAATAAAAACGTCCAACAGATAAACAGATAAACAACATCACGAAACACATGGGAATGAAGACGTTGAACAGACAATAGCAACACATCCTACATGAATTTTCAAATTGAGTAACAGATAAACAACATAACAAATTACTTAGAAATGAAGACGGTCGGACAGAGCAATAAGACCACGAATCACATGAAACCTTACAATTCAGTAACATATAAATAACACCACAAACCGTATTGAAAAGAAGACGTCGAATAGACTAATAACACCAAAAACCACACGAAAATGACGATTGAGTAACAGATAAACAACATCACAGACATTATTGAAAAGAAGCCGTCAAACAGACTATTAACACCATAAACCACATGAAACGTAGGATTGGGTAACAGATAAAGACCATCTCAAAACACATGAAAATGAAACATCCAAGATACAAACAGCACCATATGAAACTGAAGACGACGAACAAAATACAACAACACAAAACACACGAAATTGAAGACGTTGAAGAGACAATAACGCCACAAAACACATGAAACGTCAAATAGAAAAATAACACCAAAAAACACATGAAACGTCAAATAGAAAAATAACACCCAAATACACATGAAACTGAAAATTGAGCATAACAGCGATTCAAATATGCATAAAAGAAGATGTATGAAATATACCAACAACACAACAACACAACTAAAAACAACTTCGTTCCTCAAAAGTGTAAGTAAATGTTGTTCGACTATGAATACGATTCAAACTTAATGTCAAACTTCAAATCAACCTTAGACTAGAAAAGCCGTGTATAAATTTGATAAAAAATCTATCAGTATTCATATCTCGAATTGGCAAAATATAAATTTAACCATTATTAAAGACAAGCACTGACAATGTTCCTAACTTCGAACAAAAGATATCTGCAAACGTGTTTTTGTTTGTTTTCATTTTTGTGTATATTCTCAAACTAAGTGTTTAAGTGTCTTGCAATCTAGCATTATAAATCTTGAAATATCCTGGCGTGTAGTTGATGTTGCTTATGCCATTGACTTTGTGTTTATGGTGATCACATGGATCAATGAAAAAATATCTTCACATATTCGGTCATTCGTACTTTTAATAGATAAAATGTAGAAAGGTTTTTATACACCGTTAATTTGTGTAGCTCGAGACGGGACGTTAATAAAAATTGGGAGAAAAGTTATCAAGGAGGTTATATTGGACCAAAATGCAGTTAAACTTGATGACAAAAAAGGACGAAAAGACGAACAACATTTTACAAAACTCTTACACAATGTAAAGTGAACTCATGTGCTCAATAAAAAAAAAGAACGAATTTATGCTTCATTAAGCGATAAGAAATCTTAAAATAAACATCTAGAAACTTCAAATAAACATCATTTGGCAGTTGAAGCAAGGTCTTTGGAAATTATGTAAGGAACTCATATGTTGGTGTAACTGTAAGTCTTTATAGTACTGGAAGGACACATTTATTAATCGTGCTTCATATCCTGTCAGTTTACACGATTTTGTATTAGTTTTCATCCACTTAAAAAAAAATGTATTAAATGTAAAAACCACCAACTTGACAGTAAAGATATATACTCAAATAATAATGTGGAGAATTATGTCATAATTTAAGCATTCCAACATGTCCAATAATATGATCTAATTAGGAAAGGAAATGTAATAGGGAAAGGTCATGCATATTTTAAGTACAAGACTGAGAATGTTAACATACTATTCGATGTCCGGGCTTATGGTAATACCGTAATTTTTAAACGATCCAACAATTTTCCATTGTAACTCAAACACGGACAAAAACAATTATACCAAATTTTGTTAAGATCTCATGTAAAATATAGTACTTATTGTGTCTAGAGTATAACTCATACTTCATACACGTGTGGAATGTAACAAGTTATTAAGTTCATTTGTACTGACAATGAATATTTAATGTAATATGCCACTTTATTTAAACCTAAAGGGATAGTTGTCTCATCTCTTCAGTTTTAAATGAAGTAAGGTCGAGTCTAAATATTGTACTGATCAAGTGGTTCTGATACAATGTAAATACAATGTACAATGTACGAACGAACGACGAGAGAGAAACCTTGCTGTATCCCTGCTCAATCCCAACCTTTATTTCGTCGATATGCAGCGTTAGCAAGGAATAAACGGTATATTCACAAAATACTGAACTCCGAGTAAACTTTAAAAAAAGAAAGTCTCTAATCAAATGGCAAAAATCAAAAGCTCAAACACATCAAACGAATGGATAACAAATGTCATATTTCTTACTTGGCACAGGCCAAACCCCGGTCTATAAGAACAGCTAAAACTTAACAGCTTTATATACCTCACTGATAAAATACTTTTTTATACTGAATTTCTAAAAAAATTTGTCCACGTATGAGAATGAAAATATGTCAGACCTGATACTTTTCTTTTCATACAACATTCAATTTGATGGGATTTCATTGTGCATGGTACAAGATGTATTCTAAGTCATAATGCGAAAATATACTCATTAAATTCCTTCAAGATTGCTTACACACCATTTCACAAAGAGATGTGATATACTTAACATTACAATAAGTAGATCAAGGAGACTGTGACCTATATTGTTGTATGTAATGACACACTCACAAAGGGTGTGTTATGTTATTATAATGCCTTTACTACAATAAGCCTTCATGGTTTGATTCAATATTATATATTAAACGTGCCTTCATACATACACTTATCTATTTATCAAATAGAGAAATTTCTGTTTGAAAAGAAATTATGTCAAGTTTGTAAATAGAAAATCGGTATGATACAGATATATTTATTTTTACTTTTATTTATAAAAGACTTTGTTAATTTAAAAAAAAATGTGTTAATGATTAAACATAAACTTGCTCTGACATATGACAGTTTAAAAAGTCACGCTGCGTGATAGCAAGTATATTCACCCTTATTTGTATCAGTTAACAAAATGAAAATAAGTTAATTAACATAAATTTGATTTGACAGATGACTTTTTTTCACATTTTGCACGGCCAAAATATAAATTATATCAAAACGCTGCATGATGAATGATAGCAGTATATTTATCCTCACTTTTATTTAAAAAAAAAAACGTGCATGTACCAGTCTCCAAAATTTAGAAATAACGAAACGTACATAAATTTGATGTGGCACATGGCAGTTTATAAGTTACGACTAAAATAAATGTTTTCATATTTGTGTCACTTATGTTCAATATGTGTGTCAAAATGATTCTGCACAACGTTTAACTTAAGTATCAATTTATTTGTTTCTGTATTTATTCAATCGTCAGATTTAAGTGTCTCTGATGATGATTAATCAATAAAAGCGATTTGGACGTATGAAATTCAGAAGAAAAAATATTGTTATTTTTCAATGAAGGATTAATGGATTGGTGTTTAACTTTCATCGGCTCAAATAAAAGAGGGACGAAAGATACCAGAGGAACAGT
Organism: Mytilus edulis; assembly: GCF_963676685.1. Classification (NCBI taxonomy): domain Eukaryota; kingdom Metazoa; phylum Mollusca; class Bivalvia; order Mytilida; family Mytilidae; genus Mytilus; species Mytilus edulis. The sequence continues at coordinate 55,828,287 of NC_092351.1, read as the reverse complement.
CAAACTCATCAATCGAAAATAAACTGACAACGCCTGGCTATAAATAAAAGAAGACAAACAGACAAACAATAGAACACATGACACAACATAGAAAACTAAAGAATAATCAACCCGAATCCCACCAAGAACTAGGGTTGATCTCGGTAATTCGGAGGGTATGCAGATCCTACACCACATGTGGCACCCGTTGCGTTGCTTATGTTATAACATGAACATGATAAATATCAGAACTAGAACAATCATTATTGAAATTAATCCTGCTTTTTTCCATATGTGTTGTTCTTATATGATCGACATGATTTAAATAGTATGTTAATTAGGATACAAAAAGTATCATGAGTTTACTGCAAGTTTTCTTTCAAGTAGATAAAGATGAGTCTTACGTAGACGAAACGCGGGTTTGGCGTGATAAATTATAATCCTGGTTCCTCTGATAACTATTTACCCCACTGGGTCGATGCCACTACTAGTGAACGTTTCATCCCCGAGGTTATCACCACCCAAGTAGTCAACACTTCTGTTTTCACATGCATATCAGTTATACGGTCATTTTTATAAATTTTCCTGTTACAAAACTCTGAATTTTTTTGAATAACTAAGGATTTTCTTATCCCAGGAATAGATTACCTTTACCGTATTTGGCACAACTTTTTGGAATTTTGTCTCCTCAATGCTCCTTAACTTTGCACTATTTTGGCTTTATAACTATTTTGATCTGAGCATCACTGATGAGTCTTATATAGACAAAACGCGCATCTGGCGTATTAAATTATAATCCTGGTACCTTTGATAACTATATAAACTAAAACGAAGCACTGCCAATGTAATCGTCAAAAGACACAAAATGCCTGTATTAAAGAATGTTAAAAGATGTATAGTGTATAAGAGATTTCATTATGGTAATCTTTTTTTTTTTTAAATCTCAATAACCTCAAGCAATCGTCAATCTTTTGTTGAATCGGACGAGTTGAGACGTGTGCTCCTCAATTTCAATCTCTACAGGAGTTTTTGTATTTCTTTTTTTTTTTTATTTCGGGTCATCACGTATCTATTATTTCAGTGCATTTCCCAACGGTCATTTACAGAAATTATTATACAATAAAATAAAGATTTAAACAACTTTAGACGACGCAAATGTTATTGCTTTTGATGAATTTATGAAGACATTTCAACAGCACACTTATCAGAGGTCTTAAATCTGTCTGTCTATGTACAAATGTATATCTTTATATCATCTATATATTCTGTAGTTCAAGGGTATGATCTTTTTGTAAAGACCAAATATTAGACCAGAAAATATTATTAATTAAACTTGGCAAGAAAAACAATGTCATTGATATTGAATTGTAATTTACAAGGCAAATGTCCACTAAATATTGCATGGTCTTAATCTTTAACTGTTTCATTCATATATACATGTTCACCATATCTACTACATTTGAGTTCATTCAATGTCCTAATGTATAAAGCTTGTTGTTGTTTTTTTTTGTACTTTAAAGTTCCGAGAACATTTGTCCATTTTGTATGACATGATTTGAAACTGAGGTATATTATCTCTTTGAGAATTTACAGAGTTTTTCGACTGCATATTGTACGTTGTAAATTCTGAGAATTTAGTGTTTTGAACCTAAGAATTCAGACTAAAGGCTGAAAGATTTCCGATTATTCAATAACTGTTCCGTAAAGCCAAATATTAATTATCTTGATATCGTTAATATCAAGTCTAATCAATTTACTCTAACATGTCTAATATAAAATAAAAAGTCCTTTTTTTCATTTAGAAGCAGAATTTTTAAAGTTATATTTACTTCGTGCACAGACAAATCGAATGCATTTTCAAAGAAAATTTGAACGAATGCAACTAAAAGTATGATAGAAAATTTAAAGTCTTTTTTTAATTAAGATATTTAAACAGCCATCTGGAACAATAAAAAAGATAGAGAGAAGATGTCGAGGGCGAATTACAAAGAATCATAAGTAACAAAAACTAAATACCATGATCAGACTACAAAACAGCTAGAGGACAAATAACACCAAAAGGAAAAAAAAAAATATATAAATTCGAAAACTAAAGTCTTAGCAACAATAACCCCTCTAGAAGCCAGAATTAAAATTTTGTGCACCGGAAGTGTACGTAATAATATCGACATTAATTTGATGACGAGCTGATCTAATTCCAGATTAAGATTAATAGTACGTCCCCTTTATTAAATAATAGCTACTTATATATGAAAATCTATTAAAGTATGTGAAATACGGTTACATGGTCCACTTGCAAGATTACAATATGATATTCAATCTATAATAATAAAGATTTGCATAGTTTTCATTCATGTAAATTATGTCAGTGCTGAAGTGTTTACATTTTAGAAACGTGAGCATACAAATAAAGGTAAAAAAGTCAAAGAGATACACTTAATAAAAATGAGAAGGGTTGATTAGAAAATTCGATTTATTTCCGTTATCAAAATGTGAATAAAAAAACACGTGTATTGTAGGACCCGTTATATTAATCAAATAAAAGGGAGTATTTTGAAAATGAATTTCTGAGTATTAACAAATAGTAAAATATATTGCATAGAATAAAAATAAAAATTCTGCAACACAACACACAGGAAACAATTATGTTCAAAGCCACTGAAAAAAAAAATTGCATGTGTAGCAACAGATGGAAATCAATTAATTAATCTGCAACATCCCTCTCCCTCTTTTCTTGTATACTAAATGTTTGTCTAATAACATTTGAAAAAATATTGTATTTGATGATATAATATTGGGTTGTAAGGATAAATATGTGTGAATCAATTACTCAATTAGCTAATAGTTAGTTCACGTGGACTATAGATTTTTAAGTTGTCAAGCAATTATCTATATGCATAGTGCCAAATTATGTCAACTTGAAAGTATTATAGTTTGAAGACCGCAATATCCATGGTTACACAATATTATTTGCTCTTTGGCTTCATTTTTTGATACATAATTTTAATTACATATTACTTTAATTATAAAACTTATACTGTACCTTTTAATATAGCTGCGATTGCAATTTGCTATACTTATTCGACAAATATATAAATTTTATAAAAACATTGAGAGTTTGATATTTTAAGTTATGTTACATCAAATTGATTACATGTAGCATCATAGCGTTTTCATTAACAGGGAAATATATTACAAAAATAAAATGATTAAAGTGAAAAAGTTAAATCTTTTTGTTTGAATGCTGAATTTCCTACAACTAAATTCATGTCCTGTGTTATATTTTGAAATTGTAGGATTATAACAAGTGTTCCACGTATGTATATCAGTTTAGTCGGGTTATGATCTCATAAACATATTCCCAATTTCCATTCTCAATTTTACTTTTTAAAAACTGAAGTAAATTATTATATTTAGAAAAAAACGCCTTCTGTGTCTGTTGTATAATATTGTGTAATAAATTACGTGCAACTACTTCTTGAATAAAATCAAAGAGACACGCTATTGAAAAAAAAACCACATATAATGTTTCAGAGCATCAAATCAAAAGAGTACTTTAACATGGCAGAAATTCAAAATCATGATTTTTTTTAATTTTTACTTAGCTTTTGAATACAAGTTATATGAGCTTGCCCAAAAAGTAATTTAGACAGGTTTTCTGGAACATGTAAATTATTGTCACAGCAATCACATAAATTTCAACAATGAGGTTGGAAAGTTCGATTCAGATCTTATTTGGCTAAGATTTGCAGTTTTCCTGTCGAAAGTTGGTGGTTCTATCCAGATATCTCAGCTTTATCCGCATGCACCAATACAACTGCAACTATATAGCAAATATTTCGTTAATTCACGAATTATTAATGAAACCGTTAACAGAAATTTGACAGATCAGTTTAGTTACAGTACTTTAAAAATATAAAACATAAAAAAAACACTTTTAATTAGTAAATTTCGCGTGAATAAAACATGTTCTTGATTTGCCTGTAACAGGATCGCTCATGCCCATACTTTTGAAAATCGCAGATATATCTATTCGTTGAAATATGAGAAATTATACCAATAAAAGGATTTACAAAAGATCACCAGAAAAGAAGTTTTAAACATATTTAACTAAGATAAATTTGAAATTGGTACATGTACTCGGGAACTGGCAAAATACCAGGTGATTTTAAGGTCGACACTCTAAAGCCGTTACACTAGTAATCCACATTATTCCTTAGAATAATATGTATATTCAATTTTCCTACAGGGTACATGAAAAGGTTTTCATATTTGTACTTTTAAATAAGTATATTTTAAATATCTGGATTGTCACAGTTGTGTAAGCGACATTCTTCAATGAGGTTTATACAATTACAAATTGAAGTATATATTGAAGATAGTTATTACTTACTTTACGACCACTTTGGCAGGTTGAATGTTTGTTTGTGACAGCTTTAGTCTGGTTATTTATAATAGCAAACCAAATGGAAAATATTTTTACTTTCTAAAAGAATGTAAACATACAAGGTTTTATACCTGTGGTACACATTAACATTTCCGTCGCATTGCAGTTTTATCAAGATGCTAATTTATCTCTATTTTTTTGTTTGCACTAATGGACGTACTATGATTAAAATTACCAATCATGGTCGCATTGATTCCTATATTAAGTTCTGCAATAGTCAAAGTTACATGTTTATTGTCTTTAGTATAATTAAGTGACAGTTATTTCATTAAAAACTATCATTATACCTTATCGTGATTTGTGCTGAAAAATTCAGCATGATAGTACCTGTAACTGCATATTATGTGGCACTGGTTCTGAACAACAAAGCAAATATATCATCCTATATTTTAATATCCTAAGTTTAGATTGTATTCATTAGAAACTTTCTATAATAATGAATCTTAGATGATTTCCAATCCCAATGCTTCCATTTGATTACCCGGCACACATTTAACTTTTTGTCAATTAAAGTTACAGCTAGGAGAATGAGCTATATGGTTTAGAATATGTACTACATGTTTCATTGTCCATATAATTAATCTGGATCACAATTCGTAGTACTAAACTTCCTCTTTAAATTCAGATTATCATGAATAAAATTCTTAAAAACCGATCCTTCACCAATATGGTCTATGTAGCTTATAATATCGCTTAACCTATGTGAACGCATGGTGTGAAGGTATTTTAAGGGCATTACTTGACATTTATAGATAAAAGTAGGCGTAAGAAATGTTAAACTTTCGGTATTGTATTGGTATTTGATATTAATATGAACATGCTGTATATATGAATGAATAATTTGAACGGAAAATTCTAGATACAATTTCCAATCAAAATTTAATGACAAGGTGTAAGAGAAAAATGCAGTCGTTCCTCCGTTGATCAAAGATGCTTACAATTTAATTTATGACTAAGGCACGGCGGAGAATTAATGTAACGTATAAAATGTTAACAAGATCAAGATTTGGTATGAAAATGATTTGAATAAAATACCACTTATATGTTATATTAAACCACATTTTCAATTACTGCATATGCAACATTACATCAATTGATAGAGTCATAGATTCGAACATTTTCACGCATTACCTCAATAAGTCTAAGAAAGTAACGACAACGAACGACAGCGGTTGTAAACGATATTGACTACCCATGAACGTTTCGCACAAAGAAAATTATTATCAAACTAACCAATGCAACATCTCCCTATACTGTTCTAATTATCAACTTAAGAACACTTCAATTTATAAGTGTACCCATCTTTCGGTACCCTCAACACCATAAGATTTGAAAGCCGGAGATAAGTTGGAGAGCTTACATGTAATAACCGTAATGGTAACGGGTTTGTCACGCTTTCGGATGTGGGGATAAAAAGTAATAATGTGGGGATTTGGGAATGTGGGATAAAGGTGGTTAAAAGAGTGATTTTGGAAATAAAGATTCCATAACAAACAAGTATGATAATTATTCACTAGAGACAGTTAAATTTTAATATTTAAAGCGCAAGGCTTTTTTAAATAATTAAATTTCAAATGTTGAGAGTGGAGAAATATCGTTATACTCGATCTATAGTGATGGAATATATTGTTCTAATGATTTGTATCCTTCCTTTTCAAAGGTTGCAAAAACTTGTATTCTTTAGATTTGACGTCACCAGGCATTTTCGCTTTTTTTTATGACGTCACAATATGAAACTCAGAAGATATCAAGTAAATTAAACGTCCTAATTAAATTTCGACTAATCATTTGCTGAGAACAGATTTTCCCTAGTGACGGGAAATATTTTTCTCATTCCGCTCAGGAAATGTGTAAGTAGTACGAAAATTAGAGAATAAGGAGGTATCAAAGTTGGAAGTTGAAAAAATATTTTTTTTAAACGAATTTGGGCATAAGAACTCCGGTATCACCGCCTTAAAAGGCTTTCGAAGGAACTGGCATTTTTTCCCTTCATATCATGACTGCATGCTTATCAGTTAGGTATACTTGCAAATACATTACAAGAATTATTCTTTATAACTTCCATATTTGGTTTTATTACATTCTTAATATTCTTAACATACGTGACTGTATATGCAGTAGGTGCTATATTTAAGGTGAATTCCTTTGATTGATAGTGTAAAGATAATTTTGTATAACGCTACATACGTATTTAATGTATATGGGAGAATAATCGGATTGAATGCATTTCCTATTGGAATATGATTGCCAGGTGTAAGACGGAAATGCTTATGTGTTGTTTTTTTTATGTTCAAAGATTCTAACGATTTAATCAATTACTTATGCACGGCGGAGGAGGAATAAAATGTTGAGAAAAAAGATTTACTAGGAAAATTATCTCAAAGAAACCAATACCACAAATGCTATATTTTCTATCATTGCATATAACTGCATATGCTACATTGCACAAAATTATTGATAGATTTCAACACATTCACATAATCTTAATATCTAATTTTAAACTTAAACATGCTAAATAGAACATAGACCAAAACATTTGAAAGCAGGAAAAATATGACGTTTTAGACCAATAACTAATAGCGTATAATCCAAACAATCTAGACTCATTCCTTGATATCATCTCTGATAATCTTTACGTTATGAGAAATATTCTTGAAACATTTCCATATTTGGTTTTATAACATACTTTTCATATAACTATGTGTGACTGTACAGTACGATGATATATATTAAATACATATTAAATACATCCCTTTATTCAAAAGATCGTGTTAAGCTTAAGATTCTAACACTTCCGATATTAAATAAGTATTTGTTATCCATATATACAAATTCATAAATTTGTAAGATTAATCTGATAGTTATTATTACCTAGTTTAACAGGACAATTTTACTTATCCCTCGACGATCAGAGAGGTGTTGGGTATATTCAATGACTATAGAATAGTGAATGTGTAAATGTTGAGATTTCTATTTTACTATTTAGGAAAAATTGTGCCCTTCCTTTTTTTCTAGTTGTAATCCGTTTCCTGCTTTTTTTTTATTTTTCACTGTATTCGATCCTGCTTTTATTTTATTAGTTTATCCTAACTTTTTTTTAAAGAAATTGACACCCTGACTTTTTTTTCGGCAAAGTGTCTCATCCTGCCATTGTTGTTATTCAAAATTCCTGTCCTGCCTTTTTTTCTAAATTTTATCCTATGTATATATATATATATATATGAACGAGTCTAAATTGAAAACTACGTTCAACCTATGATTGCGTTGGATAAAAACCGCAATTTTTATACGTGTGTATGTAGGGTCTAAATACAGCACAAAGTGAAACAATATTTTCCAAAAGACCAAAAAAGTGAAAAAGTATATTGAAACAAAACGCATTTGACTAACAGGTCGAACAACTGATGTTCTTAAACCCTGCTGACTGCCATTGGCGATTGCCAAATAAAATTGATCACGAGATGTAACAAAATGGATCTTAATATAAATTTAATACTAAACAGAAAACGATAAACTTGTGGCTAAGATGTTATGCCACAAACACAAGGTGTCAAGATTTTTTTTCTTTCTTATATATGTAAATAAACATGATAAACTTACAGATTGAAATTACAAGTCACAAATTCAGTGTCATAGTGTCGCCGAATCATAATTTGGTTTAGGAAAGTGTTAAAATTTATATTCTGTAAATAGAAAATGGCCTCGTTACACTTGGATCTGAAACAAATATATACCACTCTTTTGGAACTCCATTTTACTCTGACCATGAATCTCCTCTTGCTGTTGACAAGAAATATTTGAAATTATACTAAATTTGAAGAATACATTTTTTCTACGTAATACCATATATTCCACTGTATCAATATCAAGTCGTCATTGAGATGGCGAGTATAGGAGCGTTGGATTCCAATCTTATTGGACATCAATCGCTATTTTTTCTTCGGATGGTCTTTGATTTTCTCCTGACATTTCGGCTTTCTTCACTTTAAAAAACTGGCCATGATCACGGTATTGCCAAGTGTGCTGAAAGTATCGTTCTTTACCAAAAACCAATCAATAGAACATTCTTCGATCCTAGTATTTTACAAATCCATTATTCAATTTCTATTAATAATTCCATATTTGTTTCGTTTACTCTCTAATTTTGATGCATATGAATGAACAGTGCGATGCAATCATTAATAAGTGCATGCTCCCCATATATTAACTAAATCTTGGAGGATCTATTTGTATGCCTATACAATTTTCTAAGGGTAAGGTATATGTTATCGATATATATATAAATAACATATGAGCGAATTATCTAGATATTTTTATTTCCTAATGTAATTTAATATAATGTACAAGAGGAAAATTGTAGTTGTTCTTCCGTAGATCAAAGATTCTCTCAATTAAATCGATGACTAAGACACAGCGGGGGAGTAATACAACTGCATAAGCATTCAACTTGGCAAAATTAAATGTTGCTTAAAATTGTTTTAAAACAAATACCGCAAACTGTATAACTCTTTTAACCAGTATACATTAAATGTTACTGCGCCTATGAATTCCGTCCTTTTGGTTTTTTTGGAACAGTCTTGATTGCTTGGCTCTGTAAGATATGAAATAGATGTAAAAATCATGGTATCTTAAATGATGAATAAAACCCTGTTGTCTCCTTATATCTAATTTTGTTCTGTTTGTTGACATTTTTGGTGTTGTTTTTGGTTATTTCAAAATTCAAATGGTTTAGTAATACATTCATGATATTATAATTTTATTTTTAAAATGATAGATTATTGGCTGCACAGATATGTATGTTAAATTTAGAATAACCAATACACTCAGAGCTAATGACCTAATGGAAAATATTTAGCTCCCTGAAACGACCAAGTACCGAAAAGTTTTCAGGAAGTATACTTGACATTTCAATGTGTATGTGCCTAGTAACAACTTTTCAGTGTCAGTTCTATAATGGTCAATATTTACACAAAATGCAATAAATTACACTATTTCTATACGTATCGATTGTTGCACATGTCGTACAAAGAATAGTCTCACGAATTCACAGTTAGAAGTCCTATTAAGATGTTACAATATTTGATAAATGGTGACATCTCCTTTCATCTTGATATTTTAAATATCTGTTCTAGCTACCATATTATTTTATTAAAGTTTACAATACACTTGTAATTCTTTCTTATCTATTACAATAAGAAGAAGAAAAAGGTCGGGTTTCTTGGGTGATCATTTGTTAAAAACGTATTGAAGAAAAATCAACACTGCTATTTCATTTTGTTTTAATTTTCCCATGCGAGTGCGTTACTTGCAGCCCATGATTTGATTTAAGACTATTCAAATAATATGAATTGAATAACTAGGGTCTACTTACTTTGACAATTTTCAGTATAGCGACAACAATGCATATCTCAATTTTTAGAGGATAGTTTAGTATTCAATGATATAAGACATCCGCTAACATGCTGAGAATTGAAGCAACTCGTGTAATGCTGGATACCACAAATAACAAATATATCAAAATACATTATTTGTCAATACTTTTTTATTATGTCTTTTTCGTGAATATATAAATTTTAAAAAAGAAAGCAAAAATTTGCATTGATTATAAGCATTTGATGTTTTATTTCATTATTATATTTTAACGATGTTTATAATTAAAAAGATGTTAGTTTAATGGTATACCGATTTAGAATCAAAATACATTTTAGACACATGGTTAGATCACAATCGTGTTTTATCCTAAATAAACACATGGTATGTCAACACTGAGGATTTATATCCAGTAATTTTATACTTTAATGTTGCTGAAGTGCTTTAAAACAAGTCCAAAGAATATTGAAATAAATTTAGGCAGCATGACGTCACAGATGTTCTAGTTTTAATGCTAATTTGGATATTGCATTCACTTGTTTCTTGAACAAATCAATTGCTAAAATTACGATTAGAATTGGAAACAAAGAATGCAGTCATATTTGTTGAAATATGTATCCTTAAAAAGTTGTGGAGAGGCAAAATGTTAACTATTTGACGTCGTTAAAAAATATATATAGGCGTAGAAATAAAATCTAATGCAGATCCAGAAGTTAAAAAAAGAGGCCGCCGGACGTACAAGACTACGGAAGAAGTAGAACATGTAAAATGACTATGCACTTATTATAAATGTAGCTGCTTTCAGAGGGGTCCGGACAAAACCCACCATCTGCTTCTCAAAATAAACATCAACAGAATATTTACTGATTATTAAGTACATTCATTTCATACGTGACGTATGTTTTTCAAATCGTAAAATACAGTTTCTATGAAAATAGTACACAAGGTAGCTATTACACCAAGAGTTTCAAACGGTGAACTTGAATCATCCCTTCGTAAATTTTACGGACGCCATCACGAGTTGGTTGACCGTTATGGAATATCCGTTTTATGGGTAATATCGGATATGTTCCTTATGTCGTTACTACAATCCCGTTATCTTTTCACGAATGTGACCTACCGAATAAGATTATTTACTGGTTTTGTTACAACATGAGAAACACGACGGGTGCCACATGTAGAGCAGGATCTGCTTACCTTTCCGGTGCATCTGAGACCATCCAAAGCTGGTGATAGGGCTCGTGTTGCTTAGTCTTTAGTTTTCAATGTTGTGTCCTGTGTACTATTATTTGTCTGTCTGTCTTTTTCTTGTTTAGTATTGGCTATTTTCGATCAATGTGTTTGACTCTCCCTCTGGTATCTTTCGCCTCATTTGTACAGATGTTTTAGCTTACCCGGTTTTGTTTCAAACATTTTCCTATTTGATCAAAACACCGTTAATTATTCATAATGATTTTAATGCAATACGGTTGTTTTAATGAATTTTTATTAATAGAAATCGAAATAATAGAATAAAATGAATTTAAATTCAGAATATCTGAAACCCTATACTGTCATTGCCTTCAAATTTATTTTTCTGAGATACTTCAAAGTTCAAACGTCAGAACCATGTTTAGGACGTCACAAAAAAATTATGGAGGTATGGATAGGGTTAACAGAATACAGAATAATGGACCAATACTGCCGAAAATGATGAATAAAGAGGAAAAAAAGGCAAAGAAATAAAGAATTAAGGAATTAAGAATAAATATGTTTTAAGAATAAAGAATAATGATAGAGAAAAAGACCTTAAAAAATAGAGAATATACATTAAATAACCCCACTTTAGAATCCATTAGAGATCAAATACACGTGTTTGAAACTATGCAACAACACTTTGGTTGTGATTCATTTTAAATTGAAATGACCTACTGAACATTATTTCAATATTTGACTTTATACTTTGTTCTAAATATGGAACCTCTTTTCACACAGTACCTATATTTAAAATGTTAATCCCGACTTAGTTGTCCTTGATACATTTTGTCCACTGAAGGTGTCATATAGGACATTGAGTGCATAGTTTGACCACCAAACAATATAAGATATTGAAATTATTTTGCTGAACTGTGCATCCGAAAATATATTCCAAATTCGAGCTCTAACGTCAACGAGCAAAACATGTTGGGGCCTTTTATAGCCAACTATACTTTATGGGGTTTTCTCATTGTTGAAGGCTGCACGGTTGCCTAAAATAGCTAGCATCCTCTTCATTTGAATTTTGTTGGATATCATTGGCAATCATATCATATCACATATTCCTTGTTTTTATTATTTAATTAAGGAAAATCAATTGAAACTTACCTAAGGAACACATGTTCATTGGAATTATATAGCCTTAAAATTTACAATTACAATAGTACCTCGTCTTCTCTTTTTTATTTGAGTAACTATAGCAAAACCAAACATTTTCAAAGATTCCAAGCTTAAAATTTGGTTCGCTAACCTTGCTAAACATAATATCATATATAAATCTATACATTTGTATGAACAAATATAAATTATAGAATGAAACGCTTTGAAACGCTTTGAAAACGAACATGTACAAATAGCAAAAACGCCTGTATTATAGTCCAACACAGATTTCAGACCTTCACTTGAGTTGCCATAGAAGTTAAACATTGATACAATGAAGTGTACGTGTGTTAAGCAGATCAATTCATATCTATTTTGTTTTTCAAACATAATCGCATATTAATCATCCAAAGAAGCAATTTGCTTTCGATTCACGACCGTTGTTAAGAGCTTGTGAATGGATTTGTAAAGAGTTCGATTTGTATTTTTTATTGCAAATCAGGCAAAAGTGCTTTTAATCCGTTGTATTTTGTATAGTGTATTCATGATGTTGGTTTAACTCTAATAAAAATCAACTGGCTTGTACATAAATCAGGATATTGTTTTTGTCGTTTGAATTGTCTTATATTGACATGTCGAGGCCGTTTACAGCTTGCTTTTGTGCTTTACTAGACATAAAAGGTTATATGGGTTTCTTGTATTGTTCTGACTTGGATATAGTCTTGATAAAATTTGAGAGAAATTTTTAACAGACGGTATGAGCGAACGTTCTTTCTTGAATATAAAATTTCTTATTTCTGTTATCATGAACTGTTTGAGAAAGTTTTAGTTTTAAAATATTTATGTATTACGACATATAATTAGACATTATGTTTGATACATATGAGGAAGGTGTTGCAGTGCATGCTTTGACAACAAAACCAATGTGTTATTATGCTATTTAGGCGAACTATGAAATTATAAGACACTGGACTGATCAAGTTAGATATTTGAAATATCTATATAATGTTGCTTGTTCATATTATGCTTTAATTACGCACATTTTTTATCTATTAATTTCTATTCTTTACATTAAATCACCTCATTTTTTCTATTTTTGTTTTGAATGTTCATTTTTCTCTATTCTTTATATTTTTTGCTCATTATTCTCTTTTCCGTAAACCTCATCCCTAACCTTAATGTATTAAGTGTAATTGAATTTTAATTTCAACTTACGACGACAATAGAGCATGTTAATTAAGTACTCGAAATGTTGATTTCTGGTCTACTTATACAGATAACAGGTTATAATTGAATAGATGTCAAATGATGCAAAACGGAAAATGAACTTCAATGTATTTAATTAAACATTTGTGACCCATTTAAATTGATACACTTGTATTCATTTTTTTTTGAAACACAATAGATTCTTTTCAAATTTTTCGTAATTGGTCCATTTAAAAAAACCTCAAATAACGTTGGTGGAATGATTTATGTAAGGTATTTAACACTTCCATTACCAATACGACAGATTAAATGTAATGATATAAGATATTCGTTTTTGCTATATAATGAATATATCTAGTTGCAGGCGATATGAACAATCAATATAGGTCTTTGAATATTTCATAATGTAGACACTAGATATGAAAATGTAGTGAAGTGGAATTTCATTATTTTTTAATATAGAAATCAGATTGATGTTTGTTTTTTTGTTTGTTGTTTTAGTGGATAAATCGAAATTTCATGGTATAATTTATAGCTGCATTTTTCACTTTTATAGTCCGACTGATAACGAATTTTCAAATATATCTTTTGAAACACAATCTAGTTGTTCAGTCGCGTATATCGACGTTTAGGCTACTTGTAGTGGGTTTTTTTTTTTTTTTGGTGGTGTTTTTAACAACTTTGTTGAGTAAACATCAACCATTTTGAAGAAGTTAATGTGAATCTTGAACAACATTTTTCATAAACAAGATAATATGAAAGGTAATTTTTAATTAACCCTGACATATAACGGGCGTCGTCATTGGTGGAACAAAGATTATCCGTATCCTAACTAGGCACGGAATCTTGACAAACAACTATTGCTAGGAAGGAGTACTGTATTGGAAAGACAGGATCCCCATCAAGATGCCTTTTGTGTAGTTTTTTGTTGGGTTGCTGTCTCGGTGGCATATATAATACATCTCATTGTATTCTTATATAATGTAGATCAAAAGAGAAACAGAATATAACAACGGGATATTAAAACTTATAAATAGAAAACAAAGTGGTAAACCCATGGCAAAAATTGAAATGCAACCAAAAGACAAAGAATACAAAACGCAACGTAGCTAATTAAAGACTGAGAAACAAGAATACAGTAAAACACGCACTGAATCACGTTGATGGTTATAAGATATAATGATTTTACAGCTTTTAAGCTGTATTCGTTTTATGATGTCCAATTATGATTTTCTTCACACTGTGTCATAATTGGACAGACACACTTGATCGTTTATTTAAATGTTTGGTATTTTGTAAATTATTTTAAGACGAATTGTCCTTTCAAAGTTTTATGTAATATGTGATTCAATCATCGTCGAAGGTTGTTTGGTGGCCCATACATGTACAATTGCAACATGTGTCATATTTACGTCGTGTTTTTTATGGTGGATATATAAAGTAGTGTCATTCGAAATCGTAAGAAATTGTGAGAATTTTAAAGAACAGTCTAGTAACTAATTAATACATTGTATTCCTTTAATCATTTAATATTCAACTTCATTCGTACATTTGTAACAATAAATAGATAATATTAATGTATGCATACAATATTTAACATTATCAAATAGAGCATTACCAAATTTCAATGACGCATACACTATTCAATTATAAGAATTCAAAATCCTTTTTATCACAGATATACATATAAATAAGATCTTATCAAATAAACGGAAAATGGAAATTACATGTAAATTTTGGTGATGTACATAAACAAAAAAAATGTATGAAAATGAAAACAAAAATATCACAGTTATTGATCACAGAAAAATACGATAACCAGATAATAAATAAATCCAAATGATAGATATAATACACACTAATACATTGTAATATGATATTTAAAAAAAAGAAGGGAAATAGATTAACATAAACTGTTTGACTAATTTTTAGTCAAATTTTTTTTTGTTCATATCCAACAAAGTTCTGGATTAGTTCCACTTTTTTTCTCATTCAAAAATAAAACCAGCTGTATGAAAAGAAAAAAAAAAGGGGGGGGGGCATTCTTTTTTTCCAAAAAACTACAATAGCCAATACACAACAAAACAACATACCAGATTGAAACGAAATCCAATAAAATTACAAATTCATAATGTTTGAAAGACTGTCCGAACAAAAATCCATATATCCGTATTATCACTACGAAGTAATGTTTCAAAAGTCAACAATATTTCAAATCAGGGAACGTTAAATTCGTTTTGTTTGTTTGTGATTCTAAAGTTGCAATCACGGTCAAGTTCCTATAATTCTGGTTAACATGTCCACACAAACACAAGATAGACAGAAAAAGTCGATACAACGAAAAACATTTGGCACACTGAAATATTGGCACTAATATTGCTCCAATGGAGAAATGTCCCGTATTCTTGCTTCTATACTTATGAATGTCTATATGAGTGTCGTATAAGTTCTAACACTTTCACAATTTCTTGCGAGGAACTGTTTGTTGCGTCTGCAAAATATGCTGTTCTAAAAACTGCGTAGCACTCAACATTGCTTAGCCCAGTCCTTTTGTAAAGCACCAACTGTCTTATGAAAACGGTTCATGAAACTGGAACCAGTCTAGTTCCACTGAAAAAAATCTTCGGAAGTCTCGAGTAGATTTCAAAATTGCACTTCAAAATGCAAACGCAATTTTTTTGTTAAAAATGCCGCTCATTTCCTTTGGAGAAATGTACCGAGCTCAAGATTTTGCTGGATCTAATATATGAAGTCCTGAAAACTTTGTAGGCAATTCATTCATCCATTTCATACATTTTTCAATAGCTACTTTTCTCTCTTTATCATATTCATAGTCGATCACATTTTGTTGCTCCGACGAAGATGATGCTGTATGCAAAGACTCGTCGGAATTTCCACTGATCACATCCGACTTTTGTCCGGACGACGTACTGTTTGGATAAGTTTGTTTCTTCACTCGATTTAAAGGAGATTTGCTCCAATTTTTTACTTGGTCACTTCGTATCCACTGTTGTTGTTTCTTAATGTGATGTCTGGCATGGTCGTTTGCAGCCATGTCGTGGCGGTTATCCAGTCGTAGAGAAGACATGCTATTATACAATCTGATATCAAAGTAGGTTCCTTTAAATATCGATTAAGTTGTGATGATAGTCGCTGTTTTACCTGAGTTTTAGATTTAAATGATTCAATACTGTTTGTTTATATAGCCTCGGTTAGGTTCGAGTGATTGATCATTCAATTTATGTCGTTCTTGAGATTCCGGATGTTCCTAGTAATATCTGTGACGTGATGACCTTTAAATCATTTTTATTCTCCACAACGAACGACTCGAACGTAAAGTTGAAAACGCTAAACGAAATATACATGCTTACAGTTTGTATTATACTCACATAGCAGATGAGGAAAATGTGTACTTATTCACAAGAAAACAAATACTTGAAAATCCCCGAATACTTAAATGAACTTTCATATTGTACTTATATTTGGCAACTTATGTAATGCACTTTCATATTTTAAATTTCGAGGAATAAGTATATTTCTCTGTCACCCTCTTTAATTCCATAAACTTGTAATTCGTGGATTTTAATTAAACAGATCCGGCTGTACCAAGGAACACCGTTTTAATAGTTGAAATTTATAGACTGATTTATAAACATTGTACAATTTTTTAACATAAATTTACATTTTACAGAACCATTTAGTATAATGCAGTTGCTTGCCATTAAACAGATGAATCCTTTTCTGTTAATTAAATAATTGGATTATCATTTTCAGATCAAATCAACATATTATTACTATTAAATTTCTGATTGTTCTTATATCTTATAATTATTGTGTTTCATTTTAATCATCACAGTCTGCGAATGAACGAAAAACAAATATATAACACATCTACAAACGACAGGTTTTTGACTTTGGACAAACACATATATACAGAATGTGGGGGTGTTAAACATGTTATCGAGATCCTAACCAGCCCCTAACATATGACAGAGGTGAGACAACTATAGAGTGTTACTGCATCTATAACATTGAAGATATTGACACTGTTCCTGTTTTAACAAAACGTTTATCTTTTTAGAACAAGACAAAAGGTAAAATATGTAATGTATTATTTTTATGTCAGATGTAATCCTTTACTATCAGATATCAGAGAGGCTTCCATCTACTATGTGTATAAACCACAAGTTGATCCAAGGATTATTATATCATTTCTCCTATCCATTCGAACCAATGCTAATATTTTGAAATCTGTATTTACTTACACCAGAAAGTAGTTTAATGGAATTACCGTGCATTTATCATGTTTATCATGATTGTCAATAATTTAAGATTAAATCGCTGCAAGACGACCCACCATAAATTACTGTAAACTTTCATTCTGTATTGACAATTACATCTTGGCATGTATCATCATATAGACACTATATTCGGGATATCTAAGTACACATACAAGCCAATAAACTGATAAGTTTAAGTAGTTTTCTATTGCTATGTCGACGATAATAAGGCATATATATTTTAATAACGCAGATAAATCAAGTAATAACTTTCCGGAAGTGAAACAAGATAAGAATACAATGGAGTCATATCAACTGGAAATGTCATTGGTCGATAGTCGAGATGATAAACTTGCATTGATAAAATGGAAATGTTTAGAAACAATATACTGAACATTGGTTTGTTTACAAATAATTAAGGGAAAATTAGTTTGTTTATAATAAGATCAAATTTCATCAAGCAGTTTAGATGACAATGTAAAGCTACAAATGAGTTACAAATAGGCTACACTAAAAGGCATTCTCGTGATAGACTTTAAAAAGTTGATGTTTTGAACGAAAACTGGCTAGAATCCCACAACAATTATTGGAAACGTTTGCTGTTTAGTCCAAAATATAAAGGTTCCCGTTATTCTTATTAACGCAATACGAACTTATCTTCCTTGCCTATCCATTCTTCACAACGAAATACGTGACTTGTCACATAATAGAACATACTTTTCTGGTCTTTTATGACTAATGCATGTAATAGTTTGCCTTTTTTCGCTTTAATAATGAATGCAAAAAAAATGTAAATATAAATAAAATTATCAACTGCACACAACGACCAATCAGGATAAGCAACGATACTCTACATCCTGAATATCTTGTTCATAAAATGACTGCACCCAAAACAACTTAAGTTTTATTGCAACCTAAAGGTAAGGTAATGCATCTTAGTATTCATCTCAAATCCATGTTTTTTTAATTAAACAATGGGATCATTTTTCACATGTTATTAATTGAAAATCATATTAACACTTTATTCAAATGGAAACATGTCAATGTTCGATTGTTCATTGCTTTTAATGTTTTTGTTTTCGATTTAATCATCCCAGTATGTGAGTGGAATAAGAACACCAACCAATAAAGCAGTGACCAAGTTTAATTTTTCCAGTGGATCATCATTCATTGACGACAATGCAACACACACGTGATTTGTCAATACCTATTTAATATAACAGTTTAGTCTTTCCATCACATGTTTTTTGACATTTTGGATTATAGCTTTTTATCATCTATATAAGCTTTAGATTTCAAATATTTTGGCCACGAGCATCACTGAAAAGAAATGTATTGTCGAAATGCGCATCTGGTGCATGAAAATTGGTACCGTTAACAATGGTTAATGTTATTATCAATTATTTCAGAAATATACTGTTATATGATTTTATCGCGTGTTCAAAAAGTAGAAAATCTAAAGGGCAATCTAATACTAGAATTTGAAGAAAAACAATCAATGCAGACCAGAGAGCCATACGATAAAGTCGGATGAACAAACAAATAATAGGCAACAAAAACTACTGTACGTTGATTTCCAGTATTATGATGTATCGAGGATATCTTCAACGTTCCAATATTAAATGTATAGAAAAGGACATTAAGATGTATTGGGTAATTTTAAATACGCAACGCATTCCTGAGTTTGCCCGTCCGGACCCTCGGATATTGTCACAATTTTCAAACAAATTTGGATCTACTACGTTGTTTTTTAATTACGTAGACCCAGAATCTTGCTTTACTGATACTGTTTGTTTGGTACAATAGTTAACAACGGTTAATATATAATGTCAAGGGTATCAATCTAAAATAAATCTAAAATAAATGAGCTCTTACAATGTACAAACAGTTACCATGAAACAGTTATGAACATGTAAGAAATAACCGTAGGTTTATACGTTTTTACTTGAAAAAATTTGGTCTATTTTATTTTAAATGGATACCACCTTGTGTGATACACAACAAACCTGGTAAACAACTACAAAGTAATGCAAAGACGAAATCATCATGATCATCACACCATCTTGTTAGACAAGCACACACCCCAACAGTGGCGAAACTTGAAACTTCATTGCCACTGTTTCGTAGCTTGATTAACAAACCTATCTTATATTATTTTATCTGAATGATATCACATGTATGTTCACGTGCATCATTGTTTGTTGCTATGTATCTAACAAACAAATAAAAAACAAGACCGTTACGTTTTTATTCGTAAATTACATAAGCATGATGTTATGGTGTGCTAACATTTGGATGTCAAAAAAATGCAATTAAAATGAATTTCACGTTTTGAAAAGAATCATGCATGTTGTTCATGATATTGTTTAGCAAATGTGTTGCTTTTTTCGTCTATTTTGAATTGTTCATAACAATATACTTAATTGAATGCAACTGTTGCTTGTTATAATGTTAGTGTAAACCAACAGAAAAATGTTTTATATCTGACAAACTGTATGTTTCTTTTAGAAATTGCAGATTAATTTCCCGAAATATTTTTTTTTTATTTTATGATTGTGTGTAAAAAAAAATACATCGGTTTTCGTGCATCTTTTAAACATAGCTAGTTGCGTTACTATGTTCCTGTCTTCATCATTTTCATTGTTTGAATGTGAGATGATGACTGCGATAAAATATTTTAAATTAAATACTTTTCAATTCAATTAGTGTAAAAAAAAAAGAAATACCGAACAAGTTGTTAATTGAACCAATGAAATATATTGAATACCATTTCAAGAACATGTATATAACTGCTTGTTGATTAAAATGAAAATATTGAACGGATTTGTAATTAAAAGGAATATTTTCCCATTAATCTTTCACTAACAAATGGAGGCAGATATTAAATTATATAATGTTGATTTTTCTATCAAATATCAATAAATAAACTTTTGAACAAGACACACTGAAAAGCCAAACAATAAATGGTATAGTTTTTGTCTTCTTCTCGTAACTGCTGATCAATGACTAACCCTACTATGTCGAGTTGAAAACAAAATATAACATGTAAATCGATCATTAAAGGATATTTTTTATAAATGTAATATTTATTCCAATATTTCGGACAAACACTCAAAAACACTTTGAGCGGCTATCATGATACTTTGTTGTTTATATCTACTAAAATAAGCTGCCTTTTGTTTTTTAATTACTGCTTTGAAATTGTGGAGTAATGGATCTTTCTTTGCTAAAAAAAATGAAGACTTTCGTATGACCACAGATGTACAATGTATTAATCGCCAAAGGCGCTGTTCATACCCTGAGGGTATCATCACCAGCCCAGTAGTCAGTACTTCTGTGTTGACATGAATATCAATTATGTGGTCATTTTTGTAAATTTTCTGTTTACAAAACTTTGAATTTTCGAAAAAATAAGGATTTTCTTATCCCAGGAATAAATTACCTAAGCTGTATTTGGCACAACTTTTTTGGAATTTTGGATCCCCCATGCTCTTCAACTTTGTACTTGTTTGGCTTTATAACTTTTTTGATATGAACGTCACTGATGAGTCTTATGAAGACGAAACGCGCGTCCGCCGTACTAAATTATCTTTGCGGTACCTTTGATAACTATTAACACCACTGGGTCCATGCCACTATGGTGGACGTTTCGTCCCCGAGGGTATCACCAGCCCAGTAGTCAGTACTTCGGGATTGACATGAATATCAACAATGGGGTTATTTTTGCAAGTTTCCTGTTTACAAAACTTTGAATTTTTCGAAAACTAAGGATTTTCTTATCCCAGAAATAGATTACCTTAGCCGTATTTGCCACAACTTTATTGAATTTTGGATTCGCAATGCTCTTCAACTTTATACTTGTTTAGCTTTATAACAATTTTGATATGAGCGTCACTGATGAGTCTTATGTAGACGAAACGCGCGTTTGGCGTACTAAATTATAATCCTGATACCTTTCATAACTATTCACGTAAAGAAATACGTCTTATATGCATTCACAAGACAGCACCCATGCAACGCAACATTTACCACAAATTTCAAGACAATTTAGGGTAAACGGTCTGCAACAATAAACAAATGAGAAAAATAAATAAGCAACTTTAAATATCCACGCGGCTAGAAAGTTGTGAAAACATCCAAACGTTAGATGAACTCTGGACCAACCAAACACACATCAATACCTTAAAAACTAACCAAAATGCACTTGCTAACAGAACAAAATAAATGCTTTAATATATCAATTTAATAACAGTTTTGTTTTTGTAAGTATTTGCTTCTATGGATACAATGATGTCATATTTAAAAAGCCAACAAATTTATGAATGACTCTTCACAAAAGAGCGGAAATTGTCTAGCTTTTCCACTATCGACTGAATAATTTCATAAACTAATATTTAGCAATCATGTGGTGGCTAGGTTTAAATTAATATATAGATAAGATTTTAACTGAATGGCCTTTCGAAATTCAATAAAAAGTGATTAAATTAATTTTTTTGCTTATGGTAAATGAGATGCTTAATTTGAAGGACGTTGCCTTTTTTGACGTCAGCTGTCTATCTATATTGTGGTGTCCATTCAATGTGTTTGGTTATACCATTTTAAAGCTTTTATTTCCTATAATCGTATTTCATATGGGATAAACGCAAGGAATGAACGTATTGTTTAAAATCCGCACATTAACTCCATAAAGACCTTCAAATACAAACACACTAACGTCAAATTGCTGGTAAAGATGTGTAAGCGTTAAACATTAAATTTAGAGCCTGAAGTATAATACCGTATACCATACGGAATATTTTGCAATTATTATCTATCATTTCCATCATAGTATCTCATTTTTCTCTAGGAATATTCTACATTAGCAATGAACACCACCATGTTGACAACCAATTTAATTGATATAATGGATATGCATCTATGGACATATTTTGCTATTCGTGAGTTATTTACAACGCGTTCTAAAATACAATTGAAAATTCAATATCCGATTTTTGGTTGGTCTAGTATCATTTTTTAGAACAAAACAATAGTTAGTTTGTTTCTACTGTTCTCGTTTGATCAGCTGATGATCTGTCGAAATCAGTTTCCCGTGGCTAGAAAAGCATCTCTCATGCAATCAAATACATATGCATGTCAACACATGAGCATCGTTTAACGTAATTGGTCAGTTTAAAATATGTCAATTGATTATCATGATCCATATAAAATTCATTTCAAACATTGTCGGATCTTCCTCTTCATATCGATCGCCTTTTGTGTCATAATGGATGTGTGTGCGTGGTGTTGTGGTCTGTTAGAGTGCTTTGTTTTGCCCAAATTGCCGTATAAATTCAGTTTTCAAGTTATTTATGTACAGGTGTATCATTTAAAGGAATTTGAAAGCAGGTTAACGACACAAAAACCAGATATTTTCTCAATAACCGAAAATTTAGCGATCGGTTCTTATTGTTAGCTTCATTCAAACGTCAATATCCAGTTTTTACTTTTTAAATCATGAAATTGTTGACAAAAATTGGCGTTGGAAACGCTATAATATCATCAATATGGAATTAGTTGTGAAATAAAAAGGCTTTACACAATTTAAGCTACTTTTATTTTTTCCGAACATTAGAATTTATTGATTTTTGGAAATGTAGTTCGAAGTGTTTTGAAAACTGCTGGAAATTAAAGTCATCTTGCAAACCGTTAATTTTTTGGAGTGAAATTCTGGTCCTAATGTGTAGATTGTTTAAATTTCGACATGGACAATGTTTACAATTTGCATTATTCTTTGATTTCAAGTAACATAATGATATGCATTTAAAGACCATATTGCTTTAAATATAATTCATCAATACGTAAAAAACATGTTTGTGTTTTTCTCTTATAAATGTAGAAATCACTTCGATGTTAATTATCTTAATATCTATAGAAAATATTATTTAAAAGTCTAAATTTAAGTTTTTAAACTTCTGAAAATATTATCTTTCAGTTTTAGAAATCTACTTTTTCATTTCAGTATTGACAATGTTTTATATCACCTACATATGTATGTAAATTAATCAAGCATACTTTTTCATTCACAAGACGTATTAAAATACCATTGAATTGAATGTTCATACTTAAATAGACTATTTTTCTTCCTAGAAATTAAACTTTAAAAAAATTAAAGATAGTTAACACTGTATAAATTTCTTTTCTAGAGTTTCCTACATCGATACGGAACACTCAAAGTTTAATAATATTTTGAATCCAAGACTGTAAAAGAACCGACACAGTTGATGAGCTACATGACCAAAAAGAACCTTTAATAAGCAATGACCATATACATGTATCAAAATCAACCTTGTTTAAACATGTTAAAGAAGTAGAAACTCTAGTTTCTTTGTATGTATTTTTTTAACAGACAATATAACTTACTCACTTACTAGGTCCTTGCCATGCCTTATGGCACATAGGGCAAGGACAAGTTTTTTTCCACTCTTCTCAGTTGTTTGCATTTCTTTCCATTGTGCCTCAGGTATATCCTCTTTTCCTTAGTTCATTTTCTATTATGCAGTATTTTCTATGGTTCAATATTTTCAGTATCTTCCTCAGACATTTGTTACGGAAGCTAGAGAGTCTGTTGATATCTTTCTTAGTCATTCTCCAGCACTCTGAGTCACACAGGAGTACAGATTGTACACATCTTTTGTTTAGTCTGAGCTTGGTCTTCTTTGAAAAAGCTGTTGTTTTCTAAATGTTGCCTTATCTGATGAATTCGGATCTAGCTTTTCTATTCTGATCTTTATATCTCTTCCAGCACCACCTTCTGTTGTTATACAACTGCCTAGATAATTAAATGAATCCACTGTTTCCATGTTTCCCTTCTATAAATATGACAGGATGTCTCTCTGTATTGAGGCACATTAACTTTGTCTTTAATAATTTTAGTAGTTTCTTCTAGCCTTTTGGTCTTCTCCTGCATATGGTCTTCGGTATGGGATAAAAGTGCTA
Organism: Mytilus edulis; assembly: GCF_963676685.1. NCBI lineage: Eukaryota > Metazoa > Mollusca > Bivalvia > Mytilida > Mytilidae > Mytilus > Mytilus edulis. The sequence continues at coordinate 55,803,696 of NC_092351.1, read as the reverse complement.
AATCATCAGCATAGTCTGTGTCCTCAAGCGTGGTTAATAATGTCAATCTCTGTCTGGTGTTACTTTCTGCTAGGGTCGTTCTCGTTACCCAATCAATGGCAGTTATGAACAGCACAGATGACATAATAAATCCTTGTTTTATTCCTGATTTTACATGGAAACTGTTGTCAGATTCAGAGTTGATGGTACATGAGAAGTTTGTCTAAAACTGCTTGATGAGTTGGACTATAGACAATTTAAGAAAAGTTTCATATTATCATAAATCATGTCGGTACCGAAGTAGTTTCGTTTGCGACTTATAATAGAGCAATACATGTTCAGTAGGTTTTAAATTACTCGTCCATGCTATAACTATGTTTATATAACACGTTAAGTTTGATCCAATACATTTTTCCAAATTTTCAGTTTTTATTATCATGTATCAATGTTTTCACAATTTTATTACAAAATGAAACGATTGGACACAGGCTTCTTTCCATTTTTATGGAACTTGAATTTTTAATCCAGGAATCTATAGGGACTTCTATTAGCTGTCAAGTAAAACATGTACTTGTTCTACTTCCTTCATCGATGGCATAAGATTAGTGACATTTTAAAGATTCACAAATTAGTTTTAAAAAGTAGGTTTTCGATTTGAAGTTCTATAATTTCGCTTTTTTTTATTTAAACATATCTGGCGAGTATCAACTTTTAACTTCATTCTTTATTTGGCCTTTCTTTCCTTCTTTTTAGTCAAACGTCACTAACGACACGCGCGTCTGTATATACACATTTAATTTTAAATGGACTGTTAGAGATCCCTGAGAACATATTTAAGTCATCAACATCAGAGATTAGAACGGTTATGGCTAAAATCAGATAAGCTTAGTCACTATGACTTTGTCAAGCAAATACCGTTTGCCTAAATATTTTTCACTTAGTTTTCTTTATCGGCTGTAGTTGCATTTAAGATATAAAAAAAAAACTATAAGAAAAAGCAAACATTCAAGCAAACAACATGTAAAGCGTGTCAAGGGTTTAATTACTTAATTCAGCGATATTTTAAATTGTATATTAATACGAATGCAAAGATTATATCGCTCTGTTATATCAAACAAAATCTATATGAAATATACAAGTACAATCTAAGTTTTTAAACGGTCGCAATTAACTTAACAAAGATAAAATACTCGGTGTTATCTCGGTTCATTTTGAATTACTAGCATGATTTTTACATTTTCATTTTTATCACTCCCCCGAAGAGTGGGAAGTGTGCTGTCACAAATTGGCATAATCATCGAGATCTAGGTCTATGTATTTTACAGTTTCATTTTGAAAACAATTCCTTGAAGAATGGAAATATTTTGTCTTGAATTCGCACAATCATCCAGGTCCTTGTATATGTTAATGTCGTTATTAGCAATTGACAAATTATTATTTGATAAAAAGAATTATGACAAAAGTAAAGCATAAATAATTATTCATATATAAAACGAGATTTTATTTGACCCATAATGCAACAACAATCAATGAATAAACAAATATGTTTCAACCTTTGTTTTCAATTTTTAGTTTAATAGTAAAATTAAGATGTATGAAAAGAAGATGTAGCATGATTAGCAATGAGACAACTCTCCACAAGAGACCAAATGATACATACATTAATAACTATAGGTCACTGTACTGCCTCTTACAAATTAGAAAAGCCCACTCCACGTAGTCAGCTACAAAAGGCCCCGAAATGAAAAATGTAACAATTTAACGAGAAAACTAACAGACAAATGAATGATAAATGTTAACACTGATGTTGTGAGTTCAAATTCCGCAAATGGCAAATTTGCTCGAATCGAATCCTGATTAACTAGGATTGTCAGTTTTCTCACTGATCTATTGTACCACGTGCGAGAATAGAACTCACAACCTCAATGTTGACAGACTATTGATACATTAGATCGAAATGACAGCATACATGACTACTGTACTCTTTGATTTTACTGGTATAACATTTTTCTTCGAGTTTAATTTTGTTTTTGTGATGGTTATTGAAATACATAATATATGTCAATTTTTAATTTCATTTCATCTTTTTTAATTGTGTCCCTTTCAAAATATTTCAAAATGAAGCAATATAATAAGAATATTGAATTACATTGAAATGTTATCTCCCTGCACTTATCATAAAAGTCATTTCATTATTTACAAGTCACTGACTCGACAATTTTCCAAATGGTAATGAACTGTTCGTCAACCTAGTTTTCAATTGAAAATTAATTTTCATTGAAATGAATGCTTTTTTCACTTCATTCATGTATGATAAGAAAAACATAATGTATATATTTGTATTATTAACTTATGTTGAACCTCGAATCCAATGTATTATACATTTTTTATTAAAATGAATGATAACATGTACCTCAAAATTCACTTCATTAAAGTTTGATAATAAAAACGGATTTATATATTTGTATCTTGTTTAAGCAACTTTTCATTGGCACAACGTTTTGGAATTTTGGACCCTCAATGCTCTTCAACTTTTTACTTGTTTGGCTTTATAAATATTTTGATATGCGCGTCACTGATGAGTCTTATGTAGACGGAACGCGCGGCTGACGTACTAAATTATAATCCTAGTACCTTTGATAACTTTTATTGGCAAATAGAGTTTTTCATCAACTCAACAGTCAGTGCTCCAGTACCGACTTTATTTTTCAACAAACTTTTCTAAAATACTCTGTTGATTATTTCAGAAATTGTTTAGAAACTAATGTTCTAGCTTACACAGGCACTCACAATTGACCTTTGAAATTTGACTTGTTTACAATATGTGACCTTTTCCATACAGCTCTTTATGTTGTCAGGCCATTAAGTTATACATATTGAATATTATTGCACCAAGTCCATCTGTCTCTGTCAATCTTCTTATCATTTATCTATGCAGATCTGTTTGTCAATTACATGACTCAATAAATACTAAAACGTACGTAGAAAAAAACCAGAAAGTTTCACCAATCTCTGCAGTTCTTTACTAGTAGGTACATCGTAATTAAAGAAAAATTATACGAACTTACCGCATCTCCACTTGAGTACAGCTTGGTCTACACGATGACTTTGAAATTGGGATATGCAGCTTGTTCATTTACTACGAAGTATTTTTAGAACCCAAATAGCTGCAGTTAAGATTTAAACAGAAAATGATATAATTTCTGTTTGTATTACATGTCGGTTAACCGTATGGTCATATGGTTTGCTTGAAACTCAAAGATCGGACAGATCAAAATAACTTTCAACATGTACCAGGCTATATAATTTGATAAGCAATTATTCGACAAAGTACTCTTCAAACAGAACAGTTGGAGAGCCAAATTGATACAGAAATGATGTCAATTGGACCCAAAAGTTCCGTAAAATAGTTACAAGAACGGTGCAGAAAGAAAAACCTTGAAAAATAATTCTAGTTTTCGTCAAGGATTGGTAATCTTTGATTTAATCACAATTTTATGATTTCATAAACAGGAAGTTACTACAGTGTATATAAGTATTGTACTCTTACAAAAAATTAAAGTTCACAGGGTACTGAATTCTACACTGACATTTATGAATGACCTTAAATTATTGACTTTACAAAATTAAATGTTTTGGGATCTCATAGATACTTATGTGAACCACTTTAAATTTTGATTGTTTATTGCTGTCAATCAATCTGCCAATTCATATAAGATCAAAATACCTAATCGAACGTACAAGTATTTAGCTAAAGTCTACATCAACATGTTGAACATATTTATTCACAGATATTTGAAAATCTCTGAAAAAAATTAAAGTACATTTAACATCTAGTCCACTGAAAACCGGACGTTTATGAAGCAATGGTCACGAACTGTATGCAATTCGTTCAAGAGGTCTGCGATCCATAAAGTTAAACGTTAATGAAAAGTCAACTCTGAACCGTAAAAGAGATGGAAACGCAGCTAAATCAACATTCTTGTTACAGTTTCATATAGTATAGTCTGAACACGGTCCTGAACATGCATGGCATATTTGTTGCTGGATGTAAAACAGACGAAAATCTGCAAAAAGACTTTTGCACTACGAACGTTTGCACAACTTACGGTTATCGTAGAGATTGATGATTTCATATACAAGCGGGAGGTTATGCAAGCCACTGCACTAAACCAGGTTCAACCCACCATTTTTTTCTAAGTTTTTTAAGTCAGGAAAATTGAATTTGTTTTATTATAGTTCGTTTCTGTGTGTGTTACATTTTAGTTTACTACAAGTCTGGCATAAACTACAAATTTTTTATTCAACGCCGCCGGATAGTAATCCGTAAGCTACAGACGAGAGAATACATTGTCAAATATATGAGTAATCAAGTATACTCTCGTACTCTCCTTGTAGAGTCAGTACTAGAACATGTGTGTTACATGCATTGCAATACCCGGGTGACTTCTATTAATGAAGGAGATACTTGATAGGTTTCAATTTTATTAAGAAAGGAATGTAAGTGTTGAAAACATACTGATCATTTGGAAATTGTATGGAAAAGAACATATATCTTATTTACGGATTGATTACATTAAATAATAAACACATCTGTTAAATTCAAAGTGAACTCAAAGAGTTTGTTTGATTATTAAGAAACATCTCTGTACATTTTGAATTTATAATTAATACACATAGACTTTTGAAGGTGACATGTTTGCTAATAGGGATGAAAAAGTACTTTGACAGTTTATGTTAATTACAAAAATGACCTAATACGCATGCATAAGTGCTATGGTTATTGAATGTGCTTTATTTGTCAAATAAGCTGATAATACTTAAAAGCAAAAACAATTTGCATTAGATATTTATTATCGCCTTTTACAAATATGAACTATAGGGAGCTGTTGGGGTATAACGTCAATGATACAGTGACCCAAGGACAAAAATATTTCGACGAACACTTAGAGAGCATAATACAGCTTTTGTGAAAAATGGTCAATTTGAGTCCCTAGAGATTCTACTGATAAGATATATATATGTCGTGTACAAGTTGCAATTTTGTACAGGTTATAACATGTACAAAAATATTGTACATGTTATAATTTGTACAATGCTAAAATACAAGTTATAACATGTACAAATGTACCTCGTACATATTATAGCACAATGGGACGGAGGGCGATTGGCCTCGAAATATTCTAGTACCAAGTGCACCGTTTTTGAGTACTAGTATAATACAAAATTTTGTATTGTGTTCTGAACTACAAAACCATATCTTTATCGGTTTCTCTTTCAAAGGCAATTTATTGCATATCTTTCGTAAGCATCTTCATAGGCTTTTATACTGTGGTTCATACGTTAAAGATGAAATGAGATAAGAACCCAACGACACACATACCAATTAATTTATCGTTGATTTTCAATCCTGTAAACTAAATATACATGAACTTGAACTCCTAAGAGAACCATGGAAGAGTTGTCATAACATAAGAAGTATGTATATATACCTCTTTTGTGCACTGAATTGCAAATGTATGCCAGGTCTTTTTGTTAACGACAGTTTATAAATTTCTTAAAATATGCACTTAATAAAATGCATTGTCAAAGCATTACAGTTCAGATAGGTTAATTGTTTTATGGATTTACCATTTATACCTTTCCAATCAGATTCATTTGTCAGATTTACAGTACTTGGTCATGTCTGTACAATGTTCGAGAATCGTCTCCTAATCTTTTGTAATGAAATTTGCTTCCACATAAGTTTCAAGTGATCGTTTACTTTTCATGTTTATTTATGGTTTAAGTTAGATTACACGCAGTTATGTGATATTCGTGAGTATTTCCGGCCGGAAGTATATAAGATATAAGATTCTTTTACATAAGCGGCAGATAAAGATGAACTTGTTGCCATTTTTTTGTTATCGCATTGAAGGTTGATATCATGACAAAATTAGGGTAAAACAAGGCAATGGCTTTAATATTCAGGTATTACAAGGAAATGAATGGAAAAAAAAGAACAATCATAGTTTACAATAAATCGACAGGATTAAGTTTTAAGATTTTTTACCAAAGAAACTAATGAAATAAGAAATTTGAAATTAGAAACTTCATTTTAATAGATAATATCAATTTTTCATGAAACACATAATATTGACTCCCATCCAGCAGAACACCAAACTCTTAGAGAACACATCGTTAAATTTACAAGTTATTTGAGATATCCCTTCTGGAACACATGAGATCGTCCTCGAATTTTGCATAATGTAATTTCTGTTGCTCAGTCTTTAGTTTCTATGGTGTGTTTTGTGTTTTGATTATATTTTGGTCATAGCATTGTCCGTTGTCGAAAAAAAAATCTTTTTTTACAATTTGTCATGTCATGTTCGAACTTATTTCAGCTATATATGCAATATGGTTTTCACTCATTATTGAATGCTGTACTCGGATGTCATGTATTATACTTTCTATAACCAACTTCAAAGATGTCGCATTGGCAAGCCTATCACATCTCTTTTTAATGTCAATATTAATTGTACTAAGTATTGTGCCAGTTACTTCAATGATTTATAATCAAAGTATCAGGCCCAATTGAATAATGAATCACAACTTTTGTTTGCAACCGATCTTAGATTTGACACTGTGTTGCAAGTTTGGCATAGGCATCAAACTATAATTGGTATGCTATAAAACTAGAATCGGTTGACGAAATCTTAAGATTTTATCTGATTGACAAACTGTGAAGATAAATGATCACGTCCGCAGAATGTATTGGAAGCTAATTCTCAGTCATCAATTGTAAACAAAACAATTTCCCATATAAATCATCAGTGTGAATTTATTTTCAAAACATTACAGTGGTCGTTGCTCTAGTAAGATAATAAGCCAATCAAACATGTCAAAGTTATAACCGGAACTAAGGTATCTGTAATTTAATTGCCGATTCTTTGATTCATGGTATTAAATCAGCAGATAACTAGTCCAAGATGTTATTTATGATTTATTCCAACATTGATTTTTTAACGGAAATAAGCTAACCTATAAAAACTACTATGCACATACGCATAATTAAAACATATACAACATGATTGTGATTACTTTTAACTTTAATCAAGACATTTAAAAGATCTCATAACTAACATAGGAGAGAATCTTACGGCATGGTCGCAACTTGCAGCATCAAGTATCTTACGCATACATTTTGTCTTGAATATTTATAATTAAAAGCCTAATAAATTTGCACTTGGGTAAAAGTTAACTGACTCCAAATTATAACACAATATCAAAAATTCATCTCAGGATATTTTTAACGTCTTGTGATAGTCATATAATAGTATTGTAAATTATATAGTATGTTCAGTTTCTAGCAACTATTATAAAATATATATCCTGAATTAAAATGTTTATCTTCATATGAATGCAGTCTGCTTTCAGTTTACCCTACAGTGTATAAAAAGACGAAAGAAATGCTACTCCACTGGCATTAGTGTGTACAATGTTTATATGTCTTGGTTCTTCAATTACACACGTCGTATGTAATTGGGACATTGGATTAGTGTATTCATCACTAAACAATCAATAATTCTACATTCGAAAAGCATAAACATTTAAAAACTTTAAACCTCAATGATGTCATCGTTTATAGACGCTAGAGGTGTTCTTTTTGTTGTTGTTCCGTTAAGAATTTGAACAACATTTAACTTAAGCTTATCAATAAATGGTTAATGTTGGGTAATTGAACAGTTTATATTCGTACACAAACATTCAAAAGGTGTGTCAATATAAAAATAGTTAGGTGTGTTGTGATTTTCAATGAAAAACTATCCACAAAACTTCAATTGAAGTGAATTTAAGCAATTATAGGCAAATGTGCGGCCTTCAACGAGATGTCGTCATTCGCTCAGTAGCTATGAAGTGTTTTGGCAAAATATGCCATTATTAAGAATTCTAAATGCTTCTAGTCACTCCATCAAATTTATATGTTGTAATGTTCAAAGTAAAATAACAAACAATACTGAACTCCGATAAAAAAATTAAATAGGAAAGTCCTTATCAAATGTCAAAATTAAAACTCAAGCACACCAAATGCAACTTTCTGCGCTCCTGATTTTGTAAGTTATTATAATGTAAGAATACGATTCAGCTATCTGTAAAATATGACGATTTCTGTCTTGAACTTTCATTTCTTTTATTAGATACCTTACTATTCCTTTTATGAACTTCATCTGAACTACGTGATTATTAGTTTTATATATCAGCTTTCACCACATTAAATCTTTATGATGGAAAGTAATTAAACAACTTCTCATTCAAAACAGCAATATATATGATAAATAGTCATTTTATAATGTATCTTACCGATAAATATTCACTATAACAAACCATTTCAAAGTTTATAAACTAGGCCCGACCAATCGAAACACAACATAAAAAGGGATAATACATGGCAATGACTGTTTTGGTAATGATAGAAACAGAATATTTCAACGTTTTAAATGCTTGCCATGTACATCACTTCATCGTCGAGCGACTTCGAATAAAAAGATTTACGAGTCTATCATCAATAAGTCAGTAACCCTTTTTTAAAAGTTGTAACCATCGACAATAGGCTTGTATACACACTATTTTCCGGATCTAAGTCGCCAGGAGTCAGTATTCTTTTTAGTCTAGATTTAGTATATGTCTTCGAAGTACAGGCCGAGTGGTCTATCGACTGTGTCACTATCATGTTTATACTGAGGTTGTGAGTTAAAACCCTGCAAGTGGCAAAATCGAAATTGCCAATTTTTCTGTCGAAGTTTTGTGGCTCTTTTATTACACTTCGAATTTCTTCCTTCGCAAAAAATAACTGACCAATGGAGTTAGAAAGTTAACACGAAAACAAGTCACTAAGTCAGTGTATCAAGTTTTAGTTTATCCAAATTCAAGTTGTTGTCAATTTTAGTCAAGCTAAGACTTCAAAGCTTTAAAGACGTTTACGATGGCAATACCATTGTTTTAATTTTTCGTCTGAAAAGTTTTATATTTGGTATAGAAAAATAATAGTTACATACCAACTTTATTACAACAATATAAAATTAAAAATTATATATGACTGAACGATTTTTCTAGTCTTCTGTTGTGACCAACAGCCTACTGGTATGGTGATCTCATTATGTTATGGAAGGATTAAGATAATTGTTTTGTTTTTTTTTATCCTGATCATTTCTCCGCACACAACAATGTAATTTCTAGTTATAACATAATATCAGGCCGTTAATTTCATTGTTTGAATTGTGTTTCTTATGTATTTCGGGGCTTTACAAAACTGACTATGCGATGTGGGCTTTATTCAATGTTGTGTTAATAGGTGTTGTCTCTCCCTCTCTCTCTAAAACACTCTGTTTCATACACTGTTTCGCTCTGCTCCCTCAATGCTCGTTCACTTTCTGCTCTCGTTCTGCTCACTTACTCTCGCTCTTCCGACTTACTCTAGCTCTGCTCACTTACTCTACTTCTGCTCACTTACTTTCGCTCTGCTAACTTCTGCAAACTTACTTTCGCTCTGCTCACTCACTCACTCACTGCTCACTTTCATATTTACTCTCGTTCTACTCTCTCACACACTCTCTATCTCGCTATGCTTTCTCTCACATACTCTATCGCTCTGCTCTCTCTCTCTCTCTCTCTCTCTCTCTCTCTCTCTCTCTCTCTCTCTCTCTCTCTCTCTCTCTCTCTCACACACACACACTCTGTCTCGGTCTACTCTCTATCTCTCGCTCAAGTCACTCACATTTACTCTCTGGCTCTGCTCTCTCAGATCAGATACTGTCTCTCGCTCTGCTCTCTCTTTCTCTTTCTCTCTCTCTCTCTCTCTCTCTCACACACTCTGTCTCGGTCTACTCTCTATCTCTCGTTCAAGTCACTCACATTTACTCTCTGGCTCTGCTCTCTCAGATCAGATACTGTCTCTCGCTCTGCTCTCTCATATCCCCAAATTCAATCTTCTTTTCGCTCTACTCTGTCGGTTATTTTTCGCTTTGAATAATATCCTTTTACCATTGTGTGCAGTTAGCATGTTGTTTTTTTAAAAGATAAGTATATGTTACTGAAACGACTATTATATGATTAATTCTTTTATTGAGACATATACCACTCGTCCAAGTGTAATCAATATTTTATACATAATTTAGATAATAAGACGAATTGCTATATACAGTGTATGAACCCATAATATTATATTCCCAGGATCGAATACTTAATATACTATATGAGTAAAAGAGCATGATTTTGGATACAATTGAATATTTTACTGATTACCAAAAATCTATACAATTTACGAATTGATTCTTAATTGAAACCTACCAGCAAAAAAAAAAACATTTAAAAGAGTACCTTGTTAATTTGACATGCTCAACAAAATGACTAATAACTTACTTTTTTTCAATTATCAAAAATGACTATGCAGTTTTGTATTGGCCTCTTAAAATTCATTTGAAATATTTCTTCCATATTCAGAACGAGACAATGGAAACACCTTTATTACATTGAAACTGAGGGAGTAAATAAAGTCAAAAATCTAGTTCAATATGTCATTGAAAAACACAATGAAAATTCCCACTCCTCTCCGAAACAAAAGATCGATGGCCCAACGTTAGCCGAAACAAATATAAAATATATCACATAACGTAGGAAAAAAACATAACAGTTTTGACCTAAATCCTGCGAAATAAATCAGAAAATATATACTATTTAGATTGAGTATCGGTTACTGTCTTGGGAAAGTTTATTTATAGATTTATCTTCAAAGATAATATATATCCAATCTACCCGACGTTTTAATGAAAAGCTTTTTGTAATTTTACTTTTTAAATGGTTTATTTTTAAAACCTCACATTTTACTTTAGTATATTAGTACTATGCACAATCTAACAAATAAAAGATATATCTTAGTCCAAGGATTTTCAAATTACAAAACGCCTGAAATAACCTTTTTTTTTTCACGTCATTTGAATATTATTCATCACAGAATGTATTATCCAAATACAATTATGAAAATTCGTCAGAATTTCAGAAGCTTAGCAATTAATGACAAAACCAGTTTTTTTTTTTTTTTTTTTTTATATATAAAAGTAAGGAGACGTGTTCTTATGGTCAATGACAACTTTCTCCAAAAAAAACATCACAGTTAAACGACTATAGTTCATGGTACGGCCTTCAACAATGATCAAAATGAATACCGCATAATCATTTTTAATCATAAATATAAGTCCTTGAAACGACAAATGTAAGAATTCAATGAAGTTGTGAAAAAAACAATGAACGAAATACAAATATGATACATGTATAGTGAAAACAACATCAACAAACGACATGGGTTTCTTCTAAACCAAACCTTAGTGTTCATATCATTTCATATATCGATTATGAATAGTTGGTATGAAATATAAGCCACTTTAATATTTAATATTTAATATTGATATGGTGTATCCTTTGCTCAGACTACGTATATATTTTTATTTTCTATTTTTGATAGATCTTTTGATGGATTGTTATAATACTTATGATCAAAAATATATCTGTGTTATTATTTCCAAAAATAACACTCATAGAATTTTGACATTTTTTTCGTTTCTTTCATTTCTAAGGTCACGTGAAATGTATCCCTATATCTACTAAGGAGATTGGATCGATTGCTTGCTACTAGGGGGAGTTTTATCTATTGTGTCTACATTCTTAAGAAATTCATTCATCTTATGCAATTAAACAAAACATAGCTAAAAAAAAAGAAGGAGATTGTGATAAGTGTTGATAAGTTTATTTTAAATCTTTTGTGTAGAAATCCAACATAAATTATAATTGTCAAAGAGGTGTAAAACTTGAGTGTTACGAAAAAAATATATGCTTTCTTTAAGATTAGAAAAAACAAGTATTAGACTAAATGTTGGTAACTCACATTTAATATGTTACATGTAAAAAATCAACACTGATATCGTCACATTAATGGATGTTTTTAAATTTGTAAGTATGTTGCGTATTTTTTTTTTTAATACAGACAGACGGTACACATATATAGAGGTCTGGATTGCGGACGTTTATTATTGATTGTTTGTTGATTAAAATTCAGTGGCCAATACTTGAATATTATCAGGATGTATGACGACACGTTTGTATTTTTTATTTTTTATTTTTCAAATAATTTTTTAGTCTCTTTTTTGTATCTGTAAATATTCTCCATTCTTTATATTTTGGTCTACATAAATGCATTTATTCTCTATTTATAAACTAGTTCAGACTTTAATTTATGTCTCAAGAATATGAACATTCTTCTTCAAGATTATCCCAATGTAATTAGTGTATCAAATATGGAAATATATTGCCTTTTCTGATCCACCATTTTATTTGACATAGGGACAACTGTTTTGAAGTGTTGGATATATGAATACACAGCCACGTCTGGTCAAAATAGGGACAATACGTCTGGTTCCTTGTGTAAGAGGACCGTGTTAGACACTATCATTAATATATAAACGCGAAAGGAAAGGAGAACTTGTGAAACTAAAAAAAGCACAGACTTGTAAAGTGCACTGATGAGTCGATGTAAAAATAAGAGCATGTTTTAACCGTTTGTTTTTCCTTCAAACTTCTTTTTTCTTAATGTTGTTAGATTTACTGTGAATAAGAAAACACGCTTAATTTACTTCGTGCGTGCGAACAACATTTCTGTAAAACCTTCATTTGGGAACACTAAAACCTAAACATTGGAAACCAATGCAGTAATGCATAAACACTTAGAAACGTAAAGCGCTATATAACCAAAGGGAAATTTTAAAGAAAAATATCAATTGTTACATCATCAGAGTTCATAGCATAAGTTTTTCATTCAGGAATATAAATCACACGAAACAAAATTCCATGTATAAATACAAGAAAATCAGCTTTATTTCTCTACATTCCTCACTAAAAATAACTAAAAGTCATTAAAATCAATGTCACCCACCTAGACATACGTTTGATAATAGCATTTATATATCTACAAAAGAACTATAGTAATTCGTAGCTAATTATCCTATACAAATTATACGGTATTGAACTTTCTCAAGTTTCCTTATATTATATCAAAATCAATTGTCAACGTAATTATTAGTTGACAACAATTCAAACAGTTGTTTTATGAGCCTTTTAATACACTTTCCATGGTAAACAAGCTTAATTAAAAAAATCGCCCTCAGTGTTGTTGCTAATGAAACTAGGCGTATATTCTACGAGTACATGAAGTACATTCTAATCTATATCTCGTTCAGTTTGAGCAACGAGAAATTTCAGGAAAAATCTTCAGTATTGTTCCTGAAGTAATAAAGATGTAGAAACGATATTATTAAAGTTATTGCTCTTGAAAATACAAATTAATAAGTTTTTGTATTAGGGGTCCTCCGTATTTTTATTATTTAATGTTTAAACATTGTTCTATTTACTCTCTTTATCGTCCTGAACTCACATGAAATGTTTGTCACTGGACGTTAAGTAACTAACAATTAATTAATCAAGCTATTCTCTATTTATTTTGACCATTGCTCTTTATTCTTTGTAGTTTAATACCTTTCACTTTTTCTTATTTAATTTCTTACCTTTTCGTCTATTCCCCCTTTATTTCGCACTTCCTTTCCATTTATCTTCTATTACGTATATGTAAACACGACGCATACCATCATTAATACCAGGGAACATATAACGAAATAATACGTATATACATTGTATGAAAATTAAATGACGGTCAATATCACCGAACACGCATACTAACTTAAAAATGGACTCTAGCGAGTATAAAAAGTAGTACTCAAAATGTTCAAAGATAATAAGTCATGCATTTTAATAGACTATTTATTTTTTAATGTAGATGAAATACACATTTTTATAAATTCATGACGTTAGTCCGAGTGGTTTTTTTTTTCTTCAGCGTTTATCTTCATCAGACACTTTCAAACCTAATCATTCAAAGGCAGTACAGGGATGCGTAAATATGCTAGTACATTTCAGATTTCTATGTCGTATGTCCGAGCTTCTATCGGAGAAGCAACACATATACTTATAATAAGTCTTCGCTTATTAATTGTTTTCAGAGGTTTCAATAACACGATCATATACGACATGTTCCAATGCATGGAAGAAAAATGGCCACAGAATATGCAAACATGTACATATTTAAGGGTATGGATGGGGAGAAAAATATAAAGTGACCGAAAGAAAAATAAAATAAATATCTTCAAGGATGGAAATAGGGTGCTAAAATATAGAGAATCTATAGAGAACTAAGGGCAAACAATATATAATAAATACTGAAGAAGGAAGAATACAGAATCTAAACGCTGCATCGCACCCCAACCACCAACAATCCAGACCCTCTTGTTTGACTTCTAGAAATAAGATATTTATGAATTTATCAGCTACATTTGTGTATGGAAATCGAATTAAGATTAAATGAAAGTAAACATACATTGCTAAGTAAATGCTATTTCATTGTTTGACTGAAAATTTCTACAGCATTATTAAGATTATGTTGATTTTACTTTGTTACCTATGTACAAATGAAATAAAATTTGGTTTGTTTTTAAGATGTTTCTCCAATTGCATTCAAAATAGCGTTCATTAACAATTAAAGAAGCCTTTTAAATAGACTTTCCGATGTTGTTAATAAAACATTTAACCCCCTGCAGTGATGTTTCAGATGCAATTGTACTTTTATTTTCAAATCTAAGTTAAATCTTAATTGGGTGCTTTGTTTTATCACGTGTTTGAAAATAACGGAAATGTTTGAATAAACGGGGACTTGTAGGAGAAAATGTCATTTGTTTATCCAACATAAGCAGACTCTTCACCATTTAAGTGAGTAGACAAGAGAAACTCACTTTATTTTCTTAGGTACACTATAGACGAAAAACAATTACACGTCCTGATTAATAACTAGGTAGTGAAATTTCAATGGTTATTTTAGGCTCGTTATAAGTATGAACAGATAAAATTGCACTGTACGTAAATGCACAAATACAAATCTATATTCAATTAAACTTATGAAAAGAAATGAGCTATTAGAAATTCTCATCCGGATGATGTAATGATATTTTGTTTATCAAATGCCGTATTACTGAATGATGTAAAGGCAAAAAATAACCCCTGAAAAAATTACTTATTAATTAAATGATCTCAAATAGAATTTTCTTTTAAGAATTAAATCATTTTCCATTTACATAAATAATATCAAAAGTAAGTGTGTACGTATAAATGTTTTCAACTACATATGTTAATATGATCAATGTTCAATTAGTTGGTGCATTCAAATTATTTCATGTCAGACGAAACCCATATCATCTCAGACGTTGCCTGATATATGTGTTGGTTTATATCTTTTATTGTTGTCCTTCTCTCTCTCTATATATAGCTAGTTTCTGTTAGATATACTGTTAAATAATAGAAAAAAAAGTACTCGGCGGTCAGTACTTAATGATTTTTTGTTGTTCGGATGTACAATTACCCAGCCACGTCAACTCTATGTTTTTGTTAGATCTATTTCTATTTGGATCTATCTTTTGAATTTTAGTAGATTATTCTTATGTTGTACTGTTACACCGCTGTCCCCGGTAAGGGTAAGGTTAGGATCCCACTAACATGTTTAACCCCATCACATTCTGTATGTATGTGCTGTGTCTGCTCCAAGTCAGTGGCCTTTAATTTAGTGGTTTTCGTGTTTTGCTGTGTTACATATTTGTTTTTCGTTCATTGTATTTTACATCAGTAAGGTCATTAGTTCTCTCGTTTGAAATGTTTTACATTTATGATTTCGGAGACTTTTATAGCTAACTATGCGATATGGACTCGTGGTAAATGGCGGTACGGTGACCTATAGTTGTTAATCTCCCCATCTTCCTTTGTATACACACAGAAGAAGAAGTATAATTAACGAAAAAAAAAAAAATATTTACCTGTGTGCATTATGACGTCATTCTTTTTCAATGTTGACAATTTCTAAAAATTGTTTAACATTGCACAGCTGTTTGATAATTTTACCTCAATTTCAACCTATTTATTTACTTTTACCTTAATTAGTCATCCCTTATTTTTATTAACTGTATTTACATTGTATCACAGAACAAATTTATTCGTTCACTGTGCGTTAATTTATGTTACTACGTTTTTTGATTGAGTTAAGTCTTCCAATTGATGTCTTTCTGTGTTGTGATGTTAAACTGTTGTTTAAGAAAAGGGAGAAGGTGTGGTACCATTAAAATGTTTAATCCCGCTGCAATTGTTGGCACCTGTCCTAAGTCGGGAATCTGAAGGTCATTGGTTGTCGTCAGTACATGTAGTTCATACGTGTTTCTCATTTCTTGTTTTTATATAGATTAGACTGTTGGTTTCCCCGTTTGAATGGTTTTACACAAGTAATTTTGTGCCCCTTTATGGCCTGCTGTTCGATATCAGCCAAGGCTTCGGTTTGATGGCCGTACATCTGACCTATAATGGTTTTATTTTATAAATTGTTACTTGGATGGAGAGTTGTCTCATTGTCACTCATACTACATCTTCCTTTATCTATATGTATAGTATGTATAATACTTTGTTTTTTTTCTTCCTGCGTTTACACCTGTACAAAGGATGTATTTTATGGCATAAAGATTAAGGAATGGGTCATAATATTTTAGGTAGCCTCCCTCTCCTCCGTAGTACTCAACGTTATAGTATCCTTTTGTCGATTTAACAACAGACAATTGAAATGATAGAACAAAACGATAGGGAATGGATGAACATTTGAAACAACATTTCAGAAGATACTAAGATATAACCGCTATCTCTAAAGAATGGCACTCTAACATGTTATGTCATTTTCTTTTTTGCAGAAAGTTTATAATATTAAATTTGAAATAGGTTTGAATATGCACGAAATACGACATTGGACATACCTTTACGTCAATGTTTCATATAATTGCACTAACTAATTATCTTTTACCTACATGTATAGTCATGCTTGTTTAATATTTCTTGAACTATATATTATATATTTGTATTTATAAATAGAAAAAAAAATATTGCACTTTTCGAATTACATTAACGTTTTTCAAATAAGTACGGCATTCTAAATAATGAAACCATTTGTAATTGCCATTTAAATTGTAATTAATGTTTAATCATGTAAATTCTTAAGATTTGGTCTACTAATATATACAAATGCAATAACTTCCTTAAACATAATCATTATCTAAAATTATTTCAATGGCGTATTTAAGAAGAAATGATGTTGATACCAATACGTTTATTTCCATACAAAATAGTGAAAGAATTTTTGACGTCATATCGGTGTAAAACTTTATTGAGGTGAAAAGAGTTCTCAATGCTCTTGAACTTCCAAAAAGGTAAATTTGTAATAATTAAAATTTGTTGCAATCATTTAATATTCACTTAACATTCATTTTGATAAAATTAACCACAAGACGTCAGTAAGCTTGGCAATGACAAGTGAAAACAATCATAGGTACATAAGCAGATGCACCGGTTTTATATAAGATTTATACAATTTGAAGAATTATGTAGTTTGATTGCAAATACAACAGCTATCCACCAAATACGAACTGAGGTGAATAAAAATTACTATTATCGTTCGCCTATAGCCTTCAACAATGAGCAATACCGTACTACATAGTGAGCTAAAAAAGAAACAAACTATATAACTGTCAACTTTTCAAAATGTCTATGCATGTGGGATTATAAGCACAAAAAGACCTAATGCATACCTATACATGTTACTAGTGTACTTATTTAGAACATCTAAGATTCTAAATGAGTATGCATGTTTTTAGATATTTTGTATTCCTTTGATTAGCTTGTTAAAAGTATCGAGTCTAATTTATTGATTATCATTAGGGTTAGGTCAACATCTCACATGGGGATATCCCCCATAAAGCGGAAACGTTGGTATGTCTGTTCTACATATAAAAAAGTTTAAGTACTTAAATGAGTGAATAGTCGAATGATATTATCTGAAGGTGAAACTTGAAATATACGAATTTTGAAAATTCAGACTGAAGTTATTTATTTTGCAAGGCAAATCTATTTGATCTGTCTCTCGTACATTTCTCTGTACATGGGTTTGTATCATCTGTTTTTTTTTGCTTTTCATTCATGACAATTTTATTGCTATCAATAGATCTCCATATAAAATACTTGTATACACTTGAACTTCCCACATTAACAGACATGTAAAATTGACAATATTCAACCCTGTAGAGAGAACAATTATATCTAAACAAAAAGTAAACAAACATATGGGTTATTAGTATTGAACACGTATATGTTTATTTACACATAAAAATATCTTATATTATATTTATTTTAAATGTTTCAAAATATTTATTTAACAATAATCACAAAAAAAAAAAAAACTGAAATTTTTAGTCCTGGAATTCAATAGATAATTATATACCATCGATAAACATTTTCACATCAATGATAAACCAATGTCTCATAAATACGATTCTTGTATTAACTATACAGAAACGATAAAACGTTCAAACAAACTTATTTCCTGATTTTTATTTTCTCGTGTGACCTTAATATTTAGGGCGGAAGTGAATCTTGTATTCACTTGTCATTGGGTAAAATTCCCCATGATAGATCCATCAATATCTTATATTTGGACAATGTCAAAGACAATTGTTTTTGAACATCATATGTCAACACATTGTCAGCAATATAAGATATTTTTATTGATAATCGGTTCAGTTGTTCTACTAGAAATATATATTGTCAATATATATATATTGCTCATTCATAACGTAATTGAGATCAGAAATCTCCCACGTAGTAAAATTTTTCATCAAAGGTTTTATTTTTAATGAAATCGGAATTGTTGAAAGTTGTTGTGAGGACATGGTTTCATTCAGAATTAAATGCATTTGTATACAGGAAATAGTATTTAATGTGTACGTAAGACATCTGTTACATGTATCTATTTGTTTTAAAATATCTAGACAAAAATTACGACAAGACAAGTAACACCCCCAAAACACACTTCAACAACAAATAGCATACTGATCAATCGATGAAACTTTGTACCGACAATTTCGTATATTAGACATTCTTACCCATTCAAGTAACCTTTTTGATAGGAGAAAGCTGGGAAGTTGGCATATAAAACAGGATCATGGATAAAACGAAGACGCCAAACAGGCAAACACAACTGAAAAACACACCATACGGTAGTCATCGAACACACAAAATACCTCACAAAAACAGGAAACGGACGACGTCGAGAAGACTAACAATAACACACAACACATTTAACGTAAGATAAACAACATCACAAAACTCATGGGAATGGAGATGTTGAACAGACAATAACAACACATCCCACATGAATTTTCAAATTGAGTAACAGATAAACAACATCACAAATTACGTTGAAACGAAGACATCGAACAGAGCAATACGACCACAAATCACATGAAACTTACGATTGAGTAACAGATAAATAACATCACAAACCGTATAGAAAAGAAGACGTCGAATAGACTAATAACACCAAAAAATAACACGAAACTTAAAATTGAGTAACAGATAAACAACATCACAAACCGTATTGAAAAGAACTATTAACACCATAAACCACATGAAAATTAGGATTGGGTAACAGATAAAGACCATTTCAAAACACATGAAAATGAAACATCCAACATACAAACAGCAACATATGAAACTGAAGACGCCGAACAAAATACAACAACACAAAACACGTGAAATTGAAGACGTTGAACAGACAATAACGCCACAAAACAAATGAAACGTCAAATAGAAAAATAACACCTAAAAACACATGAAACGTCAAATAGAAAAATAACACCCAAATACACATGAAACTGAAAATTGAGCATAACAGCGATTCAAATATGCATAAAAGAAGATGTATGAAATATACCAACAACACAACAACACAACTAAAAACAACTTCGTACCTCAATAGTGTAAGTAAATGTTGTTCGAATATGGTTCATACTAAATGTCAAAATTCAAATCAACCTTAGATTAGAAAAGCCGTGTATAAATTTGATAAAAAATCTATCAGTATTCATATCTCGAATTGGCAAAATATAAATTTAACCATTATTAAAGACAAGCACTGACAATGTTCCTAACTTCGAACAAAAGATATCTGCAAACGTGTTTTGTTTGTTTTTATTTTTGTGTATATTCTCAAAATAAGTGTTTAATAGCATTAACGGTACCAATTTTCCTGCACCAGATGAGCATTTCGACAATACATGTCTCTTCAGTGATGCTCGTGGCCAAAATATTTGAAATCCAAAGCTTATATTAAAGATGAAGAGCTATAATCCAAAAGGTCCAAAAAGTATAGCCAAATCCGTGAAAGGAATCAGAGCTTTGCATGAGGGAGATACATTCCTTAATTTATAATAATTTCTAACATTTTGTAACAGCAAATTTTAATAACACATACAATCCGTAATTTCATGCCAGTACCGAAGTACTGGCTACTTTAAGCGTCTTGTAATCTTGCATTATAAATCTTGAAATATCCTGGCGTGTAGTTGATGTTGCTTATACCATTGGCTTTGTTTTTACGGTGATCACATTGATCAATGAAAAAAGATCTTCACATATTCGATCCTTAGTACTTTTAATAGATTAAAGGTAGAAAGGTTTATATGCACCGTTAATTTGGGTATCTCGAGACGGAAAATTAATAAAAATTGGGAGAAAAGTTATCAAGGAGGTTATATTGGACCAAAATGCAGCCAAACTCGATGACAAAAAAGGACGAAAAGACGAACAACATTTTACAAAACCCCTACACAATGTAAAGTGAACTCATGTTCTTAAAAAAAAGAAGAACGAATTTATGCTTCATTAAGCGATAAAAAATCTTAAAATAAACATCCAGAAACTTCAAATAAACAACATTTGGCAGTTGATGCAAGGTCTTTGAAAATTATGTAAGGGACTCATATGTTGGTGTTACTGTAAGTATTTAGCGTACTGGAAGGACACATTTATTAACCGTGCTTCATATCCTGTCAGTTTACACGATTTTGTATTAGTTTTCATCTACTTAAAACAAAAATGTTTTAAATGTAAAAACCACCAACTTGATAGTAAAGATATATACTAAAATAATAAATTGGAGAATCATGTCATAATTTAAGTACTCCAATAATAGGATTTAATTAAGAAAGGAATTGTAATAGGGAAAGGTCATGCATATTTAAAGTACGCGACTAAGAATGTTAACATACTATTCGATCTCCGAGGGGGGCGGGGGGGGGGGGGGGGGGGGGCTTATGGTAATACCGTAATTTTTAAACGATCCAATAATTTTCAATTGTAACTCAAACACAGACAAAAACAATTATACCAAATTTGGTGAAGATCTCATGTAAAATATAGTACTTATTGTGTCTAGAGTATAATCATACTTCATAGACGTGTGGAAGGTAACAAGTAAATAAGTTTGTACCGACAATGAATACTAAATGTAATATGCCACTTTATCTAAACTCATAGGGATAGTTTTCTCATCTCTTCAGTTTTAAATGAAGTACGGTCGACTCCAAAAATTGTACCGATCAAGTGGTTCTGATACAATGTAAATACAATGTACAATGTAGTACGAACGATGAGAGAGAAACCTTGCTGTATCCCTGCTCAATCCCAACCTTTATTTCGTCGATATGCAGCGTTAGCAAGAAATCAACGGTAAATTCACAAAATACTGAACTCCGAGTAAAATTTAAAAAAGAAAGTCCCTAATCAAATGGCAAAATCGAAAGCTCAAACACATCACACGAATGGATAATAAATGTCATATTTCTTATTAGGCACAGACCAAACCCCGGACTATAAGAACAGCTAAAACTTAACAGCTTTATTTACCTCACTGATAAAATACTTTTTTATACTTAATTTCGAAAACTGTCAACGTATGAGAATGAAAATATTTCATACATGATACTTTTCTTTTCATACAACGTTCAATTTGATAGGATTTCCTTGTGCATGGTACAAGATGTATTCTAAGTCATAATGAGAAAATATACTCATTAAATTCCTTTAAGATTGCTTACACATCATTTAACAAGAGATGTAATATACTTAACATTACAATAAGTAAATCAAGGAGACTGTGACCTATATTGTTGTATGTAATGACACACTCACAAAGGGTGTATTATGTTATTATAATGCCTTTACTAATAAGCCTTCATGGTTTGACTCAATATTATATATTAAACGTGCCTTCATACATACACTTATCTATTTATCAAATAGAGCCATTTTTGTTTGAAAAGAAATTATGTCAAGTTTGAAAATAGGAAATCGGCATGATACAGATATATTTATTTTTTATTTTATTTATAAAAAAAACTTTGTTAATTTAAAAAAAAAAAATATGTTAATGATAAAAAATAAACTTGCTCTGACATATGACAGTTTATTATAAGGTTTACATTTCAAAATGACTTGTTTTTATATTTATAACTGTTAAAAAGAAAGTGTCAAATTTATATAAAAAAAGACACGCTGCGTGATAGCAAGTATATTACCCTTACTTTTATCAATTACCAAAATAAGTTAATCAACATAAATTTGATTTGACAGATGGCTTTTTCCACATTTTGCACGACCAAAATATAAATTATATCAAAACGCTGCATAATCAATGATAGCAGTATATTTACCCTCACTTTTATTTTTAAAAAACGTGCATGTACCAGTTTCCAAAATTCAGAAATAACGAAACTTACATAAATGTGATGTGGCACATGGCAGTTAATAAGTTACGACTAAAATAACTGTTTTCATATTTGTGTCACTTATGTCCAATGTGTGTGTCAAAATGATTATGCACGACGTTTAACTTTAGTGTCAATTTATTTGTTTCTGTAATTATTCAATCGTCAGATTTAAGTTGATGATTAATCAATAAAAGCGATTTCGACGTATGAAATTCAGAAAACAAATATTGTTATTTTTCAATGAAGGATTAATGGATTGGTGTTAAACTTTCAGCGGCTCATATAAAAGAGGGACGAAAGATACAAGATGAACAGTCAAACTCATAAATCGAAAATAAACTGACAACGCCTGTCTAAAAATAAAAAAAAGCACATGACACAACAAAGAAAACTAAAGACTAAGAAACACGAACCCCACCAACAACTAGGATTGATCTCGGTGCTCCGGAAGGGTGGCACCTATCGTGTTGCTTATGTTATAACATGAACATGATAAATATCAGAACTAGAACAATCATTATTGAAATTAACCCTGTTTTTTTCCATGTGTGTTGTTCTTATATGAGCGACATGAATTAAATAGTATGTTAAATAGGATAAAAAAGGTATCATGACTTTTCTTCGATTTCATCAAGAATTCTTGTAAGTAGAATAAAGATGAGTCTTATGTAGACATATTAAATTATTATCCTCGTTCCTCTGAATTCAAATCACTGTGTCGATGCCACTGCTGGTGAACGTTTCGTCCCAGAGGTTATCATCACTCACGTAGTCAGCACTTCGGTGTTGACATGAATATCAGTTACACGGTCATTTTTATAAATTTTGTTGTTACAAAACGCTGACCTTTTCGAAAAACTAAGGATGTTCTAATCCCAGGAATAGATTACCTTTGCCGTATTTGGCACAACTTTTTGGAATTTTGGCTCCTCAATGCTCCTTAACTTTGCACTATTTTGGCTTTATAACTATTTTGATATGAGCATCACTAATGAGTCTTATGTCGACAAAACGCGTATCTGGCGTATTAAATTATAATCCTGGTACCTTTGATAACTATATCAACTAAAACGAAGCATTGCTAATGTAATCGTCAAAAGACACAAAATGCCTCTATAGAAGAATGTTAAAAGAGTTATAGTGTATAAGAGGTTTCATTATGGTAATATTTTTTTTTTAAATCTCAATAACCTCAAGCCATCGTCAATCTTTTGGTGAATCTGTTTCCCTGAATCGGACAAATTGGGACGTGTGCCCATCAATTTCAGTCTCTACAGGAGTTTTTGTATTTCTTTGTTTTATTCCGTTTAATCACGTATGTTATTTTTTATTTACCCCTCGAC
Source organism: Mytilus edulis (assembly GCF_963676685.1). Taxonomy (NCBI): domain Eukaryota; kingdom Metazoa; phylum Mollusca; class Bivalvia; order Mytilida; family Mytilidae; genus Mytilus; species Mytilus edulis. The sequence goes on along the minus strand of NC_092351.1, from coordinate 55,779,614 downwards.
ATCTTCTCTCTATCTATTATTTCATTGCATTTCCTAACGGTCATTTACAGAAATGATTATACAATAAAATAAAGATTTAAACATTTTTAGACGACGCAAATGTTATTGTTTTTGATGAATTTATCAAAACATTTCAACAGCACACTTATCAGAGGTCTTAAAACTGTCTGTATATGTACAAATGTATATCTTTATATCATCTCTATATTCTTTAGTTCAAGGGTATGATCTTTTTGTAAAGACCAAATATTAGACCAGAAAATATTATTAATTAAACTTGGCAAGAAAAACAATGTCATTTATATTGAATTGTAATTTACAAGGCAAATGTCCATTAAATATTGCATGGTCTTAATCTTTAACTGTTTCATTCATATATACATGTTCACCATATCTATTACATTTAAGTTCATTCAATGTCCTAATGTACAAAGCTTGTTTTTTTGTACTTTAAAGTTCCGAGAACATTTGTCCGTTTTGTATGACATGATTTGAAACTGAGGTATATTATCTCTTTGAAAATTTAAAGAGTTTTTCGACTGCATATTGTACGTTGTAAATTCTGAGAATTTAGTGTTTTCAACCTAAGAATTCAAACTAAAGGCTGAAAGATTTCCGATTATTCAATAACTGTTCCGCAAAGCCAAATATTAGTTATCTTGATATCGTTAATATCAAGTCTAATCAATTTAATCTATTATAAAATAAAAAATCCCTTTTTTATTTAAAAGCATAATTTTTAAAGTTATATTTACTTCGTGCACATCGAATGCATTTTCAAGGAAATTTGAACGAATACAACTAAAAGTATGATAGACAATTTAAAGTCTTTTTTAATTAAGTTATTCAGACAGTCAACTGGAACAATAAAAAAAAGATAGAGATAAGATGTCGAGGGCGAATTAAAAAGAATCATAAGTAATAAAAAATAAATACCATGATCAGACTTCAAAACAGCTAGAGGATAAACAGCACCAAAAGAGAAAAAAACAAAATATAAATTCGAAAACTAAAGTCTTAGCAACACGAACCCCTCCAGAAGCCAGAATTGAAATACTGTGCACAGGAAGTGTACGTAATAACATCGACACTAATTTGATGACGAGCTGACCTAATTCCAGATTAAGATTAATAGTACGTCCCCTTTATTGAATAATATCTACTTATATATCAAAATCTATAAAAGTATGAGAAAAACGGTTACATGGTCCACTTGCAAGATTATAATATAATATTTAATCTATAATAATAAAGATTTGCATAGTTATCATTCATGTAAATTATGTCAATGTTGAAGTGTTTACATTTTAGAAACTTGAGCATACAAATAAAGGGGAAAAGTCAAATAGATACACTTAATAACAATAAGAAGGGTTGATTAGAAAATTCGATTTTTTTCCGTTATCAAAACGTGAATAAAAAACACGCGTATTATAGGACCCGTTATATTAACCAAATAAAAGGGGGTATTTTGAAAATGAATTTCTGGGTATTAACAAATAGTAAATAACATCGCATAGAATATAAATGAAAATTCTACAACACAACACTCAGGAAACAATTCTGTTCAAAGCCACTGAAAAAAATAGCATGTGTAGCAAGAGATGGAAATCAATTAATTAATCTGCAACACTCCCCTCCATCTTTTCTTGTATACGAAATGTTTGTCTAATAATAGTTTAAAAAATATTGTATTTGATGATATAATATTTGGTTGTTAAGGATAATTATGTGTGAATCAATTACTCAGTTAGCTAATATTTAGTTCACGTGGACTATAGAAGTTTAAGCTGTCAAGCAATTATCTATATGCGTAGTGCCAAATTATGTCAACTTAAAAGAATTATAGTTTGAAGACTGCAATATCCATGGTTACATAATATTATTTGCTTTTTGGCTTTATCTTTTGATACATAATTTTAATTACAAATTACTATTATAATATTTATACTGTACCTTTTAATTTAGCTACGATTGCAATTTGCTATAATTATTAGACAAATATATAAATTTTATAAAAAGAAGTTTTTAACATATTCAACTAAGATAAATTTGAAACTGGTACATGTACTCGAAGACTGGAAAAATACCAGGTGGTTTTAAAGTCGACTCTAAAGCCGTTACACTAGTAATCCACATTATTCCTTAGAATAATATGTATATTCAATCTTCCTACAGGGTACATGAAAAGGTTTTCATATTTGTACTTTTAAATAAGTATAGTTTAAATCTCTGGCTTGTGACAGTTGTGTAAGTGACATTCTTGAATGAGGTTTATACAATTACTTAACAAATTGAAGTATATATTGAAGATATTTATTACTTACTTTACGACCACTTTGGCAGGTTGAATGTTTGTTTGTGACAGCTTTAATCTGGTTATTTATAATAGCAAACCAAATGGAAAATATTTTTACTTTCTAAAAGAATGTAAACATACAAGGTTTATACCTGTGGTACACATTAACATTTCCGTCGCATTGCAGTTTTATCAAGATGTTAATTTCTCTCTAATTTTTTTATTTGCACTAATGGACGTACTATGATTATAATCACCAATCAAGTTCGCATTGCTTCCTACATTAAATTCTGCAATAGTCAAAGTTACATGTTTATTGTCTTTAGTATAATTAAGTGAAAGTTATTTCATTAAAAACTATCATTATACCTTATCGTGATTTTTGCTGAAAAATTCAGCATGATAGTACCTGTAACTGCATATTATGGGGCACTGGTTCTTAAAAGTGTAGTGATATCTCTGATCTGAACAACAAAGCAAATATATCATCCTATATTTTAATATCCTAAATTTGGATTGTATTCATTAGAAACTTTCTATAATGAATCTTACATGACTTCAAATCCCAAAGCTTTCATTTGATTACCCGGCACACATTTCACTTTTTGTCAATTAAAGTTACAGGTAGGAGAATGAGCTATTTAGGTTAGAATATGTACTACACGTTTCATTGTCCATATAATTAATCTGAATCACAACTCGTAGTACTAAACCTCCTCTTTAAATTCAGATTATCACGAATAAAATTCCTAAAAACCGACCCTTCACCAATACGGTCTATGTAGCTAATAATCTCCATATTTGGCTAGTTTACATTTTCAGCTTAACCTATGTGAACGCATGATGTGAAGATATTTTGAGGACATTGCTTGACATTTATAAATAAAAGTTGGCGTTAGTAATGTTAAACTTTCGGTATTGTATTGGTATTTTATATTACTATAAAACGCTGTATAAATGAATGAATAATTTGAACCGATAATCCGCTGGATATTATTTCTTTTTGACATATAATTGCAAGATTTAATAGAAAAAAATTGTGTTGTTTTTTCCGTTGAATAAAGATGCTTTCGATTTAATCAATGACTTAGGCACAGCGGGGCAGTAATATAACGTATAAAATAATAATAAGATCAATATTTGGCGTCAAAATGATTTAAATAAAATACCACTAATATGTTAAATTAAACCACATTTTCAATTACTTCATATGCAACATTACATCAATTTAAAGAATCATAGATTTGAACATATCCATGCATTACCTCGATACGTGACAGAACGTGAAAACGGACGACGGGGATAGTAAACGATATCGACTACTCATGAAGATCTTGCACAAATAAAATTATTATCAAACTTAACAACATCTCCCTATATTGTTATACTTATAAACGTACAAACACTTCAATTTATAATTCTAGGCTTCTTTCGGTACCCTAAACACCAAAAGAATTGAAAGCAGGATATACGTTGGAGAGCTTATATGTAATAACCCAAGGTAACGGGTTTGTCACGCTTTCATATGTGAGGATTAGGGGTAATACATTGTAATGTGGGGATGTGGGGATATGGGATACAAGTGGTAAAAGGAGTGATCTTGGAAATAGATTCCATAACTAACAAGTGTGTTACGATAATTGTCCACTAGAGACAGTTACATTTTAATATTTAAAGCGCGAGGTTTTTTTTTAAATATTTATATTTTAAATGTGGAGAAATATCGTAATACTCTTGTTACATTGATGAAATTTATTTTCTAATGATTGGTATTCTTCCTTTTCAAAGGATGCAAACAAAATTCGTTCTCTAGATTTGACGTCACCAGACATGGTCGCCTTTTTTATGACCTCACAATAGGAAACTCAGAAGATATCAAGAAAATCAAATGTCATAATTTAATTTCGACCAATCATTTGCTGAAAACCGATTTTCACTAGTGACGAGAAATCTTTTTCTCGCACCGCTCAGGAAAAGTGAAAATAGTACATAAATTACATACAAAAAAAGAGGAAACAAAGTTGGAAGTTGAAAAAACATTTAAAAATACGAGTTAGGGCATACACATCACGGTGTCACCACCTTAAAAGGGTTTTGAAGGAACTGGATTTTTACCCTTCATTTCATGACTGCGTGCTTATAGTTACGTATACCTGCAAATCATTACACGAATTATTCCTTATAACTTCCATATTTGGTTTTATTACATTCTTAATATTCTTGATATTGTCAAGGTGTAAGACGGAAATATTTATGTGTTGTTCTTTTGAAATTCAAAGATTCTAACGATTTAATCAATTACTTATGCACAGCGGAGGAGGAATAAAATGTTGAGAAAATAAAGATTTAGTAGGAAAATTATTAAAAAACGTCCACTTATTTTTGTCCATCTGATGAGTTAAGCCTTTTTCAACTGATTTTTATAGTTCGTTCTTATGTTGTACTGTTATACCACTGTCCCTGGTTAGGGGGAGGGTTGGGATCCCGCTTACATGTTTACCTCCGCCACATTATTTATGTATGTGCCTGTCCCAAGTCAGGAACCTGTATATTCAGTGGTTGTCGTTTGTTTATGTGTTACACATTTGTTTTTTGTTCATTTTTTTACATAAATAATGCCGTTAGTTTTCTCGTTTGAATTGTTTTACATTGTCTTATCGGAGCCTTTTATAGCTGACTATGCGGTATGGGCTTTGCTCATTGTTGAAGGCCGTACGGTAACCTATAGTTGTTAATGTCTGTGTCATTTTGGTCTTTTGTGGATAGTTGTCTCATTGGCAATCATACCACATCTTCTTTTTTATATTGTACCACAAATGTTATATTTTCTATCATTGCATATAACTCCGTTTGCTACATTGAACCAAATTATTGATAGATTTCAACACATCAACATAATCGAAATATATAATTTTAAACTTAAATAGAACAGAGACCAAAAAACTTGTAAACAGGGAAAATATGACGTTTTAGACCAATAACCAATAGTGTATAATCAAAACAATCTAGACTGTCAATCTCAACGTTATGAGAAATATTCTTAAAAATTTCCATATTTGGTTTTATAAGATTCTTTTACTACAACTATGTGTGACTGTACAGCACAATGATATAGATTAAATACATATATTTATTGAATAGATTGTGTATCGATTAAGATTCCATTGTATGTCACTTTCGTTATCAAACAACTATTTGTAATACATTTATTATGATTTGAGGTTTAATCCACCATTTTCTAAATTTGAAAATGCCTGTACCAAGTCAGGAATATGACAGTTCTTGTCCATTCCTTTTTGATGTGTTTTGTTATTTGATTTTGCCATGTGATTATGGACTTTCTGAATTGATTTTCCTCTAAGTTCAGTATTTTTGTGATTTTACTTTTTTTATATACAAATTCATAAACATGTAAGATTAATCTGATAGTTATAATTACCTAGTTTAACAGGACAATTTGCACTTATCCCTCGACGATCAGAGAGGCGTTGGGTATATTCAATGACTTTAGAAAAAGTGAATGTGTAAATGTTGAGATTTCTATTTCATCTGATTTTTATGGGGGGAGGGGCTGACATGAAAGATTGTGCCCTTCCTTTTTTTATAGTAGTAATCCGTTTCCTGCCTTTTATTGATTTTTCACTGTATTCGATCCTGCCTTTATTTTATAAGTTTATCCTAACTTTTTTTTCAAAGAAATTGACACCCTGCCTTTTTTCGACAAAGTGTCTCATCCTGCCATTGTTTTTATTAAAAACTCCTGTTCTGCTAATTTTAGATTTTACCCTATGTATATATTTATGTATATACACTTACAGATTGGAATTTCAAGTCACAAATTCAGTGGCATAGTGTCGCCAAATAATACTTTGGTTTAGAAAAGTGTTAAAATTCATATTTTGTAAATAAAAAATGGCCTCGCTACACTTGGATCTGAAATAAGTATATTCCACTCTTTTGCAACTCCATTTTACTCTGACCATGAATCTCCCCTGGCTGTTGTGAGGCAATATTTGAAATTATACTAAATTTGAAGAATACGTTTTTTCTACGTAGTACCATATATTCCACTGTATCAATATCAAGTCGTCATTAGATGGCGATTATAGGTGCGTTGGATTCCATTCCTGTTTGACATCAATCGTTATGTTTTTTTCCGATGGTCGATGATTTTCCCCGGGCATTTCGGCTTTCTTCACTCTAAAAACTTGCCTTGATCACGATATTGCAAAGTGTGCTAAAAGTATCGTTATTTACCAATTAATGTGATATTCTTCGATCCTTGTATTTTACAAATGCATTATTTACTTTCTTTTGATAATTCTATATTTGTTTAGTTTACTCTCTAATTTTGATGCATATGCATGAACAGTGCGATGCACTCTTTAATTAGTGCATGCTGCCAAATTATTCAATAAACCTTGGAAGGATCTTTTTGTACGCCTATACAATTATCTATTGTAAGGGTATATGTTATCGATATATCTGAATAACATATGAACGAATAATCTAGATGTTTTTATTTCCTACTGTAATTTAATTGCAATGTACATGAGGAAAATTGTAGTTATTCTTCCGTAGATCAATGTTTCTCTCATTTAAATCGATGATTAGACACAGCGGGGGAGTAAAACAGTTGTATAAGCATTCAACTTGGCAAAATTAATATGTTGCTTGAAATTGCTTTAAAACATACCGCAAACTGTATAACTCTTTTAACCAGTATACATTAAATGTTACTGCGCCTATGTATTCATTTCTTTTGGGTTTGGGAACAGTCTGGCTTACTGGATTCTGTAAGATATGAACTAAATGTAAAAATCATGGTATTATAATTTAAATAAACCCTGTTGCCTCCTTAGTTTTTATTTTTGTTCTGTTTGTTGACATTTTTGGTGTTGTTATGGGTTATTTTAAAATTCAAATGCATTAGTAATACGTTCATGATATTGCAATTTCATTTTTAGAATGATAGATTATAGGCTCAACAGATATATATATATATGTTAAATTTTAAATAAACAATACACTCAGAGCTAATGACCTAATTGAAAGTTTTTATCTCCATGGAACGACCAAGTACATAAAAAATTAAGGAAGTATACTTAACATTTTAATGTATGTGTGCCTGGTGACAACTTTTCAGTGTCAGTTCTATAATGGTCAATATTTACACAAAGTGCACTAAATTACACTATTTTATTCGTATCCATTGTTGCACATGTTGTACAAAGAATAGTCTCACGAATTCACAGTTAGTAGTCCCATTAAGATGTTACAATATTTGATAAATGATGACATCTCGTTTCATCTTGATATTTTAAATATTTGTTCTAGCTACCATATTTTTTTATTTAAGTTTACAATACAGTTGTAATTCTTTCTTATCTATTACACTTAGAAGAAGATGAAAAAGGTCGGGTTACTTGTTTGATCATTTGTTAAAACGTATTTAAGTAAAAATCAACACTGCTCATTCAACTTTTTTTTAATTTTCCCATGAGAGTGCGTTACTTGCAGCACATGATTTGATTTGAGACTAATCTAATAATATGCATTTACTAACTAGGGTCTGCTTACTTTCACAACTTTCAATATAGCGACATCAATTCATATCTCAATTATATAAGATATCTGTTTACATGCTGTGAATTGAAGAAACGCGTGTCTTGCTGGATACCACAAATAACAAATATATCAAAATACATTATTTTTCATTATTAATTAACTACACTGTTATTGGACTTAATATGATGAAAACTGCCTATGCAATATAATGTGTAAACTCGGCCAAAATAGATTTTTTTCGGTATTGGCCGAGTTATTCTACATTGGCCGAGTTGACACAAATGCAGGATTTCGGAACGACTCTAGATTTTACATCGAAAGTCACGATAAACACAAACTGAAAGTAAACAGTTGTTTTGAAGACACAGTTGTCACTTAGTTATCATAAACATGCTGAAAATGTCAGTATGGCTTACATTTCAGGCGAAAGACGGTCACATTCATTTAAAAGATATCTTGAAAGCAGACGATAGAACTATTTCAGGTTTGGGGAAGGAGTAGATTATCACAAAGTTCATTTCTTGACGACCTCATAATTTCACGATTGTACACATCGGTTTTAAATTAGTTTCTGCATAACACATGCAATGGCAGTACCTTTCCAATTACTATTTATGTGGCGTCTAAATTTAAGTTGTAACACTTTATAGTGACTGAAAAGGGTAGAAAAATTCATCAGATGAGAAAAGACACCTGGAAACAGCACCAGATCATTATGTATTGCATCTTATAAAAAGAAACAAACTGAGATTTGGATAGTTCCACTTCAAGGTAAAAATATTTATCTCTTTTGAAATGAAATTAAAAGAAATATTGTAACACTGTAGTTAATTAATAAAGAAACTATTACGTGTATTTCTGTATTGGCCTTGTTATTGGTCCTCGGTCAGTTGTATTGGCCTTCGTCTTCGACTCAGGCCAATACAGCAAGCCTCGGACCAATAACAAGGCCAATACAGAAATACTTACGTAATAATATCATATTACATCGTGTTCGTATATTTTATGTAAATCATAAATAAAGAAAGGACACATTTCTATTGTTTATTGGATTATTTTATCATATTTTTTAACGTTGTTCATATGCCAGATTTTATGTCTTGGCAAGAAAATGAAAAAAAAAATATCTTCTTTGTCCATCAACCTCAAAAGAAGTAGAAAGCTTGGGTCCTATTTTAAACAGGCGTTAGAACTGAGGACAGGGGACTCTTGATTTATTTATAAAATATATTTGTATATCATATATATAGATTGTTTTGCGTTTTTGCTTTTTTGTGTTTTCATGGTTTTGTTTGTTAAATGTATTTTGTGTATGTTTATATTATTTGTCACAAACTTATTGTTAAGAGTTTATATAACAATAAATATTTCAACTGAATTTGAATTTATAAATGAAAAAAGATGTTAGTTTTTATTGTGTAATGATTAAGTAACAAATACATATTTAGATTTCAATCTTGTTTAATCTATAGCACAAATGCTATGTATACATTAAGAATTTATATGCAGTAATTTTATACTTTAATCCTACTGAAGTGCTTTAAAACGAGTCTAAAGAATATTGAAATAAATTTAGGCAGCATGACGTCACATATGTCCTTGTTTTAATTCTATTTTGGGTATTGCATTCACTTGTGCTGTTTCTTGATCAAATCAAGAGTAATGAATTCAAATTAAGAAAATCTGAAACCTCATACTGTCATGACCTTCAAGCTTATTTTTTCTGAGATGCTTCAAAGTTCAAACGTCAAAATCATGTTTATGACGTCACAAAAAAGTATAGGGTGTGGATAGGGTAAACATCAAAAATAGAGAGAAAAACATCAACAAATAGAGAATATACATTACCCCTGGCGTAGTATATTTCTAGAATTTTGATTGGTTAACGCACGTCGTTACAAAACCCATAGCCCCTCAGTGTCGCTACCCATTACATCAGGGAAATTCACGCCCGTTTTCCTTAGTTCCATGGTTGTTCCTTATGAACTATCGAATTCTGTAGATTATCCATGATGTCTGTATAACAAGATACTTAATTCACTAACGATTTTATCTTATTATTATCTTATTATGTCGATTATTTGCACTCATTTTAGTAAATGCTTCACTATTCTGCCACATTGTCAATAAATGGGACTACTGAACTAGCTCTGCAAATGATCCACGTTGACGTCACACCGTCTATGATGGAACTCTCACAATTTGAGCGTCAAATATAACCCATTTCACTTTCACTGTCTTTAGATTAAAAACGTCTTGTATGTGTACTAGTACCCTAAACCCCGTTAAAATTATGTCAAAATACCAAATGTCAATAACAGATATTTAAAAAATGAAGAAAAAAAACGTTACCTTCACTAAGACCGGGGATAAATTCGTTATCTACGTCCATATCCATAGATACAGATATTTTAACACCTTTCAGTACCCTGTACACCCTTCGGCTACTCCTCAGGGTGTACTTGGATACTTCAGGGTGAAAGAATATCCATATCTACGGATATGAACGTAGATAACTTATATTAGATAACCCCCATATCATGCATACAGAATCCATAAGAGATCAAATACACGTGTTTGATACTATGCAATAACTCTTTGGTTGTGATTCAGTTAAAATTGAAATGACCTACTGAATATTATTTCAAAATTTGACTTTAAACTTTGTTCTAAATATGGAAGGTGTTTTGAAACAGTACCTATATTTAAAATGTTAATCCCGACTTAGTTGTCCTTAATACAATTTGGTCCACTGAAGGTGTGATATAGGACATTGAGTGCATAGTCTGTCTACCAAACAATATAAGATATTGAAATTATATTGCTGAACTGTACATCCGAAATCAAATTCGAAATTCGAACTCTAACTTCAACGAAACATGTGGGGCCTTTTGTAGCGAACTATACTTTATGGTGTTTTCGCAGTGCCTGAAATAGCTTGCATCCTCTTCATTTGAATTTTGTTGGATAGATGTATCATTGGCATACCACATCTCCTTATTTTTATTGTTTAAAAAAAGAAAGTCCATTGAAGCTCACATAAGAAACACATGTTAATTGGAATTATATAGCCTTAGAATTAACAATTACAAATGTAACACATCTTCTCTTTTTTGTTTGAGTAGCTATAACAAAACCAAACATCTTCAAAGAATCCAAGCTTCAAATTTGGCTCGCTAAACTTGCTAAACCTAATATTATATATTAATCTATACATTTGTATGAACAAATATATAGTATAGATCAAAGGCTTTGAAAGCGAACATGTGCAAATAGCAAACACGCCTGTATTATAGTCCAACACAGATTTTAGACCTTCACTTAAATTGCCATAGAAGTTAAACATTGATACAATGAAGTTTACGTGTGTTAAGCAGATCAATTCATATCTATTTTGTTATTCAAACATAATTGCATATCAACCATTCAAAGAAGCAATTTGCTTTCGATTAACGGCCGTTGTTAAGAGCTTGCTAATGGAATTGTTAAGAGTTCGATTTGTATTTTTTTATTGCAAATTAGGCAACAGTGCTTCTAATATGCTGTATTGTGTATAGTGTATTCATGATGTTGATTTAACTCTAATGAAAAATCAACTATTCTTGATTGCTTTGTATATAAATCAGGACGTTGGTTTTGTCGTTTGAATTGTCGTATATTGACATGTCGGGGCCTTTTACAGCTTGCGTTTGGGCTTTACTAGACATGATAGGTGATGGGTTTCTTGTATTGTTCTGAATTGGATATTGTTTTGAGATTTGAGAGAAATATTTTACAGACGGTATGAGCCAACGATCTTTCTTGAATATAAAATTTCTTATTTCTGATATCATTAACTGTTTGGGAAAGGTTTAGTTTTTAAGGTTTTTATGTATTACGTCATGTAATTAGACATTATGTTTGATATATATGAGGTAGGTGTTGCAGTGCATGCTTTGACAACAAAACCAATGTGTTATGATGCTATTTAGGCGACGTATGAAATTATTAGACACTGAACTGATATCCTCAGATTTCAAATTAGATATTTGAAACATTTATTTAATGTTGCTTGTTCATATTGTGTTTTAATTACGCACGTGTCTCCTCTAGCGCTTGTCCGTTGTGTAAAAGGGTACAATATACAAATAGAACGAAACGACATCTTTACAACATGTTTTAATTAAATCCGCTTTGTGTGTTCCAATTAATGTTTTGGTTTGTAAGATATATATATAGTTTATATATAAATTAAGTCTTTGAACTAGCTTTCAGTAACTACGTATTCACTTAGAAAGGAAGGTAATAGATTTTGATCAACCTCGATTTCGATGGTTTCTAATTATTTTATGAGTACTTAGCATTGTATATACATTTGCCTTATTAGCATTGGGTTCGTCCGTGAGGGTCTGCATGGAGGGTCCATCATTTCTGTATTCTTTAATTTGTATGGTATTTTACTCTATTCCGTATATGTTTTGTCCATTATTTTCTATTCTTTATATTATAGCACCTCATTTTTTTCTATTCTTTCATTCTTTTGGTCCATTTTTCTCTATTCTTTATAATTTTGCTAATTATTCTTTTTCCTGTAAACTTCATCCATACCCTTTAAGTGTCATTGAATTTTAATCTCAACTTCCAACAACAATATAGCATGTTAATTAAGCACTCGAAATGCTGATGTTTGGTCTACTTATATAGATAACAGGTTCTGATTGAAAAGATATCAAATGATGCAAAACAGAAAATGTACTTCAAGATAGTTAATTAAATATTTGTGGCCCATTTAAATTGATACACTTTTATTCATTTTTTTTTAAATACTCTTGAATCCTTACAAATGTTTCTTAATTGGTCCATTTAAAAAAAAAGCCTCAAATAACGTTGGTGGAATGATTTGTGGAAGGTATTTAACACTTCTTGTACCAATACGACAGATTAAATGTATTAATATAAGATATTAGTTTTTGCTATATAATGAATATATCTAGTTACAGGCGATATGAGCAATCGATATAGGTCTTTGAATATTTTATAATGTAGACACCAGATATGAAATTGTATTAAAGTGGTATTTAATAATTTTTGTTATGGAAATCAGATTGATGTTTGCTTTCTTGTATGTTGTTTCAGTGGATGAATCGAAATGTCATGGTATAATTTAAAGCTGCATTTTTCACTTTAGTCAGACTGATAATGAATTTTCAAATGTATCTTTTAAAACACAATATAGTTTTTCAGTGGCGTATATCGACGTTTAGGCTACTTGTAGTGGGTTTTTTGTTGGTGTTTTTTCACAACTTACATAACTTTGTTGAGTAAATATTAACCATTTTGAAGAAGTTAATGTGAATCGTGGACAACATTTTCATCAACAAGATAATATGAAAGGTATTTTTTAATAAACCTTGTCAGACAACGGGCGTCGTTATTTGTGGAACAAAGATTATAATCCGTATCCTTACTAGGCACGATATCTTGACAAACAACTATTTCTTGGAAGGAGTACTGCATTGGAAAGGACAGGCTTGAAAAACAATTTTTTTGAAGAGTCGTCTGAGCTATTGTTCCATTCAGCCACTATTTTTGTTCACTTTATTTCTCATTGATAATTTTTTTTTACTTAAAATTATATTGTTCGCTTACACAATGATTCTCGATTCTTCAATGATTGTGGATTTCTTCATTCTTATTGTAGTTCACTATGAGACCTCTTTAGAAAAGAGGGGTGGAAGATGCAAGAGGAGCAGTCAAATTCATATATCGAAAATAAACTGGCAACGCCATGGTAAACAAAGGAAAAGACAAACAGACAAGTCATAGCACACATGACACAACATAAAAGAACATAGACTAAGCAACACGAACCCCATCAAAAACTTGGTGTGATCTCAGGTGCACCGGAAGGGTAAATGGGTAAATAGATTCTGCTCCACATGTGGCACCTTTATGTTTCTCGTTTTCATGACGAATGTAAAATAGTGACACTGTTCCTTTTGTATCAGATTTTAGGACAAAAGAAAAGATAAAACAAATATGTTTTACTTATATATGAATCAGATGCAATCCTTTCATATCAGTAACAAAAGGCTAACATCTAATATTTGTATAAACCACACGTTGATTCACTGTTTCTTGTATTATTTTAAATATCCATTTGAACCAATGGTAATAATTTGAAATCTTTGTTTTCCTTACTTCAAAACTTCGTTTAATGCAATTACCGTGTGTGTATCATGTTTTTATTAACTTAAGATCGAATCGCTGCAAGTCACTCCTCATAAATTACTGAAAACTTTCATTCTGCATTTACAATCATATCTTAGCGTGTATCATCATATAGATATACCCATTCGCTATACATGTGTATCTAATACACATTAATTGTTAAGTTTCCCGCTCGGTATCGCCAGATTATCCATATCAACGTGTTATAGAGTTCATTAGATAAACACTAGGTATATATGTTCACATACATACTAATAAACTGATAAGGTAAAGTAGTTTGTTTATTGCAGTCGAAGATAATAAATCATATATATATATATATATTGTCCCCATGCAGATAAATCAAGTAAAAACTTGCCGGAAATGAGATAATAATACAATTGATCCATATCAACTGGTAATTTCATTGGTCGATAGCCGAGATGATAAACTTTCATTGATTAAATTGGAGTTTATAAACAATATAGTGAAAATGTGATTAATTTATAGTAAGATCAAATTTAAAAAGCAATACATCTTAAGATTGAGAACAACAACTGATTTCCCGATATACGACGATAGTACTTAGGCTTCTCGAAAAATAAAACAGACTTTAGAAAGTTGATGTTTTGAACAAAAACAGGCAAGCATCACACAACAACTATAGGAACATTATTGTTGTTAAGTCCAAAATATAAATCACTGTTCCCATTTTCAATGCAAAATGTACTTATCGCCCTTGTCTATAAAATTCTGCACATAAAAATACGTGTATTGTTATAGAATAGAAAATAATTCTGAGACCTTTTTTGGATAATGCATATTTTTTGTTGTATTTTGCTTTAATCAAGAGAGCATGAATTGTCGAGTAATAGAAATTATCGACTGCACACAACAACCAATCAGGATTAGCCAAGATACTCTTAATCCTAAATACCATGTTCATGATATGACTGCGTCCATACTATATAATGGTTTACTGCAACCAAGCGGTAAGATAAGTCATCTTCGTATTCATCCCAAAGCAATGGTTTTATAACAACAACAGTTTAGTGTTACAGCTATCCGTGTTTCTTTATCAGCAAGGACTCACACGATTGCTCAATTAATAAACACTTGAAAATTACTTGAGCTTATATGGATCGAAACACCATGGTACGATATGATCAGATGAAAATCAGGAGGAAAACAATGATTAATAAGAAGTTATTGGCAATAAAGTAAAAGAAATAATCTTCTACTACGCGAACAATTTGTAACATAAACTGTTTAACATCAAGGATAATCTATTTTTGTCTTGAATTTCAGCCATTCTTAGTTCTTTGATTGCAACGAAAACATTTTACATTTTTTTCGTCATTCACTATTTTCATAGAGGCTTTATACGATATAGAGATTTTTGTTGTGCATTGCTCGAGATTATATGTTGTCCCATTTTAAGAGATTGTGTATTGCTCTCTAAGTTGTTTTATACTGTGTGTTGCCCTCTCGATTGTTAGTGACTTATGTTGCCCTCTATATTATTAAAGACTGTATGTTGCACTCTTTGTTATTACAGACTGTATGATGCACTTTAAATTGCCAGAGACTGCATGTTGCCCTTTAAATTGTTCGACAAACTATGGTGCTCATTAGATTGTTCGGAACTCGACGACATGTCACCCTCTAGACTATTCGAGCTGTCTGTTGTCCTCTATATGTCATTTGGTTGTTACATTTCTCGTTGACGCATATACCGCACATATCCGTTTGACTATGGTTGGTTTACACAATAAGTTAGACAGTAATCAAAATGCATCGAAGTGTAAGTATTTTGTTCTTTCGCTATGACAAGGCTTAGTGGACCCGGTTCTTATGAGAGGATTTAGATTCAGTACAGGATGGATGGATATGGTACTTAATCTAAATTCTCTCATAAGGACCTGTTATGTTTGGTCTTACGTTGATGTGTAGGGCATTTCTAAAAATCTAAATCATGATAGTCCTTAAAATATCCATTATTTCAAAAACATTTAATTTACTGTATACTTTTCAAAAACCAAAACCTTCAACGAAAAATTGCCTTTTCTGCTCTAAAATTTGTGGTTTTCTTCTTTTGTTTTTAAGTTTCGCATGTTCGTTTGAAAAGGTAAGTCGGTAAGTTGGTGGCGGCTTTAACTTCGAAATGCTATGTATCTTTGAGGCAATGTTCTCTATCCCAAGTTTTAACGGATAATGCATTCGCGGTTTTAGATTTTTTTCAGTCTGAAATATATCCGTAGACCTGAAAAATAATGTATGCGAGCTCAAATAAACACAAAGAGTGACCAAATTGTTAATGTACATAAGGTCATTCTGTAAATATAATACATTAAGCAACAAATACAAAATGAAATATGAATCCTCCTCCACGAACAATGAAATTAATTATAATCAAACCAGCATTTAATTGTAAATTAACACTGTATTACTATTAAATGAAAGCATTCAAATTTCCGATTGTTCATTTATCTTATAATTGTTTTGCTACATCCTAATCATTTAAGCTGTGAATGGAATAAAAACAACAACTGCTAAAGTAGTGACCGATTTTTGTTCAACTTTGACGCTCTGTCTCTAACAACAGACAATACAGGTAAAACAATGATAGCATTCATCACGGGTCTATGTACTAATTATAGTTTAGATTAATACTTTATTAAATGGAAGCATGTCAATGTCGTGTGTTCATTTCATCTAAATGTCTTGTTTCCATTTTAACCATCCCAGTCGATAGATGGAATTAGAACACTAACCGATAAACATGATAAAGTAGTGACCGAATTGTTAGATCCTAAACCTCTGCATTTGACGACATACAACGCAAGTGAATCCTCTGCTACTTTTAAAAAACGATAGGATCGTTCATCATATGTTATCATTTAACATCAGATCAACACTCTATTTTATGGAAACATGTTCAGTTGTTCTTTTCTTCTAATTGTTTTGTTTAATATCAATCATGATAGTCAGATAAAGGGAATAAGAACACTAACATAATTTGTTTAGATGCAGTAGCTGGACAATATAGATGAAGCCTTCTTTTCTATAAAATTACACAAAGGGATGTTTGCGTATGAAGATATCACAACATCTGATTTTGATAGACAAGAACAGTCCACAACAGTGTCGTTCTGAATTTTTGGTGACTTCCTTATTTCTCATGAAGTGATATGTCGGGTATGCCCTCACAAGACAGCAATCAAGCAATACAAAATCGACCACACATTTAAAAACATCCTAGGGTCAGAATAGGTCTGCAGCAGTAGACAACTGCAAAACAAATATGTAGAACTAAATCTCCACAAATCTGGAAAGTAGTAAACACATTCCATCGTTCGGTGAACTCCAGACGAACCACAAACACATCAATACTTAACAACTAACCGAAATGCACTTACTAAAAGAACAAGATAAACGCTTTAATATAGCAATTTGATAATATTTTTTGTTTTTGTAAATATTTGCTTCTATAGATACAAAGATGTCATTTTAAAAAGCAAACAAATTTATGAACGGCCTTTTCTAAAGAGCGGAAATTGTCTCGCTTTTCCACTATTGACTGAATAGTTTAATATTTAGCTATCATGATGACGGTGCCTAAGTTTTGATTAATATATAGATAAATTTTTAACTGAATGGCCTTTCGAAATTCAATAAAAAGTGATTAAATTAATTTGTTTGCTAATGGATAATGAAGAGCTTAATTTGAAGGACGTTACCTTTTTTGACGTCAGATATTTATCTTTGTTTGTGGTTTCACTCACTGTTTTTGAATATAACATTTTAATGCTTTAATTTCCTTTCAAGGTACTTTGTATGGGATAAACGCTAGGAGTGGACTTTATTGTTTTAAATCCACATGTGACATTCATGAGTGCAACATTTGATCATCGTTTTTAAGATACAGTAACAAGGCAAACTAATGCTTGCAATATGTTAGCATTCAACGTCAAAATCAAGATGTCATACATATATATTACTGCAACAAACAAACTGAGATCGCACTTACAATTTTAACCCCCGCCATATTCTGTATGTATGTGTCTATACCAAGCCAGGATCCTGTAATTCGGTGGTTGTCGTTTGTTTATGTGTTACATTTTTATTTTTCGTACATTGTTTGTTTCATATATTCTGCTGTTAAGTTTTCTCATTTGAATGGTTTTACATTGGCATTTCGGAGCCCTTTATAGCTTTCTATGTGGTATGGGCTTTGCTCAATGTTGAAGTCCGCTAGGTGACCTAAAGTATTTTTTTGTGTCATTGGGTCTCTTGTGAATAGTTGTTTCATTGGCAATCATATCACATCTTCTTTTTTTTAACCCAATACACATTGAATACTATTGTAGACGCATAATTTATAGAATAACTTCATGTAGACATGCAATACGGCATAAACCTTCGAAACCATACATACACCTAGAAATGCCTATCAACATAGATTAACGTTGTATAGGTATAGAAAACAAAACAACTATAGAGAGTATCCTCAGTTTTATCTAGGTATTAAACCAGCAAATGCCCGTACCAATTAAGGAATATGACTGTGGTATACATTTGTTTGATGCTTCGTCAATATACAATAGTTGTTACAATATATGTCCTTCTAATTTCGTTTGCATGCATGGTCAAATTCTAAAAAGAGTAACACCTACTACAATATAGCATTTATGTTATTTTTTACGTGATTTTCTTGTTAGCCTTCATAGTTTTGGGGTCAAATATTGGAAAACGTCCAGATTGATTAAATTTTCACTCTGTAATTTCTAACCAATAAAGATTCAATGAATTCCACAATGATATTGAATTTCAAATTTTTCTCTTTTTTGCCTTCTGTTGTTTTATATTCTACGTGCATTTATTGTTAGCCTTGACCCTTCTGAAATCAAATATTGGGACACGTGTCGTCGATATTGCGGATTGAGTGCTCTGTAATTTATAACCAATAAAGTTTCAACTAATACGAAAATGATATTGAATCTATATTTTATTGTCTCTTCTATAAATAACCTTCTGTTGTTTTGTTTTCTACGTGACTTCATTGTTAGCCGTGACTTTATTTTGTGACAAGTATTGGTACTCGTCGAGATTGACGATGCAATACTGCGTAATTTATACCCATTAAAAATCAAGGAATTCCACATTGATATGAATAAACTGTCTGTTAGTGTAATAAGATAAGAAGATATGATATGATTGCTAATTGATCGGCTCTTCAACGGAGACCAAATGACATAAAGGTTAACATCTATAGGTCACCGTACGGTCATCAGAAGTGCCCACAACCAATACTGCATATACATATACAGTTACACAGTGTAGATAAAAGGCACCGAAATGACAAATGTAAAATTATTGACCATAAAAAACTCAGAATAATCATGCCTTTGAAAAGACCATCGCTCTTACTAGCAACGTATTTTTTTCAAAATTGAAAAGATCTTTGCTCTAACAAGTTATATAATGCAATTGAACACAATTTTACTCTAATAAGTTACGTTAAACCATTGCATATATATTTGATTTTACAAGTAATGTTATTCGATTGAAAAACCTCTCTGGTTAATCAAGTTATGTTAAGCCATGGAAATACCTTTGCTAAATAAAGTTATGTTAAGCCATTGAAACGACATTTTTATCTAGCAATTATGATAAGCCATTACAAAAAATTTGCTCTAACAAGATATGTTATGCCATTAAAAAATCTTTGCAACAAGATATGTTATGCCATTAAAAAATCTTTTCTCTAGCAAGTAATGGTCATCAATTGAAAAGATAGTTTTAATATTTTTCCCCTTTTGTTATCATGTTTTCAGTGTGTCTTAATTGATAGTCTTTGTTTTGGTTTCATTTATTGTTGTTTTTTATGTAACCCAAGTTTAAATTTATTTCTTGTGTTTTTGATAAAACAGACTGGCGTCGATATAGCCAAAAGGTTATGAGTTAATGATCGAGTTTTGAAAGTCTGGCAAACGCATTATGAGTCCCTTATGTTTTAATATTTCTAGAAGGATTCATATAAGATTTGATTTGTATTCTTTTCTGATGTTGTAAAAAAAAAAGATTCGTCGATATTATGACTATAAAGAGGTGCATAATATATAATTAATTAAATTCCACAATTAGCAGTTTGTGCAAATATAATGAATTAAATTTCGAGTCCATTTTAACTGGTTTGATGCTTGATTTGAGGTTCTTACATATTTGTTACTTTTAATTTCACAATAAATAAGATACTGTAATTTATGTAAGGTAAGGTGTTGTGATACGATTACAGATGCGAGAACTATCTAGCTAACTAATTCAAAAACTAAAATATATACAAAGATGTGATCAACTGAATCACATTAAAACTTTGAATAGTTCAGAATACTGGGAAAATGAGTATCTTAGAGTTTCTGGAGCACTTCCGTCGGCCATTGGAAATACGAGGGATTATTCAGATTGAAATGAACTTGTAAAAAAAGACTTTTATTAATTTGAACTGGACTTTAAATATGCGTTCAGTAACTGAAGACTACGTATACTGTGTAGGTTTTTGTCACTAGCTTCGTTTGGTTGTTAGACAAACGTAATATATAAGTCCCTGAAATAGAAAAAAGAAACATTCAAAAGACGCGCAAAAAAAGGCAAAAAACAAAACAACGACACCTGTTGACCTTGAAATTTAATACACTATCATAATTGATTGATGTAGTAACCATTTCTAATCTTTAGTGCTATATTTGTATATATCTTGTTTGATAACAACGCCAATTGTATGCACTACCAAGCAGAGAATATGTATTATTATCTGTAATCGCTGTGTGTCAGTAATGCTGATTTTATAAATTGTCTTCGTGCTTTGATTAAAAAAAAAACAATAGTTGTTTTTTCACTTACATTCTCTATTTATTTTAAAGAATAATAAATTGAAAGAAAAACGTCAAAGCAGATCAAGCAGGGCACAAAAATCTTTTTTATTGGTACTACGAGCAACACGTAACATATCAAAATGCATTGAATGGTGTTCAACATGAGAAATATACAACGAGCAGCACGCACCATCTTAAAAATCATTTGATGATGCCATGAAACGTACATGGTTTGTAAAGAAACTGTTACACTAGTAACTACTTAATTTCCAGTTTCAAAAGTTAAATGATATTCGCTACTCCTGTTTTCGGTTTGTTTTTTTTGGCAGAGATTTGGAATTCTACATTTTTTTCATGTAGTGCCAATAAAAAATAACATCCCGGTTATCTCTCCTTTATTTGTCAGATTCTTGTAATCCTTTATTTATACCATGCAGTGCTACAACAATATCCTGCTAACCCCTTCTTTTTCTTTCAATATCCTTATTACATGTATTGCAAAAAAAAACTTGTTTTTTCATAATTTTTTAAAGATAAAAGTAGCCAGAAAAATCTAGAGAGTATCTGTTTCATCCAAATTTGCAACAGAATATATACAGCTCAAAAATAAGGGCATGGACCATTATATTTTTCAGCTATTTGCATTCCGTTATGTATAAACTGTCCTATGAAACGCTTGTTATTTAAAAAAAAAAGGACGAATATCAATTATAGAAAACTGTAATTTGCGAGAAAATGTATTTAATAACTGATCTAATAGTCTTTCAGTGTACAAACACTCAATGGTTTTCTGTTTTTAATGGTTTCACATGCTATTGAACTTTTTTACGTCTTTTTCACATTGTCATTAATGGACTGATCTACAATTATTAACACTCTTACCACAGCTTCTTCTTTATATGTAAAAATGCATGCAAGTTCGATTCAGGATTTTGACTTAGAGGGTAGTTTTAATTTTCACGTTTTCTTCAAACAAATATGAAGAAAATAAGTGAGAGCATTACATAGGGTCTAATTTGAATGGGATGGATGGGGTCTTTATTTTTACATCCTTTAAATATTTTTACCATTTCCTAAATTCTTTGTTTTGCAATTATTCTTTATTATTATTATTATCGTAGCACCTCATTATTCTGACGGAAATTCTAAATTAGCAATTAGCACCATCGTGTTTACAACCAATTCAATTGTTATCATGTACATGCATATATGGCAATAATTTGCATTATTTCATTGTCATTGAAATCAAAGAGTTTGATATGCAATGATATGATAATTATGAAAAGGGGACGACATCACATTGATTTATTATTTGTCACTTAAATACCCAAGAGTTTAATGTCCAAAATTGTATTTATATCAACTACATGTATTTTCATATTAGTCTAAATAACATCTTATGTTTCTTTCACCTACGTATTTAATTTGTCTTTTGTGTCGATTTATCGGATTAAATTATGAAACTCAGTAATGTTTATTTTGACTGGACATCAAGTGGTTGAAATTGTCCTAAATTTAAATTTGAAATAAGGTTAGATGTGTTTGTTATTTTAAATCATATAAAAATCACTTTAAATTTCTTGCATGTGAAAAAAAATGTTTATTTTCTTTAAATATTTATCATGTTCAATTTTAAATGAAATAGTTTAATATCAAGAGAGAATATTATTTAACAGTGTAAATCTTATTGTTGTAGAATTACTTTTCTCAAAAATATTGTTATTTTTAAATTTTCATTTTTTATCTCGATTGTTGATAAACAATCCCATTTTCTTTCTCCTTTCGGACATTTTTTTACTATGATACTGCTACATTTTAGTCATTTACTACACGTTTTAAAATTCAATTGAAAATTCGTTATCCGATTTTTGGTTTGTCTAGTATTATTCTTTAGAACAAACAGTAGTAAGTTCGTTTCTTATGTTCTCGGTTGATCAGCTGATGATCTGATGAAATCCGTTTCCCCTGCCTAGAAAAGTATCTCGCATGCAATCAAATGCATATGCATGTCAACATGTGAGAATCGCTTGAAGTCGTTTAACGTAACTGGTCGGTTTAACATCTGTCAATTAATTATCATGATCCATATAAAATTCGTTTCAAACATTACCGTAATCTTCCGCTTCATGTCGATCGCCTTTTGTGTCATAATGGATGTTTGTGCGTGGTGTTGTGGTCTGTTAAAGTGCGTTGTATGGCCCGAATGGCCGTATAAATGCAGTTTTCAAGCTATGTATGTATAGGTGTATCATTTAAAGGAATTTGAAGGCAATTTAACGACGGAAAAAAACAGCTTATATTTTTCGATAACCGAAAATTTAGCGCTCCATTCAATAGTTAATATCCGGCTTTTCTTTTTTGTAATGCCTTTAAAATCATTGAATTGTTGACAGAAATTGACATTGAAAACGTTATAATATCACGAATATGGAATAATTGTCAATTTAGCTACTTTTATTTTTCCGAATATTAGACTTGATTGTTTTTTTTTAAATGTAGTTTAAAGTATCTTGAAAGGTGAAAGGTAAAAGTCATCTTGCAAATCGGATTTTTTTGTTTGTGTGTGAATATCTGGTCTTAATTTGTAGATTGTTTCGACATTGGCAATGTTTACAATTTGCATTATTATTTGAATTCAAGAAACATATTGATATTTATTTAAAGACCATATTGCTTAAGTTTCGCAATAAATAAAAACTTAAAAGACAATTTAACCTACTAACTTACTTAATCCTTGATATGCCTTATTGCACATATAACAAGGACAAGTTTTCTTCACTTTCTCGGTTGTTTGGGTTTTTTTTCCATTGTGCCCGGTAAATCCTCTTGCCTTTAGTTCATTTTATATGGTGCGTGTCTATGTTGCTTTAGGTCTTCCCCTTTTTCTTTTACCCTCTGGTGTCCACCTAAGGGGCTACCTTGGTCATGTCATCATGTTTTGTGTATAGCATGACCAAGCCACGCTATTTTTTTTTTTGTATCATCAAAGTCTCCATGTCCTTGGAGCTGATTATCACATGTAGGTCTTTGTTTGGGATTTTGTTTTTGCAGAATATTATCAGTATCTTCCTCATACATGGGTTATGGAAGTTATATATAAAAAAGAAGATGTGGTATGATTGTCAAAGAGACAACTATCCACAAAAGACCAAAATGACACATACATATTAACAACTATAGGTCACCGTACGGCCTTCAACAATGAGCAAAGCCCATACCGCATAGTCAGCTATAAAAGGCCCCGATAAAACAATTTAAAACAATTCAAACAAGAAAACTAACTAGTCTGTTTTTATCTTTCGTAGTCATTCTTCAGCACTCTGGGCCATATAAGATAACAGATGGTACACAGCCTTTATAGAGTTTAAGCTTGGTCTTCTTTGAAAAGGCTGTTGTTTTCCTAAAGTTGCTCAATCAAATGAATACGGATCTAGCTTTTCCTATTCTGATCTTTATAGCTCTTTCAGCACCACCTTCTGGATATAACCTAGATAATCAAATGAATCCACTGTTTTCATCTGTTTCTCTTCTTTAAATAAGACGGGATTCTCTCTGTATTGAGGTACGGGATAAAGTGCTAAATCATCAGCAATGTGTGTGTTTTTAGGCGTGGTACGTACTGTCCATCTCAGTCCGGTGTTACTTTCTGCTAGAGTTGTTTTCATTACCCAATCAATGGCAATTATAAACAGCACAGATGACGTAACACAGCCTTGTCTTACTCCTGATTATACATGGAAACTGTTGTCAGCTTCAGAGTTTATTGTACATGAGAAGTTTGTATAATACTGCTTGATAAGTTGCACTATAGACAATTAAAGAAAAGTTTCAAATGAGCATTATTCATGTCGGTACTGAAGTAGTTTCTTTTGCGACTTATAATAGAGCAACATATGTTCGGTACTTATACATCTTCGGATTTCAAATGTTTAGCTTTGAGCGTTCCTGATGGAGGTAAATCCAGAAAAGCGCTTCGAACGCCAGAAATTATTAAACGTTTTTTTTTTTCAGTAAGTTTAAAAAAAACGTTTTCAGTTATTATCATGATTATAATCATGTATCAATGATTACAAAATGAAACGATTGAATACAGGTTTCTTTTCATTTTTATTGCGCTTTAATTTTAAACCTGGAATTTTTTGGGACTTATGTTAGCTGTCAAGTACTTGTTCTAAGATTAGTGAAAATTTAAGGATTACTACAAATTTGATTTTAACATGTTTAAAGTAGGTTTTCGATTTCAAGTTCTGTAAAAAAAAAAAAAATAAACATATCTGGCGAGTCTCAACTTTTAACTTCGTTCTTTATTTTGCCTTCATAACTTTCTTTTTATTCTAACGTCACAAATAAAACGCGCGTCTGCATGCACACATTTTGTTCAAAATGACCTGTTGTGTAGAGATCAATGAGAACATATTGCAGTCATTAAAATCAAAGTTTGAACGGTTATGGCTAGAATTAGATAAGCTTAGTCACTTGATGTTGCTAAGCAAATAACGTTTGCCTTAAAAAAATCGATTAGTTTTAAGATAAAAAAATAATAAAAGCGAACATTTAAACAACCAACATGTAAAGCGTGTCAAGAGTTTAATTACTTAATTCAGCGATATTTTAAATTGTATTTTATACATATGCAAAGATTATATCGCTCTATTATATCTACCGAAATCTAAATAAAATATACAAGTATAATTGAAGTGTTTAAACGGTTGCAATTAACTTAACAAAGATAAAATTCTCGGTGTTATCTCAGTTCATTTAAAATAATTAGCATTTTCATTTTCATTTTTATCACTCCCCCGAATAGTGGGACATGTGTTGTCACAAATTGGCGTAATCATCGAGGTCTAGGTCTATGTATTTTGCTTTTTCATTTTGTTAATACTCCTACGACGAATGGAATTATTTTTTCCACAAATTTGCGCGATCATCCAGATCTTTGTATGTGTAATTGTCGTAATTAGCAATTTACAAATTATAAGTTGAAAAATATCATTTTGACAAAAGTAAATCATAAATAATTATTCGTATATAAAACGAGATTATAGTTGACCATCAATGCAACAACAATCGAATAAAAAATATGTTCCAACCTTTGTTTTCAATTTTAATTTTAAAAGTAAAATCAAGATGTATAAAAAAAAGATGTAGCATGATTGCCAATGAGACAACTCTCCACAAGAGACCAACTGATACATAACTGAACAACTATAGGTTACTATACGGCCTCTAACAAATTACTAAAATCCAGTCCACATAGTCAGCCACATAAGGCCCCGAAAAAACAAAGTAAAATAATTTAACGATAAAACTAACGGACAAATTTATGGTCAATGTCAACACTGATGTTGTGAGTTCAAATTCCACAAATTTGCTCGATTCTAGTTCAAATTAACTAGGATTGTCAGTTTTCCTACTGATCTACAAGTGTACTATTTTGTGGCGGTTAGTGTCAATTGGAGTTCAGTAAGCTGGAGAGAACCAACCAAATTCGTAAAAAAAATACTATCAATTGAGATTGGTGTCGAGCGCAACTGCCACGTGCGAGAATATAACACACAACCTCATTGTTGACAGGCTAGTGATACAGTAGTTCGAAAAGACAGCATTCGTGACTATTGCACAATTTGATTTTGCTGGAATAGCATATTTACTTTGAGTTTAATTTTTTTTTTGTGGGTTTTTTTTTTGAAATAGAAAATATATATCCATTTTCAATTTTATTTCATCTTTTTTAATTTTGTCCCTTTCAAAATATTTCAAAATAAAGCGATATGATTTGAATAAATATTGAACTACATTGAAATGTTATCTCCCTGTACTTATCATAAATGGCATTTCATAATTTACAAGTACACTGACTCGGTAGTTTTCCAAATGGCAATGAACTGTTTGTCAACCTCGTATTTAATTGAAAATTTATTTTCATTGAAATGAATGCATTTTTCACTTCATTAATGTATGATAAGAAAACATATTGTATATATTTGTAATATAAACTTATGTTGAACCTCGAATCCAATGTATTATATATTTTCATTAAAAAGAATGATAACATGTACCTCAAATTTCACTTCATCAAAGTTTGATAATAAAAACCGATATATTTATATATATATTTGTATCTTGTTTAAGCTTCTTTTTTCTTTTGGTAAATAGTGTTTTTCATCGACTCGATATTCAGTGGTCCAGTGCCGACTTTATTTTTCAACAAACGTTTCTTAAATAATCTGTTGATTATTTAAGAAATTGTTTAGAAACTAATGTTCAAGCTCACACAGGCACATTTGAACTTTGAAATTTGACTTGTTTACAATATGCGTACTTTTCCACACAGCTCTTCATCTGGTCAGGCCATTAGGTTATACATGTAACATATTATTGCACCCAGTAAGTATGTATCTGTCAATCGTCTGATCATTAATGAATCCAGATCTTTTTGTCAATGACATGACTCAATAAATACTGAAAAGCACGTAGACCCCCCCCCCCCCCCCCCCAAAAAAAATACTTCACCAATCTCTACAGTGCTGTACTTGTAGTTTCATTGTAATAAAAAAACAAAAACATACGAACTTACTGCATCTACATTTGAGTACGGCTGGGTCTACACGATGACTTTGAAATTTGTATATGCAGCTTGTTAACTAGGAAGTATTTTTTGGACCCAAATAGCTAATACTATTTCTGTTAATACACGTAGATTAACCGTATGGTCATAAAGGGTTCGCTTGAAACTCAAAAATTGGACAGATACAAATAATTGACACTCATCAGTGGCTTTAAACACAACAGTTTTGAAAGCCAAATTGATACAGAATTGAAGACAATTGCACCCCAAAACTTTCGCAAAATAGTGACAAGAAGGGTGCTAGAGCCTACAGAGAGAAACATCTCGAAAAATACTTGTTTTCGTCAAGGATTGGTAATCTTGGATTTTGTCACAATTACATGATTTCATAAACAGGAAGTTACTACAGTGTATATAAGTATTGTACTCTTACATACAAATAAAGTTCACAGGGTACTGAATACCACACTGACATTTATGAATGACCTTAAATCATTGACTTTACAAAATTAAATGTTTTTGGGACCTTATAGATACTTATGATAACCACTTTAAATTTTGATTGTTTATTGCTGTCAATCAATCTGCCATTTCACATAAGATTAAGTACATAATCGAACGTACAAGTACTTAG
Source organism: Mytilus edulis (assembly GCF_963676685.1). Taxonomy (NCBI): domain Eukaryota; kingdom Metazoa; phylum Mollusca; class Bivalvia; order Mytilida; family Mytilidae; genus Mytilus; species Mytilus edulis. The sequence goes on along the minus strand of NC_092351.1, from coordinate 55,751,478 downwards.
TTAAAGTCTACATCAACATGTTCAACATATCTATTTAAAGATATTTGAAAATCTTTGAACAAATTTAAAGTACATTTAACATCCAATCAACTCAAAATCGGACGTTTATGAATAAATGGTTACGAACTGTATGCAACACGTTCAAGAGGTCTGCGATCCAATCATTTAAACGTTGACGAAAAGTCCACTTTGAACCGAAAAAGAGATGGAAACGCATGTAAATCAACATTTTTGTTACAGTTTCATATAGCATAGTCTGAACACGGTCCTGAACATGCATGGCATATTTGTCGTAAAGCAATCGAAAATCTTCAAAAATAACTTTTGCACTACGTACGTTTGCACAACTTACGGTTATCGTAGAGATTGATGATTTTATATAAAAGCGGGAGACTTGGCAAGCCACTGCACAAAACCAGGTTCAACCCACCATTTTTTTCTTTCCACATCTTGTTTTATTATAGTTCGTTTCTGTGTGGGATACATTTTAGTGTTGTGTCGTAGTTCTCCTCTTATAAGTCATGTGTTTCCCTCAGTTTTAGTTTGTAACCCGGATTTGTTTGTTTTCTCAATCGGTTTATGAATTTCAAACAGCGGTATACCACTGTTGCCTTTTTTATAAAGAGAAGTTGATCTAAAGCTGAGGGAAACACATGAAATATAAGAAAGGAACTACGACAAAAAAAAAGCACAACACTAAAATGTAACACATACAGAAACGAACTATAATAAAACAAAGGCAATTTACCTGACTTGGTACAGGACATTTTAAGAAAAAAAATGGTGGGTTGAACCTGGTTTTGTGCAGTGGCTTGCCAAACCTCTCACTTAAGTATAAAATCATCAATTTCTATGATAAATGAGTGCCAATATTTGCTTAACCAATTTTAACTGTAATTTTAGTTTTACAAGGATATTTATACGTTAGGAAGTTATTGGTACCATCGGCTTGCGCATGATAAAATGTGTTACCTGCTTCATTGACCATTGATTTGAGTTTGAAAGACTTAAATATGAATATTTTACTACAAGGGTGGCATAAACTACAAATTTTTATTTCACCGACGCCGGATAGAAATCCGTAAGCTACAGGCGAGACAATACATTGTCAAATATATGAGTTCAAATCCATACTTAGTAATCAAGTATACTTTCGTACTTTCCCTGTAGTGTCAGAACTAGAATATGTGTATATCTTGGTGACTTCTATTAATGAAGGAGATACTTGAGAGGTTTCACTTTTGTTAGGAAAGGAATTTAAGTGTTGAAAACATACTGATCATTTAGAAATTGTATGGAAAAGAACTATTATCCTATTTACTGATTGATGACATTCAAAAATAAATATATCTGTTAAATTAAAAGTGCACTTAAAGAGTTGGATTAATTTTCAATTTGTTTGATTATTCAGACACATCTCTGTACATTTTGAATCTATAATTAATACACATAGACTTTTTCATTTGTATACAATTAATTGCTTATCCATCCGAAGCATCTTCATTTTCTTTTATGCTGGGGTTAATACGTTAACGATGAAATGAGGTAGCAACCCAACGACACAAATATCAATTAATTCATCGTTGGTTTTCAATTCTGTAAATTAAATGTGCATGTACTTCCTAAGAGACGTTTTCGGAAACTAAGTTTACAATAACATTTATGTTGACGATGATAATTACAGGTAAACTTACCTGTGGGTCATCTCAAAATACATAATGTCTCGAAAAATGTGGCTACATGCTTAATAAACGAAAACAATGAGAGATATAATTTTAATGAAAATCAGCTATTTTTCACCATTTTACTAAACAAGTACTGTTTTTATTCGTCTGAATCAGACGAGGAGCTGACTCCCAATGCTTTCAGTAATTTAGGAATTTTCTTTGCCATAAATTTTTCATAGGTAAGCTGATTTTTTTTTACAAGCTGCATCGATGATGCTTTTTTGGGCTCCGCTTTTTTTTTCTTAGACGCACTTAGTCCGGGCTGCTGTTTGTCAGGTAGTTGCACTCCCTCAATATCCTCTTCCACTGCAGGATGTTTATGGTGGCCGCCATCCTCTTCCACTGCAGGACGTTTATGGTGGCCGCCATCCTCTTTCATTGCAGGACGTATTTGTGACCTGCCATCTTTTTCAGCTGAAGAACTTTTTTTTTGTGTTGTGTCGTTCATCACCGGATGACATTTCCAACATGACATTCTCTCGTATGTCATCTGCCTGACTTTTTGCCTGTTTTTGTGCAGCGGAAGTGGTGACATCATGTATGGTTTTGACCAACTTTTGTTCCAGATTTCGTATCTTAGTCAGTTCATCTCTATGAAATAAAAAAAATCTTTGATCATGCTTATGTATCAAAATAACTAACATCTATACTCCCGATCTCTATAAATTCCTAGCAAAAATTAATCTACACTAGAATCAGCTTGTAGCTATTAAAAATTGAACGGAAACAAAAATGGGACGGACGGAAGAAAAGACAGACACAAAATTAACTGAACCTGATTCACTTACCATGACATAAAGTATCATGCAATATCACACTGGCGTTTCATAGAAGGAACGTAAATAATCTGATACAACCAAAGACTAAAACTGATCAAGGAATTGCTTCAAAGGAAAATCCATGCAATGTATCCACCTATGTTTAATTCCATTTTGCCAAGTAGTTCCTGTAATCGCAGACTCGTGGTTCAAGAATAGAATTTATGATGAAAAAAAAAACAGCAAAGTTTCCCCAGCTTTGCCGACAATCTCAATTTGATCTGTTTGTACGTCGACTTTTGGTATAATTCTGTTGCATCCACTGGTAAAGTTTGGATATTTTTCCTCATGTTATCGACATTTTTTTCCTATGAGCAAGGGAACATCTGATAACTTTTTAGAAATAATATTGTCTCTTGATCGGACACCTGAATGACACTCCGCTTTTTTCTTATAATAGTTTCCTCTGAAAAAATGAAAAACAAAATACTACGTGTGTTTGTTTTTTTTAATTTCAATTACATACATTTATATATATATATATATATATATATATATATATATATATATGAATACCGCGTGACTTGGAGCGGTTACGAAACTTTTTACAGTTTAAGCGAAACGTAGCTTTACAGCTCTACCTAGTCTGACTCAGTCAACATACCCAGCTAGCCTTTCTTATACAAAAACTGTCCAGTATACTGTAAGTTGTTCTTAACATTAGCAAAAGACGTTTGTATCGGTATGTGTAACTGTTAAAAATGGTAACATTTCCTTACCCCCCCCCTTTTTTTCTTCCTCGATCCGCCTATGTATATGCATACACACCATTAAAACACTAAACATAGAAACGATAATATATTGATGTTTGTTAGGCAACACAAGTACAATTTACCACTGAAATTATAAAAAATATATCAAAAACTTACCAGTTACATTTGACTCCATATTTCCTTCCATTTCAAATTTAATCAAGGGTGTACTCGAATGACTACCATGTACCACGTTGCCAAAAAAAACCGTCCTATATTGAGATAATTTTTTCAAATGATTCAAGGATGCGAATTTAAGAGAAAATTAATCTTTAATCATGAACCAAATATTCAAACTTTGTAGATAAACGCATGTGGTTGTAAACAAATATGATATTTTAGTAACCTCTCCCCCCACAAAAAAACAACAACAAAAACACGCGTGTACACATAATTATTGGAACAAAACAACTTCTATTGTTATAGGTTATTTCCATTGATTTTTTTTATTTCTTGCAGTTTTTTTGTGAGTTATGCACAACAGGACAAGACAACTGTTGGATGGGGTTTTTCCAGTGGTAGTGTCGCCACCGCCGGATATTACTGGTTTTTTGAAAATGCTAGACTTTGCAGTTATTTCTATTGTAAAAACCCCTCCTGAACCATTACTTGGACTTAGATATAGAATTATAGATGAGGCCGTAGACACTTGGGAGGGAAACGACGTTTCTCAAATATTTTCACGTCATAGATACTCTTTTTATCAAACAACTGGTGAAACACCCGAAACACTTTTAGACATATTGAGACAAATTGGAAATTATGTTTTCCAGAATGACACTGGCAGGCCATACAAACTTTCCCCGAGAAATAGAGTTATGTTGTTCATGCTTTGGCTAAAATCATATCCGTGTTACCACATGCTTGCCTTAATTTTTGACGTAAGCGTTACCACAATACATGATGAAATTAATCGGTGCATTCCCGTGTTTTACCAACATTTTCATCATCTGGTACATTGGCCATCTCTTAATGAATGGACAACAAAGATGGGAAACTGGGAAAAACTCCCAATGGCAGTGGGTGCTATTGACGGTACCGCAACGGAAATTTACAGGCCACTTGTTGAGACTCAGGATCTTTATTATTCTGGACATCGCAACTTTCATTGCGTACATACTCAGGTCGTCATCGATAATTTAGGCAAAATATGTTATATTAATGCCGGGTTTTTGGGACATCAAAATGACGCACAACAGTTTGCAATGTTGAGGTCAATTGGTAGAAATGCGGAGCTTGACTTTCCTGAAGGAATATTTTTACTGGCAGATAAAATATATCCTCATAGATATCCTCTTATGACACCCTATACACGCCAGCAAATACAGCGAAAACCGGACAATTTAAAAAGGAGGTGTCGCAAAATTAATAATTTAATCAAAGAATACAGAGTCACTGTTGAACATTCTATTGGCGAATTGAAGAATTATAGAGTTATGGGAAGTCTTTGGCGACATCCGAGGAGAAAACTTCGTCATATAGTGAATATTTGTGCTACTTTTGTATGCAGGCGTAACGACTTGTTTCGTTGATTTGAATAAAAAAAATAATATTTGAGTTATTTTCAATTTGTCAATATTGTACATTTTGAAATGACCCCTCTAGAATTATCTGTAAATGTCATCATAAATGTAAACATAAAAGTTTTAAATACTTTCCGAAAATGTCTAAGAGAAGCATGGAAGAGTTGTCATAACATAAGTAGTATTTGTATGGCATGTCTTTTTGTGAACGACAGTTTATAAATTTCTTAAATAATTCATTGGCAAAGCATAGCAGTACATATTAGTTAATTCTTTTATGGACAAGCCATTTATACCTTTCAAATCTGAGTCATTTGTCAGATTATCAGTACTTGGTCATGTCACATAATGTTCGGAAATCGTCTCTTTTGTAATAAAAATTGTTTTCTCATTAATTTCAGGTCATCCCTTTTTATTTTCATGTTTATGTACAAAATGAATGGTTATAGTAAGATAACACTCAGTTCTGTGATATTTGTGAGGATTTCCGGCCGGAAGTATATCAAATATAAGATTCTTTTACATAAGCAGTAGATAAAGATGAACTTGTTGTCATATTTTTTTCATCGCATTGATTGATTGATTTCATGGCGGAATTAGTGTAACACAGGGCAATGTCTTTAATATTTAGGTAAGACAAGGAAATGAATGATAAACAAAAACTATGATTGTTTACAATAAATCGCAAGATTAAGTTATAAGATTGTTTAGCGAAGAAATTAATGGGAAAAGAAGTTTGAAATTAGAAACTCCATTGTAATGTATTACATCGATTATTCCTTAAACATTTAATATTGACTCCATTCAGCAGATCACCCAACTCTTTGAATTCACATCGTGATATTTACAAGTTATTTGAGATACCCCTTCTGGCGCACATCAGATCCGTACTCGAATTTTGCATAATGTTATTTGTGTTGCTCAGTCGAGTCTATGGTGTGTTATGTCTTTTGATTATATTTTGGGGATAGCATTGTCCGTTGTTGAGAAATTCTATTTTTTTTCAAATTTTGTCATGTCATGTCCGGACTAATTACAGCTATATTATGCGGTATGTTTTTCGCTCATTATTGAATGCTGTACTCGGACCTAATGAATTATAGTTTTTATAACCAACTTCAAAGATGTCTCATTGGCAAGCCTACTACATCTCATTTTAATATCACCATGAATTTTACGTATGCCAGTTACTTTCGACAAATTATAATCAAAGTATCAGGCCAAATTGAATAATGAATCACAACTATTGTTTGCCACCGATCTTAGATTTGACACTGTGTTGCAAGTTTGTCATAAGCTTCAAAGTATAATTGTTATACTATAAAATTAGAAACAGTGGACAAAATCTTAAGATTTTATTTGATTAACAAACTGTAAAGATAAATGATCACGTCCGCAGAATGTTATTGGAAGAAAATTCTCAGTCATCAATTGTAAACAAAACAATTTCCCATATAAATCATCTGTGTGACTTTATTATCACAACATTACAGTGGTCGTTGCTCTAGTAAGATAATAAGCCAATCAAAGTAATCACCGGAACTAAGGTATCTGTAATTTTATTGCCGATTCTTTGATTCATGGTATTAAATCAGCATATAAATAGGTCAAGATGTCATGCATGGTTTATTCAAACATTGATTTTTGAACGAAAATAAGTTTACCTATAAAAACTACTATGCACATATGAATAATTAAGGTGGTACCTAACACAACAGGAAGATAACTCTGTAAAGTCATCTAAACGTTTTAATTACGTTGTGTTGTAAAAGGAATATTAAGCTTCTCAATGATCAAAATTGGTGTTTGTCAAACTGCTATATAACCAGTGTAATTTTTCTGACAAAACGGTTGGTTCAACATTTTTTAAATTTTTATATTTTTGTTAAAGGGTCAAAGTACATACTTTGACAAAATTTGATGAAAATTAATCGAGCCAAATTAATTATAGTGAAAGTGTTGGGTACCACCTTAAACCATATATAACATGTATGTGATTACTTTTAACTTTAATCAAGACAACTAAAATGTCTCATAACTAACATAAGAGCGAATCTTACGGCATGGTCGCAACTTGCAGCATCTAACGCATACATTTTGTAATGAATATTTATAAATAAAAGCATAAGAAATTTGCACTTGGGTAAAGTTAACTGACTACAAATTATAACACAATATCGAAAAATCATCTGAGGATATTTTGAACGTCTTGTAATAGTCATATAATAATTTTGTAAATTGAATAGTTTTTTGAGACTATATTAAATCATGTTCATTTTGCCATCTCATCACAGCTTATCGTCCGTAATGTCCTTCTTCATTTTTCTCTTCTTTTTGGTACAAGTTGGCTTCATAATTGCGGAGTACAGTCTTAACACGGTAAACCAAATAAAAATTGACTATAACGAACTCGTCAAACTAACACATGTAACATGTTTACCAAAGTTGCCAACTTCATCTACAAGTAGAATATATACTGACATAGTTAACTGCTAGCTAAAATGTTAGCTTAAAAATTCCAAAGATCTTTTAGAGTACATATAATCTAACTCTCTTTCATCTTGTAACATTATTAAAACATTTGACTTTTCTACTCTTTACACAAGTATTCAACATTCCAAACTAAAAGACAAATTGAAAGAGTTGGTATTGCTTTGCTTCATTAAAAATAATAGTTCACGTAGATACAAGTATCTTGTCTTAGGAAGAGATAAATCCTACTTTGTAAAGGATCAATCTGAATCAAACAAAAAATTCTCTGAAACTGATATAATCAAGATGCTAGATTTCTTGATTGACAACATATTTGTTACGTTCGGAAGACATGTTTTTCAACAGACTATCGACATTCCAATTGGAACAAACTGTGCCCCTCTACTTGCCGACTTGTTTCTTTATTATTGTGAGGCTGACTTCATGCAGGAACTTTTTAGGAAGAAAGATGAGAAGTTAGCAATATCCTTTAACTCTAATTTCCGCTATATAGATGATGTTCTGTCACTAAATAATTCAAAATTTGGTGACTATGCGGAACGCATATATCCCATCGAGCTAGAGATAAAGGATACTACAGATATAGGTAAGTCCGCCTCTCATCTTGACTTACATTTAGAAATTGACAATGAGGGTCGGTTGAAAACAAAACTTTACCGACAAAAGAGATGATTTCAGCTTTCCAATTGTGAACTTTCAATTTCTAAGTAGCAAAATTCCAGCAGCACCTGTATACGGGGTATATATCTCCCAATTGATACGATATTCCCGTGTTTGCATTTCCTATCATGATTTTGTTGATACAGCGTTGCTGCTCACAAGGAAAATATTAAACCAAGAGTCCTAAATGGTGAAGTTGAAATCATCCCTTCGTAAATTTTACGGACGCCATCACGAGTTGGTTGACCGTTATGGAATAACCGTTTCACAAATGATATCGGATATGTTCCTTACGTCGTAACTTCAATTCCCTTCCCTTTTATGAATGTGACCTACCAAATTAGACTATTAACCGGATTCGTTATCACATAAGCAACACGACAGGTGCCACATGTGGAGTAGGATCTGCTTACCCTTTCGGAGCATCTGAGATCACCCCTATTGTTTTGTCGGGGTTCGTGTTCTTTATTCTTTAGTTTTCTATGTTGTGTCATGTGTGCTGTTGTTTGTTTGTCTTTTTTAATTTTAGCCATGGCGTTGTCAGTTTGTTTTAGATTTATGACTTTGACTGTCCCTTTGGTATCTTTCGTCCCTCTTTTTTAGCTCCTTCAGTATCAATACTGATCATCATTGGATATAAGTGATCATTGATTGTACAGCTTTAGCGGACTGATTAATTTGGTAAAAAAAATGTTTAGAAAGAAAAATCTCATGCTTTCGAAACGTGTAATAATTGGTTTGACATCAACGTCTTTCACAACATCGATTTTTTTCATATTTTATAGATATTACGTGATTTACAAAGATAACGACTAACATTATATAAACATTTTCATATGCATCATCTCCGGCTACATTCTTTATGTGAGCCGGTGCTAAGTCGGTAGCCTTAGTTGTCGTTAGTTGCTGTATGTTAAATATGTCTTCGTTTATTGTATTGTCATAAATAAGAACGTTGTTCCTTGTTTTTGTTTCAACTGTCATCCTGTCAAAGGAAGATTTAAGTATAGCTAACTATGCGGTAGAGGTTCTACTCTTTTTAAGGACGTTTTGTAATGTATAATTGCTTTCACACTCGTTATAAGAACTATGTTGTGTAGTTGTTTCAATACTAGTATGTCTCAGACATACAATATTTGATTATCTTATAATGATAATTATTTTTCTTAATTGACTTTTAAGGTGGATCGGGACTATTCGACTGCGCATAATTTCACGCATGAATTACAATTCACACGACAAGTATGTGTCGTAAATTCGATATTATTTTTTTTAAATTATTTTGATTGATTAGAAATGTTAAATCATTGAAGTTATGTCACTAAAAGAATATTATCGTTATTATGTGTATCTGTGAACGGCTGAAAATGACATTAAACCGATTTTCACAATTTTCCCGCCAATATTTGAGTTTTAAGGCAAAATATTTTGTTTCCTTATCGGTGACCTATGCTTTTTATTTTCTCATTCTTTGAAGCTATACATCAGCTTGTTATATTACAGTTTTGGAGCAAATGTCATATAACGTATTTTTCATAATCCGATAAAAATATGTCAAAACCTCTATTTTCATTATCTTTTCATTGAAAAATGGTCCCTTTAACATACCTGTTTAAAAGTAAACTTTTGAGCTTAAATGGTCCGTAACCCCCTATTTATTTTCAATCAATTTGATTCACTTTCTGTAAGGAATAAAATAACAAAAAAATACGGCACTTCTGATAGAAACTTGAAATAGGCCTGAGCCACCTTAACTGATATTCTCTTTTATTAAGACTTATACAGTGCATTTAATATTTTATAAATAATTATAAAAAGAATTGCTTTAAAAGAACCTAGTACATAATATCCCCATATCATATACTTATTATACAATATTAGTGAAAAAGCATGATATTATATACAATTGAAAAATTATACTGATTACAAAAAAAAACACTATACAATTTACGAATCGATTCAACTTGAAGTCAACTTATTACACACGTTTATAAGAGTAGCTTGTTCATTGACATGTTAAAAAAAACCACTACTAACCTTCTTTTATAAAATATTATAAAATGACTAGGCATTTGTGCATTGGCTTATTAAAATCCCTTTTTGAAACATCTCATCCATATTCATGTGAAAGTCGAAACAGTTTGATACATGTACCATTGAAATTGAGGGGAAAGAATATTATACAACTTTAACCTTTGTATGAGGTCGGTACAAGGTTATATTGACCTGAAAGAAGTATATTGACTGAGGACGAAGTCCGAGGTCGATATACTTTTTTGGGTCGATATATCCTGTATTGACCTCATACAAATGCTATAATTGTTATATTATTAATTTCCGACCATATTTGTGTCAAAATATTCATTTGATTTTGTTTGAAGTTTATAGATATCATATTGTCTTCTAGGCAATACCAACATATTCTATTTTTTATTTTTTTTTATTATATCTTATGGATTTGAAGATTTTTTTTCTTCAAATAATCGATCATAGATATTTTTTATAAAACTTAAAACAATATCATGAAATTCATTTCATGACGTCACAAAGTATATCGGTTTTTAGATATTCTATTATAACCGTGCACTATGCTTTTTGCTGTGCAATAGTATTTTGCTATCCGCCGTTTTTTTCTCTACCTGAACGAATCAAATTAGTTTAGACATACCAATTAATAATATTATAAGATATCTTGCGTTTCTATATGTCATCGAAAAAAACTGAGCTATTCTTAAATAAAAATGAGGGAGAAAATTGTTTGTCCCGAAAGAAAAAATAGATAAGTTTCCATTCAAAAGATGGATGGTAGAACGTAAGCAGAAAAACATATATCAAATAATTAATTCATGAGAGAAAGGGGGGGGGGGACAAAAACATAACAATGTTGACCTCGATCCTGCTATATAAACCAGACCTAAATATTAAAACTACATTGAGTATCGGTTACTGTCTTTGGATAGTTTATTAACAGATTTATCTTCAAAGATAATATATATTCAACCTACCCGACGTTTTAATGAAAAGTCTTTAGTAATTTTACTTTTTAAATGGTCTGTTTTTAAAATATCTTCATTTCACTATGGTATACTATCACTATGCACCAATTTAACGAATCTTACGTTTATCTCAGTTAAAGGATTTTCAAATTACAACACCTGAAATCATTATTCTTGCATATCATTCAAAAATGTTCTCCAAAGTAATGAACATGGTATGCAAATTAACCAGGGTTTTGAAAACGTACCAATTGATGTATAACACATTTAATAACCCATTTCTATAATGATAAAAGTAAGAAGACGTGATATGATGGTCAACGACAACTCTCCCCCAAATGACATTACAGTTTATTACTATAGGCCACGGAACGGCCTCTAATAATGAGAAAATCAATACTGCATAGTCGGCTATAACAGGCCTTGAAACGACAAATGTAGCAATTCAAATCAATGTATATGTACAAAATAACGAACGAAACACAGCAATGATTCATGTATACATGTACGGCATCAAAAAACAACACCGGCTTTTTTTTCTGGGCTAAACTTTAGTGTTCATATCATTTTATATATGGATTATGAATAATTTGTAAGAAATATAAGCCTTGTTTATATTTAATATGTCGTATTCTTTGCTCAGACTACGTATGAATACATTGTATTTCATGTTTTTGAACAATAATTTGTATTCATCATCAAATAGATATCTGTGAAATTATTGAAAAAACCCACTCTAAGTATTTTGACATTCTTTCCATTTCTCTCATTTCTAAGGTCACCCATGTACATGTAATGTATCCCAATATCTACTAAGAAGATAATATCGGTTGCTGGCTTTATGGAGAGTGATATATTATCAATTTCCTCGGTGGGAGTTTTAAATCTATGATTGTCTGGATGGGGTTTACAGAATACAGATAATGGTAAAAAATACAAAATAAAGTGCAAAACATAAATAAATAAAAGAATATGGAAAAGGGCATAAACATGAGCGTGGTAAAATTAAAAAATTGAAAATAAGGGTGAAAATTTTAAAAAAGAATAGAGATAAATGGTATAAAAGGTAAAGAATTAAATAATTAAAAGTTAAAGAATTCAATAATTTAAAGTTAAAGAATTCAATAATTTAAAGTTAAAGAATTCAAAAATGAAGATTCCCCATCCATACACTCATAAGTAGATTTCTAGTCTACTTTAAAGACATTTGATGGATTGCTATACTTATTATGAGTATTGATATCTGTGTCATTATTTCCAAAAATAACACTCTTAGTATTTTGACATTCTTTTCATGTCTTTCATTCTAAGGTCACGTTAAATTTATACTTATATCTACAAGGAAGATAGTATCGGTTGCTGGCTATCAGAGGGGTGATATATTATTAATGTCCTCGGTGGGGGTGTTATCAATTGTGTCTACATTCTTAATAAATCTATTTATCTTATACAATTAAACCAATGATATCTTAAAAAACAGAAAAAAAAGAAGAAGATTTGAAATATGTGTAAATAAATGTATTCTAAATCTTTTGTGTAGAAATTAAACACAAATTAAATTGTCATAAAGGTGTAAATTTTAGCTGTCATTAAACTAATATACGGTTTCTTTTAAATAATAAAAACATGACTTAGTGTTGTTTATTCACATTTAATATGTTACATGTAAAAAATCAACACCGTTGCGATTATTTTGTTTTGTAATCTTTACATTTATGGACGTATGTTTATTTGTACGTATGATGCGTAAAATTATTAAATACAGACAGATGGAATCCATTTATAGGGGTCTGTATTGCGGACGCTTAATCATTAATTATTTTTGAATGTACAAAACAATCGGTTTTGAATGTAATTTTTACATTTATGGACGTATGTTTATTTGTATGTATGTTGCGTAAAATTATTAAATACAGACAGATGAAATCCATTTATAGGGGTCTGTATTGCGGACTCTTAATCATTAATTACTTTTGAATGTATATAAACAATCGGTTTTGAATGAAATCTTTGGATGTGCTTATTCATTGTATATAATTACATGTAAATTGCCTGCTGACAGACAAAATTGACACCCAGGCCAAGCATGCTCATATTTATAAGCATTTTCTCGTTCAATCAGTTTTTCGGAAGATGCTTTCTGTTCTGTATTTATTGTTTATTTTGTGTCCGGAATATTACTGAAATATTAGCAACTGGAAATTTGTATTTATAAATAAATCAATCCTTTTTAAATAAATCGATCTTTTTTCAGACTTCATGCGTAAATAAAATAAGATACATAGTCTCATGCGCATGGAGTAAATGTGTATTCTATTATATATTCTAAAAGAAACACTTTAATTCGTTGATCCCTAGTAACATCAATTCTTATACGAGTATGTTTCCAAACAGGAAAAGTATGATGACTTGTGATACTCAAAGTACGCGCAGAAACCGTTACACAGCTGGTATAGCAATTCACAAGCACAATAAGGCTTTCAACTCGTGTAACATTTAAAAGCATTTACCCTAGTTGTAATTCATTCCGGCAATCTTAACAAAACTGATCTTTCCCATCCGTGCTTATATATTAATTACTCTCAAGTAGCAATCGTCAAAATATAAATAAATTGCTGAGTATGTTCATAATAAATACTGTCAATCAATTATCTTGAAACTTTTCAATTATTTGCTTTTGCCATTTTTTGTCATGGCAATGTACTTACGTTAAATAAAGTACAAATTTTATTGCTGTTTTACAGTTTATGACCTTATTTCGAGACATCAATCTGTATTTACGAACAAAAAAAATAGTTTTCAAAAAAACAGTTAGAAATGTAGACAAAACAATAGCGAAAAAATAAAGGAAAGAAAATAATAATCCAACAAAAAAAATAAATAACAAAATGTTTACTTTGAGCAAATAAAAATAACCCAAACCAACGGTGAGCTCGTATGGTCCGGCTTTTCCACTAATGCCACACATCATGTTAATATAATGACACGCTAAAGGGTGGTGATAGTCCAAGTAGACTTTAAGGTTTCAAGCGCGTTCGAATCCATCCCCTATTCACAAAGATTGCCAGTTTTCCTGCCGAAGTTCGGTGGTTCTCTTCAGACAATCCGTTTTCCTCCACCAACAAAAACTGGTAGCCACGAAATAGCTAATAGTAATCAAAGAAACATTAACACAAAACCAGTCAATCAATCAAGTTGTGTTAAATCATAAAAGACAACAGACACTTCTATAAATTGAATATTCCCTTTGCACTCTGTGCCAACTATAGTTTTCAGACAAACGAAAATAATAACGGCTTTTGTAATGTTTTTAGAAAGACGACTTAATATTCACCACGAATAATGCCTTGCGTGGGTCAGCAACTTCTTCTTGTAAGGAGCAATCCTTTTGAGAAATCGAATAATAGAAATGTAGTTTTCCTGGACCCTCGTATCATTTTGGTGATATGTAAATACACTCTTTACAATCTTTTAAAGTATTTATAGAAACGAGGGTCAGCATTATAAAAAAGTACTCATAAATGTTAACCAGAATTAAGGCGGACGGCCGCAAAGACTGAAACAAATAAGTATTTCTACTATCGAAGGCGAAGGATAAATGATTGTTCCTTTATTGAATCGTCTTTCATTCAAAATAATAAGGACTCAAATGTACTAGTTTTTACATGATTCATAAAAAACAACATGTCACGTGTTATGTAATTGAATTCAATCACGTGTAACATGTTAAATGTGATGACAGAAACATGTCTGTCTGGTTTTCCTCGTGTCAAATAGAATATTCGAAATACAAAAGTGCACTACTGACTTAAGGTCAATGAAATGTATACTTTATATAGGAACGTCTTTCTCTAACTTTTTATTCTTTCTGTTGTTAGATTTGCGTTGAATAAGAATAAATAATTTATTTATTTCGTGCGTGCGATCAAAACTTTCTGGATAACCTGCATCGGGAACACTAAAACCGAAACATTTGAAACCTAGTAGGTTTTAATAAATAACTCGCCAGTCATCAATGGGGTTGTGATTTCGAATCCCTCTCAAACGGGTGCACTTGACTCCAATCTTATTTCACTCGGATTATCAGTTTTTCTATCGAAGGACGGTGGTTTTCTCTGGGCACTCCGGCTTCCTCCGCCAATAAAAACTGACCGACACGAAATAGCCTAAACGTGGTGCTTGAAAGTGGCGTTAAACCACAAAAAATCAAAATCAATCTCAGCAAAAAAAAAATATCACTTGTTACAAAGCAGAAGAGAAGAATGAAGAAATGAAACAAAATCCTATATAAATTTAGGAAATCGGATTTATTTGCTACATTCCTCGCTAAAAAAATCATTAAAATCAATATCACCCACCACGATATACGTTTTATAATAGCATTTAAATCATCTACAAAAAAAAAGTCAGTAATTCGCAGCTAATTATCCAAAACAAATTATGCGGTATTGTGTGTTTTTCCATTCTCAAATTTCCTTATATTATACCAAAATCAATTGTCAACGTTATATGATTAGTTAACATGAATGCAATCTGCTTTTTTTTTATTAGACTTTAAATACTAGTACTCTTTCCACGGTAAACAACCTGAATTAAAAGCAATGCATCGCCATCAGTATTGTTGCTAATGAAAGTAGGCGTATATTCTACCAATACATGCAGTACATTCTGATCTATATCACGTAACTTAGTTTGAGCCACGCGAGATATCAGTGGAAATAGTCATTTCTTCCATAAGTATTGCATATATATAAATGAAGACATCAAAGGTCCTGATCGCAAAAAAAAACATATTGATGAGAGTGGATTTAGGGTGAGGGGGCTTCATTTCTTTATCTTTAAATATTAAAACAATTTGTCTTTTCTTGTTTAACATGTAGATGAAATGAACACCTTAAAGAAAGTTTATTGATATCGTTCGACCTTGTCATTTTTCGGGATTTATATTCATCGGAATCGTTCAAACCTAAACTTTCAAAAGTCATTTAGGGATGATTAAATACACTCCATGTTTAATGGTCTAGAAGGGGTTGCCTAATTAGGGGGGGGGGGGCGAAATACCAAAAGATGAATAACTGTCCCTCTCAAAAAAAATCCAGCATGCATTATCATCAAGAATGAGTATACATGTATACTGTGCTAAAATAGAGAATACATACAGAATAACGGGTAATAAAAAGAAAATCGTAATATCACATTAAAGAATACAAAAAAAAAATGCTGTATCGCGTTACACCACACCCCACAAGCAATCAAGACCATCTTGTTTGACTACTAGAAATTAGAGTTATCGCGTGACAACTTGATATTTGTGAATACATAAGCAACCTTTTTGTATGGAAACAGAATCAAAATTAAATGAATGTAAACACAGATTGTTAAATAAATGCTACTCTATTATTTGACTGAAAATGGCTCATAAAATATGTACAGCTTACATTTATTTTATTTTGTTAACTATGTACATATGACATAAAATTTTATTTGTCTTTAATATTTTCTCCAATTGCATTAAAAAGATATCAATAACGTTCATTAACAATTACAGAAGTTGGTTAAATAGACTTTCCGATGTTTCTAATAAAACAGTGTACCCCCAGCAGTGATGTTTAAAATGGCATTGTACTTTTAATTTCAAATTGATGTTCAACTTTAATTTTGCGTCTTGTTTTATCATGTGTTTTAAATTCACGGTAATGTTTGAATAAACAGGGGACATGTTGGAAAAAAATGCGATGATTAATAAATAGGTAGTGAATTTCCAATGGTAATTTTAGGCTCGTTTTAAGTATGAAGCCGATAAACAAGCTTTTAAAATTGTACTTTACGTAAATGCACTAACACAAATATATATTCAATTAAACTTCATCAAATGAAATGAAATGAGCTTTTAGAAATTCTTATACAATGATGTAATGATATTTGGTTAATTAAATGCCGTCTTTTGACTGCATGATGTAATCGCAAAAAAACTCCTGAATATATTACTTAATCAAATGATCTCGAATAGAATTTTCTTTTAAGATTTAAATCATTTTCCATATTCATAAATGAAATCAAAATTAAATATGTACGTACAAATGTTTTAAAAACCACATATCTGAATACAATCAATGTTCAATTAGTTGGTGCATTCTATAATGTAATGTTAAACGAAATTCATATCAGTTCCGGGGCGGTTGCCTGGTGTTTGTGTTGGTTTATATCTTTTGTTGTTGTCCTCCTCTCTATATATTGCTAGTTTTTGTTAGATAAGCTGTTAAATAATAATAAATAAAAAGTACTCGGCGGTCAGTACTTAATGACTTTTTGTTGTTGGGATGTACAATTACCAAGCTTCCTCAACGCTATGTTTTTGTTAGATCTGTTTCTATTTGAATCTATCTTTTGAATTTTTATAGATTATTATTATGTTGTGCTGTTACACCGCTGTCCCCGCGAAGAGGAAGGTTGGGATCCCACTAACATGTTTAACCGCTTCCCATTCTGTATGTATGTGCTGTGCCTGTTCAAGTCAGGGATGGGTCATAATATTTGAAGAAGCCTCCCTTTCCTCCGTAGAACTTAACGTTATAGTACCCCTTTGTCGATATAACAACAGACAATTGAAATGATAGAACAAACGATAGGAAATGAATGAACATTGGAACCAACATTTCAGAAGATACTAAGAAATAACCGCTTTATCTAAAGAATGGCACTCTAACATGTTATGTCATTTTCTTTTTTGCAGAAAGTGTATAATGTTTAATTTGAAATAGGTTAGAATATGCACGAAATACGACATTGGACATACCTTTCAGTCAATGTTTCATATAATTGCACTAATTAATTATCTTCTACCTTCATGTATAGTCATGCATGTTTAATATTTTTTGAATATTATATATTTGTATTTATAAATTGAAAAAAACAAAATATTGCATTTTTCGAATAACGTTAATGATTTTCAAATAAGTCAAGCTTTCATTTGTAATTGCTATTTAAATTTTAATTAATGTTTAATCATGTAAATTCTTTTTTTTTCATCTCAGAATGTTTTATCCAAATACATCTTATTCAAAATTTCAGAAACTTAGCAATTGATGATAAACCAGTTTTTTAGATATAAAAGTAAGAAGACGTGTTATTATGGTTAATGACAACTTTCTTCAAAATAAAATAACAGTTAAACGACTATAGTTCATAGTACGGCCTTCAACAATGATCAGAATCAATACCGCAGAATCAGTTATAAAAGTCCTTGAATCGACATATGTAAGTATTCAAATCAATGAAGATGTGGGGGAAAAAAACAATTTACAAAAAATGATACATGTATACATTTAAACAACATCAACAAACGACACAAGTTTCTTCTGGGCAAAACCTTATTGTTCATGTTATTTTATATATCGATTATGAATATTTTGTTTGAAATATAAGCTACTACTATATGTAATATTAATATGTCGTATCCTTTGCTCAAACTACGTATACATATTTTTTTTATTTTCTATTTTTGAATGCTCCTTTGACATGTTTGCTGGATTGATAATAATACTTATCATCAAATAGATATCTGTGTAATTATTTCCCAAAATAACACTCTTAGTATTTTGACATTATTCTTTTTTCTTTCTTTTCTAAGGTCACGTGAAATGTATCCCAATACCTACAAAAAAAGATAGTATCAGTTGTCGGTTATTAGGGGAGTGATATATTATTAATTTCCTCGGTGGGAGTTTCATCTATTATTAGGGGGAGTGATTTATTAGTAATTTCCTCGGTGGGGGTTTTATCTATTATTAGGGGGAGTGATATATTATTGATTTCCTGGGTGGATTTTTTATCTATTAATAGGGGGAGTGATATATTATTAATTTCCTTGGTGGGGTTTTTATCTATTATTAGGGGCAGTGATATATTATTAATTTCCTTGGTGGGAGTTTTATCTATTGTTTTTACATTCTTAAGAAATCCATTTATCTTATGCAATTAAATCCAACATAGCTTATAAAAAGAATATTTGAGATAAGTGTAAATATATTTATTTTAAATCTTATGTGTAGAAATCAAACACAAATTATAATTGTCAAAAAGGTGTAAAATTTTACCCTTATGAAAAACATATAATTTTATGCTTTCTGTTAGATCAGAAAATCAAGTCTTTGACTTAATGGTGGTTATTCACGTTTAGTAAGTTACATGTAAAAAAATCAATACTTTAATAATATTTATTTGTGTAATCATCATATTAATGGACGTTTGTTTATTTGTACGTACAATGTATGATGCGTAAAATTATTAAATACAAGCATACGGCATACGTTTGTAAGGGACTGTATTGTGGGCTATCTGTTGCTTAACGTCTAGTGGAAAATACAAAGTACGCGCAGATACCGTTACACAGCTGGTATCGTAATTAACGAACACAAAAAAGCTGTCATATATGGCAACATAACAATGCCATTTGAATATATTTTATATAATTTTTGCATCAATTTTCACAATGCTGATCTATTGCAACCGGCTTATATAAATACTCTCAAGTAGCAATTGTCAAAATAAATATAAATTGCTGAGTATGTTGATATCAAATAATGTCAATTTCATTATCATGCAACTTTTCAAATATTTGCTATTTTTTGTCATGTCAATATTAAGGTAGATATAATACAAATTTGATTGCTCATTTTAAAAGTTTATAAACTAATTTCGAGACATTCATCGGTATTTACGAACAAAAGAATGGTTTTCAAAGACTAAATTAAAAATGTAGACAACACAAAAGCAAAAAAGAAAAAAAAATGAAGTAACGAAAATAAAGTCCCCAAAAAGACCTTAACATTTGAAACCCATGCAATAATGTATAAACACTTAGGAACGTAAAACGTTATCGCTATACAAACAAAGGAAAATTTAACATGAACAAATGTTACATATTTAGAGTTCAAAGCAGAAATGTTTTATTCAGGGGGAAAAATCACACGAAAGAAAATTCCGTGTAATATAAGGACATCAACTTAATGTCCCTGTATTCTTCGAAAATCACACTAAACAAAATTCTGTGTAATGTAAGGAAAACAGCTTAATTTCCCTGCATTCCTCGCTAAAAATAGCTAAAAATCATTAAGATCAATGTCACCCACCACGACATCCGTTTAATAATAGCATTTAAAAGATCTACAACAGAACTTCAATATTTCGTAGCTAATTATCCAAAACAAATAATACGGTGTTATATTTGTTTTATCCTCTCTCAAATTTCCTTATATTATATGAAAATTAATTGTCAGCGTTATAATAAGTTGACATCAATACAAACACGTTTTTTATGACACTTAAAATATTCTTTCTATGGTAAACAAACTTTATTAAAAACAATTCTTCGCCATCAGCGTAGTTGCTAACGAAACAAGGCGTATATTCAACGAGTACATGCAGAACATTCTAATCTATATCTCGTTTAGTTTGAGTAACGCGAAATTTCAGGAAGAATAGTCAAGATTGTTTCTGAAGTCATCAACATGTAGAAATGATAATATTAAAGTAATCGCTCTTGAAAATACAGATTAAAATAAACACTTTAAATTTATATATGTCGTTTGTCCGAGTCGTTTTCTGGATCAATTTCCTTCAGACACGCTCAAACCTACACATTCAGGATCATGCAGGAAAGTGTGAGTAAATACGCTGCAACGTTAGGATTGCATTTCACATTTATATTTTGCATGAAGGTAAAATAAACTCGCGATAAGTGGCCTGTGTCCAAACCTCTATCGGATAAGTAACACATATACTGACTATTTTTCGCTTATTTATAGTTTTTATGGGGTTACAAAAACATGAACCTATGGCATGTTACAGTGCATGAAATAAAATAGCCATAGAGTATACCTGTTTTTTTAGGTTTAAGGGTCTGGATTGGGTTTAATATAATTGGAGGAAAAGAAGAAAAAGGGAATAAAAGATAAATACCCCCCTCACGCCCTGAAAAAACAAAAAAAAACAAATTATTATCAGGATATATGGAGAATAAAGAGCAATAAATACAAAAACCGTCCTAAAAATTCAAGAATACAGAAAAAATTGCTGTAACACCACCACCCCCCCCCCCCTTTTTTACCGTTATTCGTACCCCTTTTGTTTGACTACTATATATCAGATTTATCGCGTGACAATATGCTATTTGTGGATATATCAGCTACATTTATGTATGGAAACATAATTAAAATTAAATACTGAAACACAAATTGTTAAATAAATGCGATTTTTTGTTTGACAGAAAATGGGTCGTAAAATGTGTACAGCATTGTATTTTTTCTGTTTCTTTTTTGTGTAAACATGAAATAACATTTTGTTTGCCTTTAATTTTTTCATATAATAGTGTTCATTAAGAATTAATGTACATTGTATCTTTAAGACCATTAGATAGACTTTCTGGTGTATCTAATTAACAACATATCCCCTGCAGTGTTGTCTGAAATGGAATTGTACTTTTTATTTTCAAATGCATGTTAATCTTTTATTGGGTGCTTTGTTTTATCACGTGTTTGAAAATAACGGTGAATGTCTTTTTTATTTTTAAACATAAACAGACTCTTCAGCCATTTATATGAATAGCCAAGAGAAACTCATTTTTTCCTTTTGATACACTATGTGTGTAGGTATTAGCTTATATTTGGTGTATGTTTGTGTGTATGATGTTATAATAAATAAGTTTGTTTTCATCGGTATAAATATATGTATATCTCTATACTGTTATAACTCATGCTTTATGAGAACAAAGTTGATATACGAAAAATCCAATTACACGTACTGATTAATAACTAGGTAGGGAATTTTCAATTGTGATTTAAGGCTCGTTATAAGTATGAAGCAAATGAACTTACATTTTAAGTTGAACAGTACGTAAATGCAAAAACACAAATATATATTCAACAGAAACTTATAAAATGAAATGGTCTATTAGAAATCATTATACGAATGATGTAATGATTTTTGGATGATTAAATACTGTGTTTTGACTAAATGATGGAAAGGCAAAACAACTTCAGAATATATTTCTTAATTAAATGATTTTATATAGAATTAAATCATTTTCCATTTACATATATCAAAAATCTAAATTAAGTATGTACGTAAAAATGTGTTCAACTTTATATCTGAATATGATTTATGTTCAATTAGTTGGTGCATTCAAATGATTTAATGTCAGACTCTTAGATGCATGATTATTTAAAAAGTTGTTAGTAGCTTTGTACTAGCTGTCAGTAACTGCGAGAACTCTTAGATATGCACTGAATGTTGTTTTGTTGTTGGGATGTACAAATCGCCGGCCACGTCCACTCTGTATTTTTATTTTAGTTTGTTTCTATTTTTATCCATCTGTTGAGTAAAGCCCTTATCAACGTTTTTTGTATAGATTGTTCTTATGTTGTATTCTTACAACCCTGTCACAGGTAAGGGCATGATAGGGATCAAATTAACATGTTTCATCCCGCCTCATCATCTTTGTATGTGTCAGTCCAATTTATTTAACTAAATACTTTTAAAACGGTTTTCAGAGCCGTAATTGTTGCCGTTTATTGCTCTGTTACATACTGTAAAGCAACTTATTTTCGCGAAATTTATAACTGACAATGTGGAATCGTCTTTTCTCATTGTTTAAGGCCGTACGGTGACCAATATTATGTGGTCTCTTGTGGAGTTTTGTACTCTCATTGGCTATCATACCACATCTTCTTTTTTAATATATACTACTTTTATCTTTGCTTCCTGCGTTTAAACCTGTGCAAAAGATTAATTTTATGACATGACGGTTAATGAATGGGTCATAATATTTGAATTAGCCACATCGCATCCGTAAAACTCAATGTTATGGTACTATTTGGCGATCTAACAACAAACAATTGAAATAATAGAAGAAAGCGATATGGAATGGATGAACTTTCGACGCAACACTTCAGAAGATACTAATCAATAACCGCTATTTCTAAAGAAAGGCACTAACACATGTAGAAATGCTTTTTTCGTTGCATTTCTTCTTTGTCTTTGGACTTGATAAAAAGTCTATTTTTTACTAAAGTTGTAATCGGTTTGAATATGCACAATTTACCTCATGCAAAGGTCTGATTCCTTTCACGGATTTGGCTATACTTTTTGGACCTTTTGGATTATAGCTCTTCATCTTTTATATAAGCTTTGGATTTCAAATAATTTGACCACGAGCATCACTAAAGAGACATGTAATGTCGAAATGCGCATCTGGTGCAAGAAAATTGATACCGTTAATATTTTTACAACATTTGACATAAATTGTAGTTAGTGTATCATTTTAATTGCACTTATATATCAAACTTTACCTACATGTATACATGTAAGCACGCATGTTTGATAATTCTTTAATATTCGTAAATTGAACAGAAAAATATTGCACTTTTCGAACTACGTTTATTAACGTTTTCCAATATGTATAGTATTCTAAGTAATGAAATCATTTGTAATTGCCATTTAAAATTCAATTAATGTTAGATAATGTAGATTCTTGAGGTTTGGTCTACTTAAACATACAAATACAATAACTTCCTTAAACATGATAATTTTCTAAACTCATTTCAAAAGAGTATTTAGGAAGAAATAATTTTGATACCAATACGTTTATTTCCATACAAAATGAATGAAAGCATTTAAGACGTCATATTGAAGAAAAACTAATTGAGACGAAAAGAGTTCTCAATACTCTAAAAGTTCACACAGATAAACGTATGATATTTTTCTTTTGATGCAATCAAATTTAATTCACTTAATTTTCGTGTTAATAAAATTTTACCGCAAGACGTCATTTGATGGCCACGTGAAAAATGAACATATGTATACACGTACCTTAGCAGATTTACCGATATTAAATAAGGAATAAATCCTATGCCACTTAATCATAGACCCTTTTTATGTATGTTAAATTCTGTTACTTTTAGCATTCATAACTATTTTGTCTTAAGTTTAAATAAATTGTTACAAGTAGTCTATTTCATGTAAAAAAAATATTTCAAATAATTGGGCTCAAAAGGAGCACAGTACAATATAATATCAAGGGTTATACAGTGATCCTTAGTCCTTTAGCGTTTTTTTAATTACTTTATTAATTGACTTTCTTGTAACGATATTTATTACCAGGTAGAAAAGCGGTTCTATACCAGAAGATCTATTAACTTAAACGAATTATGTCGTTTGATAGCATATGCCACTACTATCCACCACAGATTGATATTGACGTGGATGTAAGTAACTATTATAGTCATCGTATGGTCTTCAACAATGATCAATTCCGTTCTATATAGAAATCTTTTAAAACATACTTTTATAATTACCGATTTTTCAAAATCTCCATTGGGATTTTAAGCACAAGATGACCTAATGCATACCTATACATATAATTAGTGTAAATATTTAGAACATCTATAATAGTTTTAAATGAATACACGTATTTTTAAACACATATATCTCTGAAAATCGTTTTAAAAGTATTTAGTTAAATTAATTGATTACCATAAGGGTTAAGTCTCATGGGAATAAAGGGGAAGAGTTGACAGCTATGCACTAAATGACAATAGCTTTCTAATGGTATGATAACCATTATGTAATGGTTCTGAAGGTGAAACTTGAAAGATACGTACTTTTGCATTCGGCACATCGTATCTGTCCTTGTTCTTCATTCGAGATAGCTTTATTACTAGACTTTTGAAAATCTATTTATGAAACTGTCTTGTATAGTATTCACTTGACTGCTCACATGAACAGACATGTGATATTGACAATATTCAACCTTGTACAGAGAACAATAATATTTGAATAAAAAGTAAACAAACATATGGGTTATTAGTATTGAACATAAACAGGAGTATTTACACATAAAAGTATTTTATATTATATATTCAAAATGTTCATTTAGCAATAACCACGAAAAACATGGAATTTTAGATTATGGAATTCAATAGATAATTATATATCATCGATAAATATTTTCATATCAATGCAAACCAAATGTCTCATAAATACGATTTCATAATAACTTTACAGAAACGATCAAACGTCTAAACAAACTGTTTCCTGATTTTATTTTCTCGTGTGACCCTAATATTTAGGACGGAACTGAATGTTATATTCATTTGTCATAGGGTAAACATTTCCTACATAAATCCATCGATATCTAATATTTGGACAATATCAAAGACAATTGTTTTTGAACATAATATGTCAACATAATATCAGCAATATAAGATAATAGTAATGATAATTGGTCCAATTGTTCTACTAGAAATATATATTGTCAATATGTATATTGCTCATTCATGAAGTAATAAAGATATCAAGTCTCCCACCAAGCAGAAGTTTAATGAACAAAATTTATGTTGGTTTTTTAGTTGTTTTTTTTTTTTTGTTATTACATGTATGACTGCTGAAGGTTAATTAGACGACAAAGTGCAAGCAGATTTTTATGTATGCAGGAAATTTGTATGAAAGAGTTTCGTCATGTGTTTGTTATAAAAGTCTGGATAAAAATGTCAACAAGACAAGCAACAACCCAACACATAGTAAAGGAAAAGCGAAGGCTGAAAAGCAATGAGCAAGTGGGCATAACAAACTATACATCGAAAAAAAAACCAAACAGAATCATTGCGAAAATGAAAAAGTCGAACAGACAAAAACACCACAACACACATTAAACTGAAGACGTCGAACAGACTAACAAACAAATAAAAATCAATAAACAAGATACATTTTTTGTCACATTTTTAAATCGTATTTCTTTTATTATCAGTTTATACGATTTTGTATTAGTTTTCATCGATTTAAAAAATTAAAAATGCATTACAAAAAATGTCATGTAAAGTCATCAACTTGACAGTAAAGATATATACATAACAGTGTGAAGAAATATACCATAATTTAGCAACTCCAATAAATGGGTCTGATTAAGAAAGAAACTGTTATTGGGGAAAGTCATGTCAACAATATTTTAAGTACGAGACACAATGGATAAGAGTAAGTACCTTAACAAGATACTGTTCGATTTCCATGCTATTGGTATTTTCGTAACCTTTCAACGATCTAACAGGTTTGCATTGTAACTAAAACGCAGACTGAAACAATTATACCAAATTTGGTGAAGGTCTTATGCAAAATGTAATCTCTATTGTGTCAACTGTCTACAATGCTCATAGTTTATACACGTGTGAAAGGTAACAACTTAGTACTGACAATTAAGATATAATAGCCCACTTCATTTTAACTCATAGAGATAGTTGTCTCATTGGTAATCATACAGCTCCTCAATCTTTAAATGACGTAGGTTGACGGAATTTTGTGTTCTGATCAACTCGTTCTGATGTGACGTAGTACGAACGATAAAAAAAGCCTTACTGTATCACTTCACAAGCCTACATTAAAGTGTTGAATCCTCGTACAATCTTTACTTCGTCGATAGGCAGCGTTTACTGATATAGCATTGTTAATTAATTGCAAATATACTTTGTACTTAATTAAGTATATGTATGAGAAAAGGAAATTATCCTGTGCATGATGTTTATTTTTCATTCAGTTTCAATTGAATAGGATTTAAACGTGTATGGTGTAATAATTCATTCCTTCAAAAATATACTTATTAAAATCCGTGATGATTGCTTTCACGCCATTTAACAAAGAAATATAGTATACATGTATTTAACATCACAATTACTAGATCAAAGTGACTGTGACCTATATTGTTGAACGTAATGACATACTTACAAAGGAGGTATTATGTTATTATAATGTCTCAACTACAATAAGCCTTAATGGTTTGATTCCACATTATATGTAAACGGGTCTTCATAAATACAATTGTATATCCGATAGAGCTATTACTGTTATAAAGAAATGATGTCAAGTTTGTGAATAGTCAATCTGCATGATAGAAATGTATTTTATTCTTTCTTTTATTGCAAAATAACTTATACAGTTTCAATAATTAAGAAAAAATCGAATATGTTAATAATCATACATTTGCTCTGACATATGACAGTTTATCATAACATACGATTCAAAATTACTTACTTTTATATTTATAAGTGTTTAAAAGAATGTATGTGAAATTTATAGAAAGACACACTGCATGATATATTCACCCTTAATTTCAATTACAAATAACGTGCTGGTAACAGTTTTTTAATACCTAAACGAATATAAGTTAGATATGACAGATGTCAATTTGTAAGTTACGATTGAAAATATTTTTTTTTTCACATTTAGAACTGTTAAAACAGAAACTATGTCAAAAATCTGCAGGATAGCAATGTTATAATTTTTACTTCTATTTACAAATAGAGTACATCTGCCACCAGTTTCTAAAATAAAAAATTGAGGAATAAAGATAAACTTGATATGAGACATGGCATTTATAATTTAGGACTAAAACCCGGGACGAAAATAGTCTTCATCTTTGTGTCAGTTGTGTCCAACATGTGTGTCTAAAAATATTATGCACAACTGCTATAGGGTACATAAGCATGAGGTATGGTATTTCACTTTCAAATAATGATCTGCCATCTCCAGTATTTGTTAAAATTTGCATAGGTAAATCCCGTTCTCTGAATCGGCCAAGTTGAGATGAATGCATACTAATTCATTGCATGTTTATTTAGCAATATCTACAAAAACATGGAATTTTAAATTCTGACATTCAATAGATAATTATATAACATCGATAACTTTTTTCACATCAATCGTAAACACAAATACTACACAAAAAATATTGAATGTTCAAACAAACTTATTTCCTGATTTTTATTTTCTCGTGTGACCTAACTATTCAGGACGAAGTAAATCTAATATTGAATTGTCATTGGGTATAATTTGCCCCAGATAGATCCATCAATATATAATATCTGGACAATGTCAAAGACAACTGTTTTTGAACATCGTATGTCAACACAACGTCAGCAATATAAGATAATGTTATCGATAATTGGTCTAATTATTCTATTAGAAATATATATTGTCAATATGTATATTTCTCATTCATGAAGTAAATGAGATCTCAATTCTCCCACGTTGCCGAATGCAGACCGTTATGTATGCCTGAAATTTGTATATAAGAATTTCGTCACAACTTTTAACAAATTTCTGGATAAAAATGTCGACAAGACAAGCAACACCCCAAAACACTTAATGTGAAGACAAAAATATATTGATATGATTGAAGAAACTTTATATATGCATAGTAAAACTCGTATTCAAGACATTCGTTACCAATCTAATTTAAACTGAGGGAGTCGAACAGAAGAAAATACATGAAACTGGATAAATAACACCACTAAACACATGAAACGGAAGACCTCAAACTGACATATAACACCTAAAAGACATGAAACTAAAGACGTCGAACAAACAAATAACACCACAAAACACACGAAACTAAAGACATTAAACAGACAAGCAATACCACAAAACACATAAAACTGCAGACGTCGAACAGACAAAACACGTAAATCAGCAGACGTCAAACAGACAAACAAAATCACAAAAAAACATGCCATTGAAGACGTCGAACTGAAAATAACACCACAAATCTGTAGCTTGAATGTGACAGCGATATAATATTCATAAAAGGAGATGTGTGGAATATACCAAATCGACAATAACACAACAACACAAAACTGTACGACTACAATGCTGTAAAGTAATGATGTTCATCGATTGAAACGTTTTAGACAGAATGTCAATTTTTATCTGAACCCCTTGTTCATGTTGTAAGATACGTCGTGTATGAATTTATAAGAAACTATAACAAATCTTAAGTATTCGTTTCTCGCAAATAAAAGATTAACCATTATCGTATGTAACAAAAGACAAACCTTGATGATGTTTGTGACTAAGAAAAAAAGGTGTGCCATTTTTTTTTCATTTTCAACCTAACCCTAAGTGCATTAAAATAACGTTCTGCAATCTGGTATTTTTAATCTTGTAATTCTCTGCCATGTAGCTTAATATGTTGGTTTGTTCATTTTCTTTGCGTTTTTTTATGATCAAATGAATTACTAATACATGATTCGGCCATTAGTATTTTTTAGTAAGTTTAATTTATAAGTGTTTTTAATATACGTTCAGTTTGGGACGTGAAATTAATAAAAGTGGAAAAAAAATACCAAGCAGGAAATCATGAACCGAAATTCAGCCAAGAGTGCTGCAAGGTCATAGGAAATTTTGTAAGGGACTCATATGATGGTGCTAATTGAAGTCTTGATCATACCGAAAGATTATCCAAAAGATGTGTTATTGAACACATTTTAATCGTAATTTTTATACTGTCAGTTTATACGATTTTGTATTTGTTTTTAATCTAATTCAAAAAAAAAAAAATGTATCACATGTAAAATCCCAAACTTGACAGTAAAGATATAATCAAAGGATAGCATGGAGAATTATGTCGTGATTTAAGCCCTCCAATAAAAAGGTCTGGTTAAGAAAGGAATTGTTATTTGGAAAGTTAATGTCAACAATATCTAAGTACAAATGTACGAAACGCAATGGATAAGAGTACGAAATTTAAAATGATACCATTTGATCTGACAGTCTTACGGTAATACTGTATGTGTCTAATGATCTGACACTCTTCATTGTAACTCAAACACATACTGAAACAATTATATCAAATTAGGGGAAGATCTTAATAATAAGTATTACATAAACTATTATCTCAATTGTGTCTACAATGTAACACATAGTTTATACATGTATGAAAGGTAAGTACTGACAATTAAGATGTAACAGGCCACTGCATTTTAATTCAAAGGTATAGTTGTCTTATAGGTTATCGTACCACATTTCCTCAATTTTTAAATGAAGTATGGCCAACGGAAGATATGGTACTATTCAGGCGTTTCTGATACGACATATTACGAACTATGAAAGAAAAATTTACTATATCCCTGCTAAACTCCACATCCCAATCTTCACTTCGTCATTATGTAGGGTTAGCAAGCAATATTAAGGGAAGACCCGGGCTATATATAATTACAACTAAAATTACAACGCTTTATTTGTCTTACTGCCAAATGCTTTATACCATATCTTAGTAAAATGGTTTACGTATAAGAATGAGAAAATCTTGTACATACAAATGGAGTACTTTTCTATCAATACAGTATTTAATTAGGTCGGAATTCACCGTACATGGTATACTTAACCATAACACCGAAAATATTTTTATTAAAACCCTATAAGATTGCTTACACACCATTTAACAAAGAGATGTAATATACTTAACATTATAATAATTAGATCAAGGTGACCGTGACCTACATTGTTGTATGTAATGAAATACTTACAAAGGGGGTATTATGTTATTATAATGCCGTTACTACAATAAGCCATAATGGTTTGATTCAATATTATATGTAAACGTGTCTTCAAATAAACAATTAATAGAGCTATTACTGTTATAAAGAACTTATGTCAAGTTTGTAAATAGTAAATATCATGGATAATAGAAATCTATTTATTCTATTTTATTCACAAATAACTTTTTTAGTCCGTTTCTATAATTGAAAAAAATGGTAATATATTTGGTCTGACACATGACTGTTTATCCTAAGTCATGATTAAAAAAAATTGTACTCATATTTCTCACTGTTCAAAAAGAATTATGTCAAATTTATATAAAGAAAAATTACATGATAGCAATATATTCATCCTTATTTTATTTACAAATAACGGGTTGGTACCAGTTTCTAATTTATTTTAGATAATTGAACGTACAAAATGTACATATATTGATATGACATATATCAGTTTGTAACCGGGATTTGTTTTTTCTCTATCGATTTATGAATTTCAAACAGCGGTATACTACTGTTGACTTTATTCATAAATAAACTCATCATAGATACCAGGACTAAATTTTGTAGATACGCCAGACGCGCGTTTCGTCTACTAAGTTGCTTCTAAAATTTCTTTTCCTATTTGTGTCCAATATGTGTGTCTGAAAAAACTATGCAGAACGGTTAAACTTAAGCTTCAGTTTATGTGTTTCGGTACTTATACAATCATCATACCATCATTTCACTTGACTGTAAATTCAGAAATGCTATTAGGACGCATACAATTCACAAATATCATTATATTTGTATGAACGGATTTAGGGGTTGGTGGTTAAAGTCCGCTTTTTCATAATGGTATGGTTATAAAGTTCTAAATGTCAACCAACTTTAGCAACCTGCAAATTATTTGGTGAAACCTTTTCACTGATTCGGCCAAGTTCAGATGAGTGTCTCTCTCCTCCATTGCAGTCCGCAGTACAGTTCTTTTCATTTTTGTTCTATTTAAAAACAGTTTTGATTATGTTTTTTTTTTTCTCACATATTTGTTATTTCATATCATTCTATAAAAGTCAATGACAAAATGATTAAAAAACAAAGTAAACATTCGTCCTAATTCATGCAAAAGCTTAGACGACGCAAATATTATTGTTTTTGATGCATTCATCAAAACATTTCAACAGTAGACTTATCAGAGGTCTTTAATCTGTCTGCCTATGTATATCTTTATATCATCTTTATTTTATAGTTCAAGGGTATGATCTTTTTGTAAAGACTACATATTAGACCAGTAATTATTATTAATCAAAATTGGCAATTAAACAATGTCGTTTATATGGAAAAGCAGTTTACAAGGCATTTGTCCATTAAATATGGCAAGGTTTTAATCTTGAACTGTTTCATTCATATATACATGTACATCATATTTACATTTGAGTTTATACAATGTACTAATGTAAAAAGGGTTTTTGTTTTTTTGTACTTTAATGTTCCGCGAAAAATTGTCTGCTTTATACGACAATAATCTAAAACTGAAGTAAATTATCTATTATAAGAATTTGATTTCTTGTTTATATACATATTGTATATTCTGAATTCTGAGAATTTAGTGTTTTGAATTTAAGCTCAAAATTCAGACTAAAGGTGGAATACCTCCCGAGTTTTCAATAACTTTTCCACCGAGCCATTTTGATTTGTACCACAACTATCAATTGTGGATTCAAATAAATGTATACCTAGGTAAATATTCCATATGTTAATTTGAACACGAACAATATGAAGTGTATTACTTTTTAAAACGACAAATCGAAAACTTTTTTTTATGAAAATTAGATCAAATACAACTAAATGCATCATAGCGAATTCAAAGTTTTTTTTTTTAAATAAGTTGAAAAACAAAAACACATACACTGAAAAGACGTCAAGTATCAAAAATTAAATTAAAAAGATGCCAAGGATGGATTGAAAACTATAAATGTAACAAAAAGAGACAATATCACAGGTAAAAAGACGAAATGACGAACAAAAGAAAGAAACATTTCAAACGAAATTTAACACTGAGCGACAAAAACAATGGTGAACTAATGTGTTCCGGAAGGGTAAACGATAAAATTCACATTAATTTGATG
This sequence comes from Mytilus edulis, assembly GCF_963676685.1. NCBI lineage: Eukaryota > Metazoa > Mollusca > Bivalvia > Mytilida > Mytilidae > Mytilus > Mytilus edulis. Next base: position 55,719,043 of record NC_092351.1, on the reverse strand, counting down.
ACCAACTGACCAAATGATATATTAAGATTAAAAATACTTTCCTGATATTGTATAATATCTACTTATAAATATAATCTAAAAAAAAGTATGTGAAAAGTGGTTATATGGTCCACTTACAAGATTATAAATTGTAATATAATATTTAATCTATTAACAAAGATATGCATCTATACTATGAAACGAGAAGACCTCATTTTGTGTGTCGCTTTTCTTCCATCCACAATAAATCAATCATCATGCCTCTGTTATGCCTCTGTTTCTTATAGGTAACATGCATAGTCACATTTATCATCCATTCTTATGATTATTCAGATAGAGTTATTTTGGGAGAAAAACGACAAAAAGGAGTCAGGATATGATTCGTCATCAGACTAAACTTTAGTCATGGATAAGACTTCCGGTATGAAACATGCACTAATACAACCAATCGTATGATAGATTACAAAAATGAAAAATAAATGAACCAATTAAAGTGTTCTCCATATCATTGTGTTTAAATCGCAAGAACTACAACTATTATACCTCCTTAAAGAGGACAATTATTTTTCACGTTTATCTACATGTAAAGTACAATTATGCTATTTTAAAATATATATAGACTCTCTGTATTCTGTCTACTGTTTCTTTGAAAAGTTTACTATTTACGTGGTCATACCAGTTGCATATATATTAAAATAAGTAAAACATGTGACACAAGTACAACCAATCGTATGATAGATAAGAAAAATGAAAAATAAATAAGCCATTCAGAGCTTTCTCTCTATCATGGTGTTTAGATCACAAACCACAATTATTATACCTCCTTAGAGAGGACAATTATTTTTCGCGTTTATCTACATGTAAACTACGATTGTAATACTTTAATATATAGAGACTTTCTGTATTCTGTCAGGGACTTTCTATGTTAGCATAGACAGTCGACCTCGACCAAACACTTTAACCTGAAGCGGAAGAGACGGACGGACGGACGACCGAAAGTACGAACGCACGGATGCACAGACTAGAAACATAATGCATACAAAGTTATTGTTGAAAGGGAAAAAAGTGATTTGTCAAAAATGAAAGTAAGGTTGAGATCAGAGGGATGCAGGACCTTTTGCGAGGCATCGGGATTTGGTGTTTTTAAGCTCGGCATTTGGGAATTGATCCTTAAGATCCGGGAATATATTTTTCGATTTCGGGATATGAATTTCTTATTTCTTCACGTTGTGCATCTCGGGATTTCATTGTTTTAAGCCCGGGATTTCGGGATCAGGACCCCTCCGACCACCCCTCCAATTAGCCTTAGTCGGTCTTAGTCATTAATACAAGATTCATATCCTACCATTGGCATGGTAATAAGGCTCTCAAAAGAAAAAGCACGGATGAATTGTTCTAGAAGCATATTTTATTAGACTAATAATGGTCTATATATAAGCAGTTACATGTATTACATGTTTGAAACGGTGCATATTTTTAATTTGATTTGACTTTTACCAAAAGAAGAAAATAATTGTCGTCTGAGGCCAACAACACGAAAATAATTGAATTTAAAAAAAGGAAACAAATATCGGACCTTAGGGAGAAATCTTTTGATACCTTTTGTGAAATTCTCCATACATAATATATTTTACTAAAACTCATCCTACAACAGTTCACAGGCTGTTTATGCCCGCAATTTCGCGAGTGTGTTCTATTAGTTTTTATTCGTGTAAGGTATGTCAGTACTTAAGTGTTTATTTTTCATAAACGTGAGCACATAAACAAAGAGAAAAGTTAAAAAGATACACCAATGTATACCAATGATTATTGGTTGATTAAAAAAAATCGATTTATTTCCGTTATGAAAACGTAAACAAAACACACGGGTATTAGGGTATTAAGGACCCAATGTATCAAATTGAATAACGATCATTATTATTTTTTTTTTTTTGGAAAGAAACGATTTTGAAAATGAATAGCATTATAAGAGCTTTTAATAAATAGCATTGCATAAAATAAAAATAAAAAGGGTGCAACACAATATGCAGGAAACTATTATTTACAGAGGGGGGGCGGGAAAAAATGAGCATACGAATACATAGCAACAGATCAAAAATGAATTCTCAATCCGCAAATACCACCACTACCCTCGTCTACATGTAGCATATCAAAGTATCTTCTTTTGAGGTTTTAAAAGTTTGGGAACACTGTTTTAGATATGTTGTGTATTTAGGCAAACTAGTGTGAATTCAATAGATAAGAATTAAAAGTATCAGGAATTTCCAAAGACATGTAAATGATTGTAACAGAAGTCACTATATTATCAACACTGAGGTTGTGAAGCTTGACTCTGATCGTATTCGATTACGTGTCCCTGTTGAAGGTCGGTGGTTCAATCCAGATATGCCAGCTTTATCCAGCAATTAAACTACTAAGACAAAGCAAATTTTGCTAAAAATTGAGGCACACACCATTCTTCGTGAATAACTAATGAAACCGTTGGAACAAATTTGACAAATTAGTGAAGTTCTTCTTATGATTAAAAATAGTTCTTTATACATTTCGCGTAAATATTGCTCTATTCTAGATGTACCTTTAAGAACATTGGTCAAACTTAACCATTCAAACACAAGGGAAGTATAACATGTATAAATTCGCTAAAACATTTGTGAGTTACATTGTATATGAATAAAAGTATTTAACAAAAGTCGCCAGAAAAGTTAGTTTGTAGCGAATTCAACTAATTTGAAACTGGTAAATGATTGTACTCGAGAACTGGCAAAATATCAGGTAATTTTAAGGTCAACACTCTAACGCCGTTACACTAGTACTCCAAATCATTCCTTAGAATAAAATGTATATTCAATCTACCTAGAGGGTACATGAAAAGGTTTGTATATTTGTACTTTTAAATAAGTATATTTTAAATCTCTAGCTTTTGACAGTTGTGTAAGCGACATTCTTGAATGAGGTTTATACAATATTTCACAAATTGAAGTATATATTGGAGATATTTATTACTTACTTAACGACCACTTTGGCAGGTTGAATGTTTGTTTGTGACAGCTTTAATCTGGTTATTTATAATAACTAACCAAATGAAAAATACATTCACTTTCTAATTGAATGAAAACATACAAAATCTAAATTTTATCCTCGGTACAAACAAACTTCTCAATCGCACAATCATTTACCAAGAAGCTTTAATTTTCTTTTTTAAATTTCACCATTAGATGTTCTATGAAAAAAAACACCAATTTGTACATGTAGCATTGTTTCCATGTTTTTTATCCTGCACTGTCAATGCATCATACACTCAAAAAAAATATGTTTAGGGTCTAAACATTAACCTAGAAAAGTTACGTGTAAAGCATTTGTAAACACGTTCTTATCCTAAATATTTTTTTCACCTCGACATGTTGAAACAAGGGTTTATATGAATATTGTTTTAAACTGAAGTAAGTGACAGTTGTTCCATGTCAAAACTTAGTCTATCATTATACATTATCATGAATTGTGCTGAAAAATTCAACATATCTTTTACTGCATATTATAGCGCACTAGTTCTTGAAGATTTAATGGTACCTTTGTCTGAACATGAGAAAAAATATACCATTCTCATATTTTCATATCATATGTTTGGATTTTATTCAACAGAAACATTCTATAATGCATTTTGATGATTTTCATAACCAGAACCTTTCATTTGATTACCCACATATTTTACTCATTGACAAAGTTACAGCTAGACGTAAGAGCTATTTTATTTAGAATATGTTCATTTTCGTTGAATGTTGTTTCTGCCAGGGCCCAAATTAGCGGTTCTGTACAAACAAAAATATCAAACAATCATGTAAATTTGTATTCTTGTTGATGTGTTTTTTTCTCATTGATTTATCACGGTTCAGATATATTTTCATGTATGGAGCAGGATTTGCTTACCCTTCCAGAGCACTTGTGATTATTCTCAGTCTGTGGTGGGGTTCGTGTTGCTTAGTCTTCATTTGTTTTTCATTGTTTTGTTTTGTGTACTATTGTTTGTCTGTTTGTCTGTTTCTTTTTAAGTCATGGCTTTGTCATTTTATTTTTTATTTGAGAGTTTAATTGTCTAATTATCCATATGGTATCTTTCGCCCCTATTTTCGTTTGTTACCATTCTCGTGGGCACCAATATTTCGAAATATTCTCTTGATATGTGCTTTAGTCGTCGTACACATATCAGCGGGGGGGGGGGGGGGGGTGTTATTGGCAATGATATAAAAGGAAAGCACATCCCTATACGTAACAAAATTTGAAAAATTCGTAATGTTACAAACAGGAAAACAAGAATACTTATATTAGCCACGTGTGTTCTTTTGTTTTCATTGTGTCCATTCGTCACTCTTTTATAGTCAATCTTTACTTCTGAGTTTGTAATCTTTCATAGTTTTACATTTGTCATTTTGGGGCCTTTTAGAACTGTCTATGCGGTATAAATTTGTTCATTGTTGAATGCCATACGCTGACAAATACTTGTTAACTTTAGCGTAATTTGGTATTTAGGAAAGAGGCAAGCATACCAATTCTTAATTTCATATTTAATTTTCAACACAATAGCAATATTACATTGCAAGCTTGCTAATTAATTAGGTTGGTGATTCGTAGTTATAACCTTCCTATTCTAATTCAGATTAATTTGAATGAAATTCTTAAAAACCAATCCTTCGCCAATACGGTCTATGTAGCTAATAATCTCCATATTTGGCTAGTTTACATTTTCAGCTTAATCTATGTGAACGCATGGTGTGACGATATTTTAAGGGCATTACTTGATATTTATAGATTAAAGTTGACGTTAGAAATGTTAAACTTTCGGTATTGTATTGGTATTTGATATTAATATGAACATGCTGTATATATGAATGAATAATTAGAATGGAAAATTCGCTGGATACAATTTCCAATCAAAATTTAATGGCAAGGTGTAAGAGAAAAATGCAGTCGTTTCTCCGTTGATCAAAGATGCTTCCGATTTAATCTATCACTAAGGCACAGCGGGGGAGTAATGTAACGTATAAAATGTAAAGAAGATCAAGATTTGGTATGAAAATGATTTGAATAAAATACCACGTATATGTTACATTAAAGCACATTTTCAATTACTGCATATGCAACATTACATCAATTGATAGAGTCATAGATTCGAACATTTTCGCGCATTATCTAAATAAGTCTCAGAAAGTATCGACAACGAACGACAGCGGTTGTAAACGATATTGACTACCCATGAACGTTTCGCACAAAGAAAATTATTATCAAACTAACCGATGCAACATTTCCCTATACCGTTATAATTATCAACTTAGGAACACTTCAATTTATAAGTGTACCAATCTTTCGGTACGCTCAACACCATAAGATTTGAAAGCCGGAGATAGGTTGGAGAGCTTACATGTAATAACCGAAGGTAACGGGTTTGTCACCTTTCGGATGTGGGGATAAGAAGTAATAATGTGGGGATTTGGGGATGTGGGATAAAGGTGATAAAAAGAGTGATCTTGGAAATATAGATTCCATAACAAACAAGTTTGTTATGATAAATATTCACTAGAGACAGTTAAATTTTAATATTTAAAGCGAGAGGTTTTTTTAAATAATTAAATTTCCAATGTTGAGAGTGGAGAAATATCGTTATTCTCCATTTATAATGATGGAATATATTGCTCTAATAATTTGTATCCTTCATTTTCAAAGGTTGCAAAAACTTGTGTTCTTTAAATTTGACGTCGCCTTTTTTATGACGTCACAATATGAAACTCAGAAGATATCAAGAAAATTAACCGTCCTAATTAAACTTCGACCAATCATTTGCTGAGAACAGATTTTCCCTATTGACGAGAAACATTTTTCTCAAACCGTTCAGGAAATGTGAAAATAGTACGAACATTAGAAAAAAAGGAGGAATCAAAGTTGGAAGTTGAACAAATATTTTTTTAAACGAATTTGGGCATAAGCACTCCGGTGTCACCGCATTAAAAGGCTTTTGAAGGAGCTGGATTTTTCCCCTTCATATCATGTCTGCATGCTTATAGTTACGTATACTTGCAAATACATTACAAGAATTATTCTTTATAACTTCCATATTTGGTTTTATTACATTCTTAATATTCTTAACCTACGTGACTGTACATGCAGTAGATGCTATTTGTAAGGTGAATTCCTTTGATTGATAGTGTAAAGATATTTGTGTAATACGCTACATACGTATTTAATGTATATGGGAGAATAATCGGCTTGAATCTTTTCCTATTGGAATATGATTGCCAGGTGTAAGACGGAAATATTTATGTGTTGTTTTTTTTTTTAAGTTCAAAGATTCTAACGATTTAATCAATTACTTATGCACGGCGGAGGAGGAATAAAATGTTGAGAAAAATAAAGATTTAGTAGGAAAATTATCTCAAAGAAACCAGTACCACAAATGCTATATTTTCTATCATTGCATATAACTGCATATGCTACAGTGCATCAAATTATTGATAGATTTCAACACACCCACATAATCTAAATATCTTATTTTAAACTTAAACATGCTAAATAGAACGTAGACCAAAATATTTGAAAGCAGGAAAAATATGACGTTTTAGACCAATAACTAATAACGTATTATCAAAACAATCTAGACTCCTTTCCTTGATATCATGTCTGATAATCTTTACGTTATGAGAAATATTCTTGAAACATTTCCATATTTGGTTTTTAAACATACTGTTCCTACAACTTTGTGTCACTGTTCAGTGCGATGATATATATTAAATACATATCTTTATGGAATAGATTGTGTAACTTTTAAGATTCCATTGTATTTCACTTTCACTATTAAACAAGTATTTGTTATACATTTCTTGTATATGTATATAAACAAATTCATTTATATTAAAGATTAATCTGATAGTTATTATTACCTAGTTGCAAGGTTTGCCAGAAAAATTGTCAATGTCCCTCGACGATCAGAGAGGCTTCGGATCTATTCCATGATTTAAGGATGTTCACTTTTCAGTTTCAAATTAACATTTTTTTTAAAAGAGGGTTATAAAATGATAGTATATAAAGAAAGAAAGAAAAAAAACTGAAAGAGAAGGGTCCGTGTGTTTGTTTTCAAGATATAAGTCATTGAGAATTTGACGAGAAAACTATTCATTCTAGATTTTTCATACTTTAAACATTAACCACTTTTCTCTTTTAAAAACGTTGAAAATTTTTTTTTATAAGATTTTCAAATATGGCCCTTTTAACAATATGCAATATAAATTATGAAAAGAAGGGGTTAGTGGACAATTTGTTCAATGGCGAAACATGGATAAAACCAGGGTATTCCGAAGCGAACATACTTGTGAATAGTGGGAGAATTATGTAATGTGTAAATGTTGAGAAGATAACATTTTAGTATAACAATATGGTTTTTAAAATTGTGACAAATCTAACAACTCCATCCACTGCATATGCAACATATGTATACACTTGTGGTTTTAAATTACAAGACACGAATTCAGTGGCACAGTGGCGCCATCGCGTACATTGGTTCGATAAAGTGTTTTATTTTGTCAAAATTAATGTCTCATCGCTACGCTCGGATTTAAAAAAAAATGTTTCCAGTATTTCGTAGCTGACCATTTATCTGCACTGAATATCTACAGGAAATATTTTAAAATTATGCTAAATTTGAAGAATACATTTGTACGCTTTATATCATGTATGCCACTGTATCAATATATAGTCGCCACTGAGTTTGTGAGGGAGTGCGTTTAATTCCGATTTTAATTCACTTGAATCATCAGTTGTCCTTCTGATGGTCGATGTTTCACTCCGGGTATTTCTGATTTCTTCACTTTAAAAACTGGCCGTGACCTCGATATCGCCAAAGTTTTGTATGAAGAAAGCCGAAATGACCGGAGAGAAACATCGACCATCCGCGGGAAAACTAGCCAGGACTACGATATCGCCAAACCGAACGTGCGAAGGCTGTATAGCTAGTCAAGGTCGACAACAACTTCCATCATCATATCGTCAAGTGTGCTAAAGTAGCGTTTTTTACCAACTACCAACCAATAGGATATTCTTCAATGCTAGTATTATATAAATTTATCATTTATGAAAGTGCTATTGATAATTCCATATTTGTTTTGTTTACTTTCTAATTTTAGTGCATATGATCGTACAGTACGATGCAAGCATTAATTAGTGCCCCCTTATATTAAATAGATATACATGTATTACACCTCTTAAGTTTGATAAAGTTTAAGAGTATTTGTTATCAATATATCTGAATACCATATAAACGGATAATCTGGCTGACATTATAGTCTGTTGTAATTTAATTGCAATATACAAAAGGAAAATTGTAGTTGTTCTTCCGTAGATCAAAAATTATCTCACTTAAATCGATGACTTAGACACAGTGGAGGTAAAGAAATTATATGAGCATTGGTGAAATCAATATGTAGCTAGACATTGTTTCGGGGTTTTTTTAACCGCAAACTTTCAATATACTGCGCTTATGTATTCCTTCTTTTTGTTTTCAGGAACAGTCTTGCTTGCTGGGATCTGGAAGATATGAAATAGGTGAGAAAATCTTGGTATCATAATTTGAACAAAACCCTGTTGTCTCGTTATTTTTTTTTTTTTATTTTTGTTCTGTTTGTTGACCTTTTTGGTGTTATTTACGGTTATTTCAAAATTCAAATGGGTTAGTAATACGTTCATGATAAAGCAATTTCATTTTTAGAATGATTAATTATCGGCTAAACAGTAAACAAAATATTTTAAACACCAATACACTAGTGCTAATGACCTGATGGAAAATGTTTAGCTCCATGAAACGACCAAGTACCGAAAAGTTTTAAGGAAGTATACTTGACACATCAATGTGTATGTGCCTAGTGACAACTTTTCAGTGTCAGTTCTTTAATGGTCAATATTTACACAAAATGCAATAAATTACACTATTTCAATACGTATCGATTGTTGCACATGTCGTACAAAGAATAGTCTCACGAATTCACAGTTTGTAGTCCCATTAAGATGTTACAATATTTGATAAATTATGACATCTCGTTTCATCTTGATATTTTAAATATTTGTTCTAGCTACCATATTATTTTATTAAAGTTTACAATACACTTGTACATGTTGTAGTTCTTTCTTATCTATTACAATAAGAAGAAGAAAAAGGTCGTATTTGTTGTATGATCATTTGTTAAAAACGTACTTAAGAAAAATCAACACTGCTATTTCAATTTTTTTAATTTTCCCATGCGAGTGCGTTACTTGCAGCACATGATTTGATTTAAGACTATTCTAATGGTATGAACAGAATACCTAGGGTCTACTTACTTTGACAATTTTCAATATAGCGACAACAATTCATATCTGAATTTCCCAAGTATTGTTTAGTATTCAATGATATAAGATATCCGCTTACATGCTAAGAATTGAAGTAACTCGTGTAATACTGGATACCACCAATAACAAATAAATCAAATTACATTATTTTTCATTTCTATTTATTATGTCGTTTTCGTGAATATATAAATTTTAAAAAAAAGTAAAAATTTGCATTGATTATAAGCATTTGGTGTATTATTTTATTATAATATTTTAACGATGTTTACAATTGAAAAAATACATGATAGTTTAATGGTATAACGATTAAGAATCAAAATAGATCACATTCTTGTTTTATCTATAATAATCCGAAATAAACAAATGATATGTCCACACATAGGATTTATATCCAGTAATTTTATACTTTAATATTGCTGAAGTACTTCAAACAAGTCCAAAGTATATTGTAATAAATGGAGGCAGCATGACGTCACAGATGTCCTAGTTTTAATTCTAATTTGGGTATTGCATTCCATTGTTGTGCTGATTCTTGAAAAAATCAATTGCTAAAATTACGACTAGAATTTGAAACAGAGAACGCAGTCATATTTGTTGACATATGTATCCTTTTAAAAGTTGCTTAGAGGCAAAATGTTAACTATTTGACATCGTTAAAAAAAACAACAAAACTAGGCATAGAAACAAAATCCGATGCAGATCCAGAAGTTAAAAAAGAGAGGCCGCCGTAAAAGACTACAAAAGGAGTAGAATATGCAAAATGACTATGCATTAATTGATTATGTGAAATAAGTAGCTGCTTTAAGATGATCCCGGCCTACTTGTTACCCCCCCCCCCCCCCCACCCACCCCAAAAAAAAAAAATTAACAACATCTGCTTCTCAAAATAAACATCAACAGAATATTTGAGGATTATTAAGTGCATCCATTTAATACTTGACGTATTTTTTTCAAATTGTAAAATACAAATTCTATGAAAATATTACACAAGGTGCTATTACACCAAGAGTTTCAAATGGTGAACTTGAAATCATCCCTTCGTAAATTTTACGGACGCCATCACGAGTTGGTTGACCGTTAGGGAATTTCCGTTTCACAGGTAATGTCGTATATGTTCCTTATGTCATGTCGTAGCTGCAATCCCGTTCCCTTTTCACGAATGTGACCTACCTAATTAGATTATTTACTGGTTTTGTTATATCATGAGCAACACGACGGGTGCCACATGTAGAGCAAGATCTACTTACCCTTCCTGGGCGACTGAGACCACTCCCAGCTTGTGATGGGTCTCGTGTTGCTTAATCTTTTGTTTTCAATATTGTGTCATTTGTACTATTATTTGTCTGTCTGTCTTTTTCTTGTTTAGTAATGGCTATTTTGGATCAATGTATTTAACTGTCCCTCTGGTATCTTTCGCCCTATTTATACAGGTTATTTGGCTTACCCGGTTGTGTTTCAAACCTTTTTCTATTTGACCAAAACACCGTTAATTATTCATAATGTTTTCAATGCAATACGGTTGTTTTAATGAATTATTATTAATAGAAATAGAAAAAAATAGAATAAAATGAATTTTAATTCAGAATATCTGAAACCTCATACTGTAATTGCCTTCAATCTTATTTTTTCTGAAATACTTCAAAGTTCAAACGTCAGAACCATGTTTAGGACGTCACAAAAGAAAATATGGGGGTATGGATAGGATTAACAGAATAGAGAATAATGGACCAATACTGCCGAAAATAGAGAATAAAGAGGAAAAAAAAGCAAAGAAATAAAGAATTATAAATAAATATATTTTAAAAATAAACAATAGAGAATAATGGGCAAAAATATATAGAATAGAGAAAAAGACCTTAAAAAATTTAGAATATACATTAAATAATCCCCACATAGAATCCATAAGAGACCAAATACACGTGTTTGATACTATGCAATAACCATTTGGTTGTGATTCATTTTAAATTGAAATGACCTCCTCAACATTATTTCAATATTTGACTTTATACTTTGTTCTAAATATGGAAGCTCTTTTCAAACAGTACCTATATTTTAAATGTTAATCCCGACTTAGCTGTCCTTAATACAATTTGGTCCACTGAAGGTGTGATATAGGACATTGAGTTCATAGTTTGTCTACCCAACAATATAAGATATTCAACAATATTGCTGAACTGTGCATCCGAAAACATATTCGGAATTCGAACTCTAAAGTCAACGAGCAAAGATGTCAGTGCCTTTTATAGCCAACTATACTTTATGAGTTTTTTTCTCATTGTTGAAAGCCGCACGGTTACCTTAAAAAGCTAGCATCCTCTTCATTTGAAGTTTGTTGGATAGATGTATCATTGGCAATCATATCACATCTCCTTATTCTTATAATTTAAATACAGAAAGTCAATTGAAACTCACCTAAGGCACACATGTTCATTGGAATTATATAGCCTTAGAATTTACAATTACAATTCTCCTCTTTTGAAAATGAACATGTACAAATAGCAAAATAGCCTATATTAAAGTCCAAAACAGATTTTAGACCTTCAATTTAGATGCCATAGAAGTGAAACATTGATACAATGAAGTTTACGTTATTTGAGCAGATCAATCCATATCTATTTTGATATTCAAACATAATCGCATATCAACCATTCAAAGAAGCAATTTGCTTTCGATTCACGGTCGTTGTTAAGAGCTTGCTAATGGATTTGTATTTTTTATTGCAAATTAGGCAAAAGTGCTTTTAATCTGCTATATTTTGTATTCATGAAGTTTGTTTAAATCTTATGAAAAAGAAACTATTCTTGATTGTTGCGTACATAAATCAGGACGTTGGTTTTGTTGTTTGAATTGTCTTATATTGGCATGTCGGGGCCTTTTAAAGCTTGCTTTTGTTCTCAACTAGACATGATAGGTGATACGAGTGTCTTGTATTGTTCTGACTTGGATATAGTCTTGATCAAATTTGAGAGAAATATCTTACAGACGGTATAAGCGAACCTTCTTTCTTATTTCTGAAATCATGGACTGTTTGAGAAAGTTTTAGTTTTAAAGTTTTTATGTATTACGACATGTAATTAGAAATTACGTTTGATACATATGAGATATGTGTTGCAGCAGTGCAAGCTTTGACAACAAAACCAATCTGTTGTGATGCTAACTATGAAATTATAAGACACTGGACAGATAATGACAAATGTATCCTCAGACTTCAAGTTAGATATTCGAAACATCTATATAATGTTGCTTGTTCATATTGTGTTATAATTAGGGACGTGTCTCTTCTGGCGCTTGTCCGGCGCTGTTAAGGGGTACACTATACAAAGAGAGCGAGACGACATGTTTACGATATCTTTACGACATTTTCAAGTCATTTAGTTAAAATTGGCTTTGAACTAGCTTTCAGTAACTACGTTTTCACTACGAAAGGAAGGTAATAGATTTTGATGGTTTCTTATTATTCTATGAGTACTTAGCATTGTATATACATTTGCCTTATTATTTATTTAGCATTGATTTCGTCCGTGAGGGTCTGCATGGAGGGTCAATCATTTCTGTATTCTTTAATTTGAATGCTTTTTTACTCTATTCCGTATATTTTTTATCCATTATTTTCTATTCTTTATATCATAGAACCTCATTTATTCTATTCTTTTATTTTTTGTTCCATTTTTTATATTTTTTGCTCATTATTCTCTTTCCTGTTAACTTCATCCAAACCCTTTATGTATTAAGTGTCATTGAATTTGAATTTCAACTTACGACGACAATATACCATGTTAATTAAGCGCTCGAAATGCTGATTTTTGGTCTACTTATATATAGATCACAGGTTCTAATTGAATAGATGTCAAATGATGCAAAAAGGAAAATGAACTTCAAAATAGTTAATTAAACATTTGTGGCCCAATTAAATTGATACACTTGTATTCGTTTATTTTTAAAACACTCTTGAATCTTTTCAAGTTTTTCATAATTGGTCCATTTAAAATAAACAGCTGCGCCATGAGCGCATGATACGCCCGACGTCTTGTGTGGAAGTTTTATACAATAATCAAAAGGAAGGGGTAGTAAACAATTTTCACCATAACGTTGCATGTAAAAGCGCGTGACGTTTAGCGCGGTGAATAACATTTTGTCAGGTGAATATGCTTTTTTATTCAAAATCCAATTCATATAGAGAAACCTACTAAAATAATACCAATATGGAATAAATATAGTTACTGGAGATATGAACAATCAATAGAGGTCTTTGAATATTTAATAATGTAGAAACTAGAGAACTATGAAATTGAAGTAAAGTGGAATTTCATTTTTTTAAATGGAAAAAAAAATCAGATTGATGTTAGTTTTCTTGTATGTTGTTTAAGTGGATACATCGAAATTTCATGGTATAATTCAAGCTGATTTTCACTTAAGTCAGACTGATACTGAATTTTCCAATGTATTTTAAAACACAATCTAGATTTTCAGAGGAGTATATCGACGTTTAAGCTACTTAAATTGTTGTCTGTTTTGTTGTTGTTGTTGTTTTTTTTGTGCTTTTAACAATTTGTTGAGTTACACATTAATCATTTTTAAGAAGTTAATGTGAATCTTGAACAACATTTATATAAACAAGAGAATATGAAAGGTAATTCTCAATAACCCCTGACAAATAACGGGCGTCGTCATTGGGAGAACAAAGATTATAATCAGTATCCTAACTAGGCACATAATCTTGACAAACAAATATTGGTAGAAAGGACTACAGTATTGGAAATACAGGATCCCCATCAAGATGTCTTTTGTGTAGTTTTGTGTTGAGTTGCTGTCTCGTTGGCATGTAATATACATTTGTTGGGTTGCTGTCTCGTTTGCATATATTATACATCTCATTTTATTCTGATATATTGTAGATCAAAGGAGAAACAGAATATAACAAAGAAATATTCAAACTCATAAATAGAAAACATAGTGACGATGCCAAAAACGAAAAAAAAACAGTCCACAAAACACAACACAGCTAATTTAAGACTGAGAGACAATAATACAGTACCAAACGCACTGACTCACGTTTATGGTTATAAGATATAATGATTTTACAGCTTATCATCAGTATTCGTTTTATGATGTCCAAGTATGATTTTCTTCACCCTTGATCGTTTATGGTTATAAGATAAATACAGTTTGCATTTTGACTTTGGGAAATAAATATAATGTTTATTTAATTGTTTGGTACTTTGTAATGTTCTGTCAAGTCGGAATGTCCTTTCATATCTTGCTTTGTAATATGTGATTCGTTCATTGTCGAAGGTTGTTCGGTGACCCATACTTGTACAATTGCTACATGTGTAGTATATACGTCGTGTATTTTATGGTGGATAATACATGTAATAATGTATATAAAGTTGGGTCATTGGCAATCGTAAAAAATTATGAGAACTTTCAAGAACAATCTAGTAACTAATAATTCCATTGCGTTCCTTTAATAATTTAATATTCAACTTTATTCGTACATGTGTAACAATAAATAAATAATATTAATGCCACTCTTCCAGAATTATACAGTTCAATTATGCATACAATATTAAACATTATCAAATAGAGCATTACCAGATTTCAATGACAAATACACTATTTAATTATAAGAATTAAAAAATCCTTTTTATCACAGACATACATATAAATAAGATCCTATCAAATAAACGGAAAATGGAAATTACATGTAAGTTTGGTTGATTTACATAAACCAAAATTGAATGAAAATGAAGAAAAAAAATAACACAGTTATTGATCACAGAAAAATACGATAACAAAATAATAAAAATATCTCATAAATAGATATAATATGTAAACAAAAGAAAGGACAACTTAGGTAATATAATGTTCTGAAGTTAACAAATAGAATAACACCAACTTTTTAGGGAAATTGTTAGTAAAAAAAAATCATATCCAAAGAAGATCTGGATTAGTTCCTCTTTTTTCTAATTCGAAAATAAAACCAGCTGTATGCAAAGAAGGGGGGAAATTCTTGAATTTGTTGTCAAAAACTAAACATTGTATTAACAAAAAATATAACATACCAAATTGAAATAGAAATCCATTAAACAACAAATTTACAATGTTTGAAAGACTGTTCGAACGAAAAACATATATCCATATTGTCACTACATAATAGTATTTTATTGAAGTCAGATATGTTACAAATTACGAAACATTAAATTCGTTTTGTTTGTTCGTGAATCTAAAGTTGCAATCACGGTCTAGTTTCTATAATTCTGGTTAACAAGTCCACTCAAACACAAGATAGACAGAAAAAGTCGATACAACGAAAAACATTTGGCACACTGAAATATTGGCACTAATATTTCTCCAATGGAGAAATTCCGGTATTATTGCTTCTTTACTTATGAATGTCTATATGAGTGTCGTATAAGTTCTAACACTAAAGTTCTTTCACAGTTTCTTGCAAGGAACTGTTAGTTGCGTCTGTAAAATATGCTGTTCTAAAAACTGCGTAGCACTCATCATTGCTTGACCAGTCTTTTTGTAAAGCACCAACTGTCTTATGAACACGTTTCATGAAACTGGAACCAGTCTAGATCCACTGAAAAAATCTTCGGAAGTCTCGAGTATAATTCAAAATTGCACTTCAAAATACAAACGCATTTCTTTGGGTTAAAAATGCCACTCATTTCCTTTGGAGAAATATACCGAGTTCAAGATTTTGCTGGATCTAATATATGAAGTCCTGAAAACTTTGTAGGCAAGTTATTCATCCATTTCATACATTTTTCAATAGCTTCTTTTCTCTCTTCATCATATTCATAGTCAATAACATTTTGTTGCTCCGACGACGATGATGCTGTATGCAAAGACTCGTCGGAATTTCCACTGATCACATCCGACTTTTGTCCGGACGACGTACTGTTTGGATAAGTTTGTTTCTTCACTCGATTTAACGGAGATCTGCTCCAATTTTTCACTTGGTCACTTCGTATCCACTGTTGTTGTCTCTTAATGTGATGTCTGGCATGGTCGTTTGCAGCCATGTCGTGGCGGTTATCCAGTCGTAGAGCAGACATGCTTTTATACAATTTTGATATCAAAGTAGGTTCCTTTAAATGTCGATTAATAAGTTGTGATGATAGTCGTTGCTTCACCTGAGTTTTAGATTTAAATGATTCAATACAGGTAGACTGTTTGCTTATATAACCACCGTTCAGTGTCGAGTGGTTGGTCAATCGATTTCTGTCGTTCTATAGATTTCGGATATCGGTAGTATGTTTTGTAACGTCATGAAATTTAAACCATGTACATTTCCAAAACAAACGACTCGAACGGAAAGTTGACAAAAGTTAACAAAACATACATGTTTACAGTTTGCATAATACTCACAGAGCAGCTGAAGAGAATGCGCGTTTCAATAAAAGTAAACAAATATTTGAATGAACTTTTGTATAGTACTTATATTTTGCAACTAAATTAATGCACCTATTATATCTTAAATTTCGAGGAATAATCATATTTCCCTGTCACCCTCTTCAATTCTACGAACTTGATATTCCTGGATTTTTATTAAACATATCCGGTTGTACCCAAAAAAAAAACGTTTCTATATTTTTTAATCATTGATTGATTTATAAACCTTGTACATTTTTTTATCATTACTTAACATTTTAATAGAATCGTCAAGTATAATGCAGTTGTTTGCCATTAAAGATATGAATCGTTTTCTTTTATTTAAACCATTCGGTTATGAATTATAGATCAGATCAAAACTTTTTTTAAAGTAAACATGCAAATGTCTGATTGTTCTTTTATTTTATAATTGTTTTGTTTCATTTTTATTTTCACAATCTGTGAATGGAATTAGTTACCTAACCGCAAAAAGAGTAACCGTTTTTTTCCAAGTCCTTGACTACAAGCAACAAAACACATTCAGGTGAATCATTCTTATTTTTTTAATGAAACAATGTGTCTGTATCATTTTAAAATCTGTTTAACACTGCATTTAATAAAAACATGTCAATGTTCGATTTTTCCTTTCTTTTAGTGTTTTTGTTTTCATTTAATCACCTCTGTCGGTAAATGGAAAAAGAACACCAACTGCTAAAGAAGTAACCGAATGGTATGATCCTGAAACTTAGTCTCTGACTACTGACAGCACAGGTGCGGTGAACCCTCCTCATCTTTTAATTAATGATGTGAACAATGTAAAGCCATCATAAATATGATAAAGATTACGAGAAAAACATACCACAAAGTTCAAAAGCTAGATCACAGGGTGCAGTCTGCAGGAAAATATGTCATCCTACTCGAAAATATCATTCGGACTACGACTCAAAAGACCATATATCTTGCTAATTAAATCCTTGTGCTAAGTAGAAGTACTTAGTCCGATTATCAAATCTTTGGTTTGTCTCGGTGATCAAACCTATGCCTTCCTTACACTGGATATGGGACCGCGACCGAGTCAATAATAATGTATCATTATACAATGTAAGCATTTATTTGGATACAGATCAGTTGTTCTTAAGCGTCATAAAAAACTACCTCCTTTCGTTCTGTTGATTTGTATATCAATGTATAAAACTTTATAAGTTGAAAAACTGTCTAGTTGGCTTCGGACGTATCATTCACTCATGGCGCAGCTCTTTATTCCACATGATGAAATATATCAAATTTGCACTGACAAGACATCAATAAAGCAATATAAATTTAAATAGACCACAAAGTTAAAATGGTCAACATCAGTCTGCAATAATAGAAACATGAATACAAAAATGTTTGCTAGATAGTAGTAAATATATGTAAACGTTAGGTGACCTCTAGTCGAACCATAAACACATCAATACCTAAAAAACTAACCAAATTGCACTCACTAAAAGAATACGATAAATGCTTTAATATATCAATTTAATAACAATTTTGTTTTTGTAAGTATTTGCTTCTATGGATACAATGATGTCATATTTAAAAAGCCAAAAAAATTATGAATGACCATTTACAAAAGAGCGGAAATTGTCTCGCTTTTCCACTATCGACTGAATAATTTCATTCACTAATATTTAGCAATCATGTTGACGGTGGCTAAGTTTTGATTTATTTATAGATTTAACTGAATGGCCTTTCAAATTCAATAAAAAGTAATTAAATTGATCTGTTTGCTAATGGATAAATAAATGCTTAATTGAAGGACGTTACCTTTTTGACGTCAGTTTTCTATCTATATTGTGGTTTGCATTCATTGTGCTTGCTTAAATATTCAAATTAAATACTTTAATGTCCTTAAATTGTACTTTATGTGGGATAAACGCATGGAGTGGAGTTGATTGTTTTAAATCTTTAAGTGACCTTCACATATGGCAAAATCTGGGGTAATTTACTTATTTGCATAGTGGCCATTTTGCCTTATCATGACGGCAGCCATTAAAATATGATTATATAAGCTCCTTTAATAAAAATGACAGTATATTAATACATATCGCCGAATGAACAATTTGTTCGCATATAGGTGAATTGTACATGTTTTAAGGCTTCTGCCCGTGTATAAATGGAGTTTGTCTACACTGAAATCTTTCGGCCTTATTAGTTAAAAATCCGAAGCGTAACCATAGTATAATTGCTATATAGGATCATATAAAATGACGGAAAATCGTAAAATAGCAAGATTCAAAACAGAAATACATATGCAAGAAGATATTGTTCATGATTTGTTGACATACAGTGAAACACCTTGTAGGTTGAATAATAAAGTTACATTACTTTTAACTTACCTGCTTTCTTAAGTTTTCGGCCAAATTCTTTTAAAAACATGATGATTTCTACCTTTCCATTTCGTAAAAAGTCAAATTTTAAGCATTTTCTCTTAGAATTACACAGAATTTTTTGTAAAAACCGGCAATGGAAGTTTTTACAGATACATCAGTTCTAGATACATGACGGAAAGGGACTGGATAATTCGCAAATCTAAAAAAAAAAATGTTTAACATGTCTATACCCAATACATACTTTATGTACCTTTATGAACTAGTTCTGTATAAGATAACTACATACATGTATAGACATAGAATATATCATAAACATAACATTACATATACCTTGAAATATAGATATACATTGATTTGGCTAAAAAAACAAAAATAACTATATAGAGACCGTATACACAACATTCACACACGTAATATGCTTCGTCAAAATGTGATAGTTTTAATGTCCCTCAATTTTCGTTTGCTTGCGAGGTCAAAATTCTATAGTTTTTAACACCTCCTGTTGTCTCTGCTTGGCCTTCTGATGTTTTATTTTCTACGTGCCTTTATTGTTAGCCTTGATCCTTTTAAAGTCAAATATTGGGACATATGTCGTCTATATTCCGGATTAAGTGCTCTGTAATTTATTACCAAGAATGATTAAATAAATTTGAAAATGATATTGGATCAACTATCTGTTAATGTAATGAAAATAGGCATCAATGATAGTATTGCAATCTTTACGAATGTCCACCGGAGACCACATGACATAAAAGTTAACAGCTATAGGTCACTGTACGGCCATCAGAAAAGCATACAATCAGTATTAATTTATATATACAGATACATAGTGTTTATAAAGGGAATAAAGATACAAATAAAAAAAAATAAGTGAATGAAAGAACTCTGTGAGTAATCACGCTTTTGAAAATACCTTTACTCATACTTACAAGGTATTTTATTAAGTTGAAAAGATCTCTGCTCTAACAAAGGAAAGAGGGACGAAATAAACCAGAGGGATAGTCAAACTCAAAAACTGAAAATAAACTCCCAACGCCATGGCTAAAATAAAAAAAACGAACAGAAAAATTATATTACAGAAGACACAACATAGCAAAATAAAGATTAAGCAACACGAACCCCACCAAAAACTGGGGGTGATATTAGGTGCTCCTAAAGGGTATGCAAATCCTGCTTCACATGTGGCACCCGTCGTGTTGCTTATGTCATTACAAATCCGGTAAATAGTCTAATTCGGTAGTTTAACAACTTATGTTATGCAATTGAACACATTTGCTCTTCCAAGCTACGTTAAACCATTCAACAGATATTTGCTTTAACAAGTAATGCTATGCGATGGTAAATAACTCTATGCTCAGTCATGTAATAATATAAGCCATTGCAACGACCATTTATCTTGCAATTTACATGATTTATGAAAAGCAATCGAAAAGACCTTTGCTCTTATAAGTTATGCAATGTCATTGAAAAGAACGTTGCTTCCCCAAAGAACGTGGATAAAGTATATATGAAACAATTAATATGGAATATAAATGAGAAAAGAGATGTACTTTCCGTTGCCGAAATAAACCTAGAATTTAATATGGAGTTCAGTTAGGCGTAAAAACGTTCTTCATGTTTTAGTTCCAAGACTTTTATTATGCAAACCCTATTAAACCCTTTATCTATATAAAGTAAAATACTATGTATTTTTTTTCTTTTCATTATTATTTGTTTTGTTATAAGTTAATTGTATTGATAGCTTTGTCTGTCATATTGCCATACATTTAGGTTATGAGTTAAATGATTGCCATATGAAAGCCTGACAAACGTTTACCCGCCAAAGGATTAACCTTTCTTATCAAGGATACTATATTTTGTTACTTCGTATTAGTGGATTAAGCTATCAATTTTATTTTCCCCTCGTTTTTGTGTTTTCTATGTCTCTTTATTGTAAGCCTTGACCTTTTCGAAGTCAGATATTTGTTCTCGTCGATAGTAAGGATTTAGTACCCTTTTATCCTGAACTAATAAAGATAAAGTAAATTAGACAATGACATTGAGTTAATATTTGTCTCTTTTTTAAGTTCCATCTGTTTTTCTACGTGACTTTTTTGTTAGCCTGAAGTCCTTGACTTTTTTCAAGGTAAACATGAGGACTAGTTGAGGATAACGATGAAGTACTACGTAATATATAACCAATAAAAGATTTGAAAATTTTTTTATGAAGAACGTCTGTGTACTATTTTGTGTAGATGATGAATTTGATTTGCAACAAAAGTCAAACTAATTTTCTCGCTGTTTTTGAAGCACTCACAAAATCGCTCTTTGATATTTCTATAAAATAAAGGTAATGAGGTAATGTGTCCCCTTTTTAAAGACTGGCACAAATTTACCTATCTAATGATTAACCATAAGAAGTCACTATTTTGTAACTTTATATCATAAATCTGTATTGTTTTTTTTTTGTCTTTCAAGAAGGAATCAAATACTCTTTGACTTTTATTCTCTTTTTGTTTTTCCTTTGTTGTTGTGTTTTATATGTACCTTTATTGTAAGCTTCGACCTTTGCGCCGTCAAATATTGGAACACGTAAATATCAAGAATACAGCACCCTATGATTTTAACCAATAAATATTAGATAAAGTCCACAATGATATTGAATTGATATTTTTTAGTTATTCCCTACTGTAGTTTTGTTTTCCAAGCGCATTCATTGTTAGCCTTGTCCTCTTTTCAAGTCAAATAACTCGTCGAGTTTAACTTAAAAAAGAGCAGCGTAATCTGGTAATATATAACCAATAAAACTTCAATAAATTCCACAATAATGTGAATGAACAATCTAATATCTTTTTTTTTGTAAATTTAATGAATTGAATATCGTATTCGAGTACATTTGAACCTGATGATTGATTTGAGGTTCTTACGTACATGTTACTTTTATTTTCACAACAAATAAGATACTCCAATTTACACAAAGTAAGGAGTTGTGATACAGTTACCAATGAGACAAGTTGAACTATCTAACTTATTAATTCAAAATCTAAAATATATAAAAAGAAGCGAACAATTGAATCACATTAAGGCTTTAAATAGTTCTGAAAACAGGGTAACTGTGGATCTTAGGGTGTCCGGCGCAATTCCGTTGGCAATTGAAAATCTGACGGAGACACGTTTACTTTCGTGACGGACCGTATTCATATCTAAATCAGGTCTTCAAAGTTTAGTATGAAATAAATTTGTGAAAATATGACTTTTCTATTAGTTGAAGTTGACTTTAAATATGCTTTCAGTAATTAAAGAATACTCACACTTTGTAGTGTGTTTTTTTTTTTGGTCTCTTACTTCGTTACGTTATGGGACAAAGGTAACACAAAAAACTCAGAAATTCAGAAATTCAAAAATGTCACACAAATTCCTAAAAAAAAAAACGGACAATGACACCTGCTGAACTAGAAATATGATGTTCTATCAATCTTCAACACAATAGATTGATGTAGTAACAACTTCCAGCTTTTGATGCTATATTTTTTTATATCATGTTTGATATTAACTCAAATCCATGCCCTACCAGACAAGGAAATATGTTAGTATATATCATCGGTGTTTGTCAGAAATGTTGATGTTGTAAATAAACTTATTGATTGAAAGAATTATTTAACTAAGGTCTAGCATTAATTTTTCCATATGTTCTATTTAATTTAGATAATTTTTAATTGAATGAAAAGACGTCAAAATTTAACAAGCAGTGTATAACAAGTACAAATTAAAATCTTTGGATGACGTACGAAATATGAAAGATACAACAAGCAGCTTGCAACATCTCGAAATTCTTTGGATGAAATCAGAAATTAGACAGATGACATGTTACGTTAAATGTTTTAATATATAAACTGTTATGATAAAAACTATCATAATTTCCTGATTTTATAGTTTGAATACAGAACAAGAAGTTTATGAATGTATATATGGTCCTCGTGTTATAATAAGAAGATGTGGTATGCCTGACAATGATACAAATCTTAACCGGAATACCATGCAGGGAAACAATTAAGGTCATCGTTCGACTTTCAGCAATGAGCAAAGCTACTTCCGCATAGTCAACTAGATAAACATTGAAATGACAAATGTAAACAATTCAAACGAGAAAACTAACGACTCATACATAATCAACAAGTGTTACTCGCTATTGAACTGTTGTAGATTATAAACCGTACGGTGAATGACATGTATTTGTTTACGTATCTTCATGTCACCACGGTATTGATCTACGATCATTGACAGTTTTCATGTTCTAACCACAGCTTCTTGTTTTATAACAAAATGCATTGAAGTTCGATTCAGGAGTTTGACTTAGATGCTTTAATTGAATTTCACGTGTTCATCAAATAATTATGAACAAAATAGATTAAACCATTGTGAGAGCATTATATATAGGGTCTAGTATGATAGGCACGAGTTTTGTACTCTTTAATTGCCTATTTTTATTTCCTTTATTCATTGTTTTGCAATTATTGTTTATCCTTGTCATCGTAGTATCTCATTATTCTCTAGTTATATTCTACATTTCGCAATTAGCACCATCGTGCTGCAAACAAAGTTAATTGATACAATATACATGCATCTATCGCAATCTTTTGCATTATTTCATTGCAATTAAATAATTTAAAAGATAGTTTGAAAAAGGGGAATACACGACATTCTTATTTATCACTTAAATAGCTAATAATTAGATGTCCAAAATTGTGTCAACTGTTTCCATAGTCATCTTAATATTATCTTATGTTTCCTTACACCTACGTATAGTACTTGTCTTTTGTGTTGATTTTTTGGATTAAATTCAAGGTCATGTTAATTCTGACTAAACATGTATTCTTCAGTATTGAAGCCTTTTTGACCTTAAAAAGAAGAAGAAGAATATGTAGTGTTTGAAATTATTCTAAATTTACATTTGAAATAAGGTAAAACTATGTTTGTTATCACAAATCATATACCAAAACAATTTTCCCATCATGTGAAGAAAATGTGTTGACCAGAATGTTTATTTTCTTTAAATATAAATCATTTTCAATTTTAAAAGTAATATGTTAAAGACAAGAGCAAATATTGTTATACAGTCAAAATCTTATTGTTGTAGAATTACACGTCTGAAAAATATTGTTATTTTTAAGCTTTCAATTGTAGGCTTTGACATTTGTTGATCTGAACTGTTGATAAACAATCCTATTTTGTTTCCCCTTTCGATCATTATCCTGAAACTGCTATTCAGACGTCATTTACAGCGCGTTTTATATACAATTGAAAAATTGTTATCTGATTTCTAGTAAGTCTAGCACATAACAAAAGTAAGTTCTTTTTTACTGTTCTCGGTTGATCAACTGATGTGTAATCAAATTCTGTGTCCCGTGGCTAGAAAAACATCAGTTATGCAATCAAATATATAAAAAGATGTATGTATGTCAGTACAGTAGCATCGCTTTAAGTCGTTTAACGTGACTGTTCTGATAAATAGGATAAACATCTGTCAATCACGTCTCATGATCCATATAGAATTCATTTCAAACATTCTTCTTCGTATTGATCGACGTTTGTGTCATAATGGCTGTTTGTGCGTGGTATTTTTTATAACAATTACGACCAAAACACATGGTTTTGAAACGTTATCGTGAATATATTTGACCAAGAGTACAATCAGATGCCATTAGTTTGTATTCTGCTGACTAATTTACAATTGTTTTAAACTTAATGTATTTTCATTAAGGCAGACAAAATTTTAATTGCAGTTTAAACAATAGTTTCATAGCAAGTATGTTTTTTTAATTATCTAAGTCGGCTGTAACAATCAATGTATGTCTTCCGCATAATACAGTTTTGCAAGTGTTATCAATGAATGTGCAGGTACATCTTTTAAAGAAATGGCAAACTCAACAACACACAATCGACATTAAGCTATGATATTTTTAGTTGTGAAATAAAAAGTATATACACAACTTAAGCTGCTATTATTATTTTTTCGAACATTTTATAATTTACTGTTTTTGAAAATGTAGTTTAAGTTGTTTTTTTTTTTTTGATAGCTGGAAAGGGAAAGTCAACTTGGAAACCGTTGATTTTCTGAGGTTGATATCTGGTTTTATTTTGTAAATTGTTTTGACATTGAATTTTCACAATTTGCAATATTCTTTGTATTCAAGTAACATGTTGGTATGTATTTAAAGACTATATTGCTTTAAATATATATGCAATTCTTCAATACGAATAAGATATGATATTAATGTCCAAAGAAAATATTATTCAAAAGTCTAAAAGTTAAAGTTAAATTTAAGTTTTTGACACTCATGAAAATGTTATTTTCTAATTTTAAAATTTAGTAAGCTACTTTTTTCATTTTGTTATTCTTGACATTTTTGTATCACCCACACACACTAGTAGCACGATTTCAGTCTGAAACGGTCATTTTGGTCTGATCGTATCTTAATTGACTGGATTTACCGCTAGAGGAAAACGTCAAGATTTGTCAGATCGTTCAGTCTCCATTCGGATCGATAGTCTCATTAGGTAAATTAGTCCCGTTAAGGCATGTCAAGATATTTAAGACTGTATCTTCTAGCGAGCTGTTTAGATCCGTTAAGACCGTGTCAGACCAAAACAGACCATGGATACAAACTGACGTCAAGATGTTGTCAGACCGTGTCCAGTCGTGTTCAGATTTTAATAATTTGGACACAAAACGAGTGAAACTTTCCCATTATTTATCAGGGGTTGCTCCCCTTTCAAGAATAAAATAAAACTGTGAAAGAAGACGATTTTTTTAACTGAAAGTCTACCACGTCCCCTTAATCATGTTATTTAAATAAAACAAATATTCAATTTTAATTCTAACTTCTTCCTATTTAATTATTTAACACTGTTTTATAATTATATAAATAAAAAAAGTAGCTCAAAGTCATACTGCTGCACAAATTGCCGCGAATTGACTAAAAAAAATCAACAGATTGCCGAAATAATATTTGATTATTGAATATAAGCACCTGAACCTTTGTATTTAATGGTTTACAAGTGATTGCAATACGTTTTATATGCAATTACAGACTGCCGTACGTGGTGAAGAATTTGTCATTCATTTTTACACCCTTATTTAATAATAACGGATGTCGGCCGTGAACACTTGAAAACGTGATCTTAATATGTTAAATTAAATTTAAGATGTAACTATTTTTAAATATTGTAAATGAATGCATTATCATTTATCTTTTATGTTACCTATATAAATTGCATTTGAGTAAATTTGAGGCAGGGAAAAAAATATATAGATATAACTCTGTCTTTTATCGTTTTCTGTTTATTGTCATGACATTGTCCGTTAACTTTATTTTTGCCAGACTCATGCGTTTGACTTTCCATCTTTATTTTTTAATGTGTCTATAATTCGAGAGCCTTTTGTAAAAAAAACTACATACCAGAAGCCTTCGTTAAAAAATAAAGTTTGAATATTATAGCAGAAAAAGGCTTATAAATTCATTCAAATTTATATTTGAAATAGGATAAATAATCAAGAAAATGTTTATAAATACGTCAGACACTGTACTTAAAGTACATTTAAAGACCAGGTTACATATATATTACATGCATACAGCATAATAAAGCTGGTTTAATTTGAATGACTATCCATTAGGGACATTTTTCGACGATAATTAATCAAATCTGACAAGTTTAATTAAAAACGGAAAATAATTCTTCGCCCGTAAACGATTTAACGTTACCGTACCCTCTTTATTTTAAAGAGGTAAGCGGAAGAAGGGATCCCGTAGACCGCCCTACGTCACGATTCATGAATTATGCATATTCTATTTATAGGCTATTTTTAAACGATTCGGATAATACTAATGCTAAAAATAGAATTTCTTAACATGTAAAACTATCTTTAAAAAAACGATGCAAAATCATTAACTTTCATGGAGAGTGGTAAAGGGTTATTTTCGTGGAACGTGATCGCTTTTTTTTATTTCACGTTCAACGTGTTTTTACTTTTTTATTACACGTTCAGTCGTGCAAACAGCTAGGTGTTCAAAATGTTGTGCTTATGTAATTTTGTACGTGCTTCGTGATTCAAATGCTTATTTTGCGTGCTCAGTATTTTTCAAAAAAAAAATCAAACACCAGACAGGGATCGTCAAATGGTCAAGAACGAAATTGATTTATGTTTAAACATATTTATTTATAGTGGATTGGGAAACACGTTTTGCAACTTATATTAATCCCTTTCCACGTTGCGGGTGCGAGTTCTGCCTTGTAGCGGCATAAGCTTACTCTTTTTCGAAATCTACAAGGATGTCTTTAACGTGCAAGATTATGGCTCTCTCTTAACACGGGTCAGCCATTTCTCGTCCCCTTCCGACGGACTATCATCGTTTCCTCAAGACCATACCGATACTCGCAAATGGTGTCGAGGGAGAGCCGAAAATTGCATGAGTTCCTGAAATTTTCATCTCAAACGGGAATCGAACCAGGAACCTTAGTGTTAGTAGTCCGATGCACTAACCAAAACACCACGGCTCTCTACAAATTGATTTAATTTTGTTTCCGTGATAAGAAATGACAAGGCGGTAAGGGCAATGATGTTGTTCCTTTATTTGCATTTTAAAAGTTCAGAATATCTTTATATACTTTTTTAAAAGCTGTAAATTATTTATATCATAAATGTGTACACACTAAATAGGGAATATTAAGTAAAACAGAGAGTTCATATATACAAGAGGACAGTCACAAAAGGTTCACCTTAAAGTCTTTACTTTTCGTGCAACGTTCATGACAGAAATTATTTCACGTTCAACGTGGTGTCTTAAATAGGAAAATGTTCCGTATTACAGTAGCATATATCATTGTGCCCTCATTAAGCAAATACATATTCCTTTTTAAGATATATATGATATTTCACATATATATGACACACTGTAGTGGTGCCTTAATTATGTTGTAAAGACTTGCAAATGTCCCATGCACGTGATCCCATGGCTTTGAATATACTATGGAGTTAATATTTTTATTATCTGCTTAATAGAGTACTTTGATGTAGGCAAATTGAAAAAAACATGTAGCTTACATGTTCTTAGACACGGGGTGTGAGGGGGTAGTGGTAGTGGTGATGGGGTTGGGGTGCTGGTCTTCGTTTCCCCTGTTATTGTTTATAATGAAGCTACATGTTCTATTAGGGCGTTCTACAGGATCTTCTGGGTGGTCTACATGATCCCCTGTTGTCTGAACCTTATATTTCTACTATAGAACGTTCTTTAGGATCTCCTATATTGTTTTTTTTATCAAGTATATACTAAAGGACGTTCTATAGGATCACCTGGGCAGTCTATAGGATCCCCTGTTGTCTGAACATTATATATAAACTATAGAACGTTCTATACGACACCCTATTGTTTGTTTTTGATGTATCTACTAGAGGACTTTCTACGGGATCCCTTGGTCGGTCTGTGTGATCCCCTGCTTTCTCAACATTATATATCTACTACAAGACGTTCTACAGGATCCCCTGTTGTTTGTTTTCCAAGTATGTACTATAGAGCGTTCTACAGGATCCCCTGGTCGGTCTACGGCTCCCCTGTTTTCTCAATATAATATATCTACTATAAGACGTTCTATAGGATCCCCTATTGTTTGTAAATCAAGTATATACTAAAGGGCGTTCTACAGGATCCCCTGGGCGGTCTTCAGGATCCCTTGTTGTCTGAACATTATATATCTACTAAAGGACGTTCTATAAGACCCCCTGTTGATTGTTTTTCATGTTTATACTATAGGGCGTTCTACAGGATCCCCTGGGTGGTCTACAGGATCCTCTGTTGTCTTTACATTATATATCTACTATAGGACGTTCTACAGGATCCCCTCTTGTTTTTACATTATATATCTAATATAGGACGTTCTATAGGATCCCCTATATTGTTTGTTATTATTTATATACTAAAGGGCGTTATACCGGATCCCCTGGGCGGTCTACAGGATGCCCTGTTGATTGTTTTTTTAAATTTATACTAAAAGGCGTTCTACAGGATCCACTGGGCGGTCTACACGATCCCCGTTTCTTTGTTTTTCATTTATATACTAAAAGGCGTTCTACAGGATCCCCAGGGCGGTCTACAGGATCCCCTGTTTTCTCAACATAATATATATACTATAAGACGTTCTATAGGATCCCCTATTGTTTGTTAATCGTGTATATACTAAAGGGCGTTTTACAGGATCCCTTGGGCGGTCTACAGGATACTCTGTTGTCTTTACATTATATATGTACTAAATGGCGTTCTATAAGATCTCCTGTTGATTGTTTTTCATGTTTATACTAAAGGGCGTTCTACAGGATCCCTTGGGCGGTCTACGGGATACCTGTTGTCTTTACATTATATATCTACTATATGACGTTCTACAGGATCCCCTGTTGTCTTTACATTATATATCTACTATAGGACGTTCTATAGGATCCCCTATATTGTTTGTTTATTATTTATATACTAAAGGGCGTTATACCGGATCCCCTGGGCGGTCTACAGGATGCCCTGTTGATTGTTTTTTTTAAATTTATACTATAGGGCGTTCTACAGGATCCACTAGGCGGTCATGTATATACTATAAGGCTTTCTATAGAATCACTTTGTTGGTCTGCAGGATCCCCTGTTTTCTCAACATTATATATATACTATAAGACGTTCTAAAGTATCCCCTGTTGTTTGTTTTTCATTTATATACTATAGGGCGTTCTACAGGATCCCCTGGGCGGTCTACAGGATCCCCTGTTTTCTCAACATAATATATCTATTATAAGACGTTCTATAGGATCCCCTATTGTTTGTTAATCATGTATATACTAAAGGGCGTTCTACAGGATCCCTTGGGCGGTCTACAGGATACCCTGTTGTCTTTACATTATATATGTACTAAATGGCGTTTTATAAGATCCCATGTTAATTGTTTTCATGTTTATACTATAGGGCTTTCTATATGATCCCTTGGGCGGTCTGCAGGAATCTGTGTTTCAACATAATATATGTACTATAGGACGTTCTATAAGACCCCCTGTTGATTGTTTTTCATGTTTATACTATAGGGCGTTTTAAAGGATCACCTGTTGTCTTTACATTATATATGTACTAAATGGCGTTCTATAAGATTCCCGATCGTTTTTCATGTATATACTATAGGGCTTTCTATATGATCCCTTGGGCGGTCTGCAGGAAACTTTGGGCGGTCTGCAGGAATCTTTGTTTTTCAACATAATATATGTACTATAGGACGTTCTGTTGATTGCTTTTCATGTTTATACTACTGGGCGTTCTACAGGATCCCCTGTTTTATTTACATTATATATCTACTATAGGACGTTCTATAGGATCCCTATATTGTTTGTTTATTATTTATATACTAAAGTGCGTTCTACCGGATCCCCTGGGCGGTCTACGGGATCCCCTTTTGTTTAAAAATATATATCTACTATAAGACGTTCTAAAGTATCCCCTGTTGTTTGTTTTTCATTAATATACTATAGGGCGTTCTACAGGATCCCCTGGGCGGTCTACAGGATCCCCAGTGTTTTCTCAACATAATATATCTATTATAAGACGTTCTATAGGATCCCCTATTGTTTGTTAATCATGTATATACGACAGGGCGTTCTACAGGATCCACTAGGCGGTCTACAGGATCCCCATTTGTTTAAAAATATATATCTACTATAGAACGTTCTAAAGTATCCCCTGTTGTTTGTTTTTCATTTATATACTATAGGGCGTTCTACAGTATCCCCTGGGCGGTCTACAGGATCCCCTGTTTTCTCAACATAATATATCTATTATAAGACGTTCTATAGGATCCCCTATTGTTTGTTAATCATGTATATACTAAAGGGCGTTCTACAGGATCCCTTGGGCGGTCTACAGGATACTCTGTTGTCTTTACATTATATTTGTACTAAATGGCGTTCTATAAGATCTCCTGTTGATTGTTTTTCATGTTTATACTATAGTGCTTTCTATATGATCCCTTGGGCGGTCTGCGGGAAACTTTGGGTGGTCTGCAGGAATCTCTGTTTTTCAACATAATATCATATAGAAAGCCCTATAGTATAAACATGAAAAACAATCAACAGGGGGTCTTATAGAACGTCCTATAGTACATATATAATGTAAAGACAACAGGGTATTCTGTAGACCGCCCAAGGGATCCTGTAGGATCCCATGTTGTTTGTTTATCATTTATATACTAAAAGGCGTTCAATAGGATCCCCTAGGCAGTCTACAGGATCGCCTTTTGTCTGAACATTATATATCTACTATAGGACGTTCTATAGGATCCCCTATATTGTTTGTTTATTATTTATATACTAAAGGGCGTTCTACCGGATCCCCTGGGCGGTCTACAGGATGCCCTGTTGATTGTTTGTTTTTATGTTTATACTATCGGGCGTTCTACAGGATACCCTGGGCGGTCTACAGAATCCCCTTTTGTTAAAAAAAATATGCATCTGAGATAGGAACTTCTATAGGTTCCCCTGTTCTTTGTTTTTCATATTTATACTATAGGGCGTTCTACGGGATCCCCTGGGCGGTCTACAGAATCCCCTTTTGTTAAAAAAAATATGCATCTGAGATAGGAACTTCTATAGGTTCCCCTGTTCTTTGTTTTTCATATTTATACTATAGGGCGTTCAACGGGATCCCCTGGGCGGTCTACAGAATTCCCTTTTGTTAAAAAAAATATGCATCTGAGATAGGAAATTCAATAGGTTCCCCTGTTCTTTGTTTATTATGCATACATTATAGGGCGTTTATGATCCCTTGGGCGGTCTGCAGGATCCCCTGTTTTCTCAACATTATATATCTATCATAAGACGTTCTATAGGATGCCCTGTTGATTGTTTTTCATGTTTATACTATAGGGCGTTCTACAGGATCCCTTGGGCGGTCTACAGGATACTCTGTTGTCTTTACATTATATATGTACTAAATGGCGTTCTATAAGATCTCCTGTTGATTGTTTTTCATGTTTATACTAAAGGGCGTTCTACAGGATCCCTTGGGCGGTCTACGGGATACCTGTTGTCTTTACATTATATATATACTAAAGGACGTTCTATAAGACCCCCTGTTGATTGTTTTTCATGTTTATACTATAATGCGTTCTACAGGATCCCGTTGACGGTCTACAGGATCCCCTGTTGTCTTTACATTATATATCTACTACATGACGTTCTACAGGATCCCCTGTTGTCTTTATATTATATATCTACTATAGGACGTTCTATAGGATCCCCTATATTGTTTGTTTATTATTTATATACTAAAGGGCGTTATACCGGATCCCCTGGGCGGGGTACAGGATGCCCTGTTGATTGTTTTTATAAATTTATACTATAGGGCGTTCTACAGGATCCACTAGGCGGTCATGTATATACTATAAGGCTTTCTATAGAATCACTTTGTTGGTCTGCAGGATCCCCTGTTTTCTCAACATTATATACAATGTATCTACTATAAGACGTTCTATATGATCACCTGTTGTTTGTTGTTCAGGTTTATACTATAGGGCGTTCTACAGTATCCCCTGGGCGGTCTGCAGGATCCCCTGTTTTCTCAACATTATATATCTACTATAAGACGTTCTAAAGTATCCGCTGTTGTTTGTTTTTCATTTATATACTATAGGGCGTTCTACAGGATCCCCTGGGCGGTCTACAGGATCCCCTGTTTTCTCAACATAATATATCTATTATAAGACGTTCTATAGGATCCCCTATTGTTTGTTAATCATGTATATACGACAGGGCGTTCTACAGAATCCACTAGGCGGTCTACAGGATCCCCATTTGTTTAAAAATATATATCTACTATAGGACGTTCTAAAGTATCCCCTGTTGTTTGTTTTTCATTTATATACTATAGGGCGTTCTACAGTATCCCCTGGGCGGTCTACAGGATCCCCTGCTTTCTCAACATAATATATCTACTATAAGACGTTCTATAGGATCCCCTATTGTTTGTTAATCATGTATATACTAAAGGGCGTTCTACAGGATCCCTTGGGCGGTCTACAGGATACCTTGTCATCTTTAAATTATATATGTACTAAATTGCGTTCTATAAGATCCCCTGTTGATTGGTTTTCATGTTTATACTATAGCGCTTTCTATATGATTCCTTGGGCGGTCTGCGGGAAACTTTGTGTGGTCTGCAGGAATCTCTGTTTTTCAACATAATATATGTACTATAGGACGTTCTATAAGACCCCCTGTTGATTGTATTTCATGTTTATACTACAGGGCGTTGTAAAGGATCCCCTGGACGGTCTTCAGGATCCCCTGTTGTCTTTACATTATATATGTACTAAATGGCGTTGTATATATAAGACCCCCTGTTGATTTGTTTTCATGTTTATACAATAGGACTTTCTATATGATCCCTTTGGCGGTCTGTAGGAAACTTTGGGTGGTCTGCAGGAATCTTTGTTTTTCAACATAATATATGTACTATAGGACGTTCTGTTGATTGTTTTTCATGTTTATACTAAAGGGCGTTCTACAGGATACCATGGTCGGTCTACAGGATCCCCTGTTGTATTTACATTATATATCTACTATAGGACGTTCTATATGATCCCTATATTGTTTGTTTATTATTTATATACTAAAGGGCGTTCTACCGGATCCCCTGGGCGGTCTACAGGATGCCCTATTGATTGTTTTTTTTTATGTTTATACTATAGGGCGTTCTAAGGATCCACTAGGCGGTCTACAGGATCCCCATTTGTGTAAAAATATATATCTACTATAAGACGTTCTAAAGTATCCCCTGTTGTTTGTTTTTCATTTATATACTATAGGGCGTTTTACAGGATCCCCTGGGCGGCTTACAGGATCCCTTGTTTTCGCAACATAATATATCTACTATAAGACGTTCTATAGAATCCCCTATTGTTTGTTAATCAAGTATATACTCGAGGGCGTTCTACATGATCCCCTGGGCGGTCTTCAGGATCCCGTGTTGTCTTTTTATTATAATGTACTAAATGGCGTTGTATATATAAGACCTCCTGTTGATTGTTTTTCATGTTTATACAATAGGGCTTTCTAGATGATCCCTTGGGCGATCTGCAGGAGTCTTTGTTTTTTTAACATAATATATGTACTACTGTGGATTCATTATTATTCGTTTGATACCAATTTTCGTGGATTTCGTGGGTACCGGGAAACCACGAATTTAAATATTCAACGAATTGCAAATTTTCTAAAGGAATATATGCATACTTTGTCAAAACCACGAAATTAAATACCCACGAATATGCAAGTTTTCCTCAAACCACGAAAATTGGTACCCACGAAAATAAATGAATCCACAGTATAGGACGTTCTGCTGATTGTTTTTATGTTTATACTAAAGGGCGTTCTACAGGATACCATGGACGGTCTACAGGTTCCCCTGTTGGAATTACATTATATATCTACTATAGGACGTTCTATAGGATCCCTATATTGTTTGTTTATTATTTATGTACTGAAGGCCGTTCTACCGGATCCCCTGGGCGGTCTACAGGATGCCCTGTTGATTGTTTTTTATGTTTATACTATAGGGCGTTCTACAGAATCCACTAGGCGGTCTACAGGATCCCCATTTGTTTAAAAATATATATCTACTATACGACGTTCTAAAGTATTCCCTGTTGTTTGTTTTTCATTTATATACTATAGGGCGTTCTACAGGATCCCCTGTTTTCTCAACATAATATATCTACTATAAGACGTTCTATAGGATCCCCTATTGTTTGTTAATCATGTATATACTAAAGGGCGTTCTACAGGATCCCTTGAGCGGTCTACAGGATACCCTGTTGTCTTTACATTATATATGTACTAAATGGCGTTCTATAAGATCCCCTGCTTTCTCAACATAATATATCTACTATAAGACGTTCTATAGGATCCCCTATTGTTTGTTAATCATGTATATACTAAAGGGCGTTCTACAGGATCCCTTGGGCGGTCTACAGGATACCTTGTCATCTTTAAATTATATATGTACTAAATTGCGTTCTATAAGATCCCCTGTTGATTGTTTTTCATGTCTATACTATAGGGCTTTCTATATGATCCCTTGGGCGGTCTGCGGGAAACTTTGTGTGGTCTGCAGGAATCTCTGTTTTTCAACATAATATATGTACTATAGGACGTTCTATAAGACCCCCTTCCTGTTGATTGTTTTTCATGTTTATACTATAGGGCTTTCTATATGATCCGTTGGGCGGTCTGCAGGAAACTTTGGGCGGTCTGCAGGAATCTTTGTTTTTGAACATAATATATGTACTATAGGACGTTCTGTTGATTGTTTTTCCTGTTTATACTTAAGGGCGTTCTACAGGATACCATGGGCGGTCTACAGGATCCCTTGTTGTCTTAATATTAAATATGTACTATAGGACGTTCTATAAGACCCCCTGTTGATTGTTTTTCATGTTTATACTATAGGGCGTTCTAAAGGATCACCTGTTTTCTCAACATTATTTATCTACTATAAGACGTTCTATAGGATCCCATGTTGTTTGTTTTTCATTTATATACTAAAGGGCGTTCAATAGGATATCCTAGGCAGTCTACAGGATCCCCTTTTGTCTGAACATTATATATCTACTATAGGACGTTCTGCAGGATCCCCAGTTTTCTCAACATTATATATCTATCATAGGACGTTCTATAGGATCCCCTGTTGATTGTTGTCCATGTTTATACTATAGGGCGTTCTGCAGGATCTCCTGTTGTCTGAGCATTATATATTCTTCAGGATCCCCTGTTTGATTTGTATGCATCTAGGATAGGACCTTCTATAGGTTCCTCTGTTTTTAAACATTTATCTACTTTACGTAATTGCTAGAGGGCGTTTTATAGGATCCCCTGTTGTTTAATAGTCGTGTATCTGCATGCTTGATCCCCTGATGGTTGTTCATTATGTATCTATAATAGGGCGTTCTGTAGTATTCCCTGGGTGGTCTATATGATCCCGTATTGTTTAATAATCGTGCATCTGCTATAGGGCGTTCTTTAAGCTCCCCGGGTCGGTCCATAGAATCTCTAGGTCGGTCTGTAGGAGCCCTGTTGGTTGTTCATAATGTATCTATTGGAGGGTATTCTACAGGATCCCCTGGGCGGTCTATAGGATTCCCTTTGGTTTAATAATTGTGTATCTGCTATAGGGTGTTCTATAGGATCCCGTTGTTTGGTAATCACGTATCTACTAGGGACCGACCCTAGGGTTTTATGGAACACCCTCTAGAAGAAACATGTTGAACAAACAACAGGGATCATATTCACCGACCTTGGGATCCTATAGAACAACCTGTTATAGATACATGATAAACAACCAACAGGGGATCCTATAGACCGCCCCGTAGAACCTATAGAACGCCCCATAGCAGACACGATTATAACACAACAGGTGATCCTAAAGACCCAACAGGGGATCCCATAGAACGCTCTTTAGTAAATAAATCTAGTGAATACATGATAACCAAACAATGGGATCATATAGAACGCCCTATACAGATAAACAACTATTAAACCACAGGGGATCATATCGACCGCCCATGGAAACGCCCTCTAATAGATACATGATGAAAAAACTAAAGATCTCCTATAGACTGACCCTGGGATTTTATGGAACACCCTCTAGAAGAAACATGTTGAACAAACAACATGCAGAGGATTCTATGGACCGACCCGGGGATCCCAAAGAATTCCATTTAACAGATGTGCGATTATGAAACAATACGGGGTCCTATAGACCGCCCAGGCTAGAACAACATATTATAGATTCATGATTAACAACCAACAGGGGATCCTATAGACCAGCCCGGGGAACCTATAGAACGCCCTATAGCAGATGCACGATTATAACACAACAGGTGATCCTATAGACCCAACAGGGGATCCCATAGAACGCTCTCTAGTAGATAAATCTAGTGAATACATGATAACCAAACAATGGGATCCTATAGACCGCCCTGGGGATCCTATAGAACGCCCTATACAGATACACAACTATTTAACCACAGGGGATCATATCGACCGCCCATGGGAGCATATATATAACGCCCTCTAATATATACATGAAAAACAAACAACAGTCTTACCTATAGAACGTCCCATAGTAGATATATAATATTCAAACAACAGGGGATCCTGTACAGCGTCCTTACGTAGATATATAATGGTCAGACAACAGCGGATCCTGTAGACCACCCAGGGGATCCTGTAGAACGCCCCTTAGTATATACACGATAAACAAACAATAGGGGATCATAAAGAACGTTCTATAGTAGATATATAATGTTCAGACAACAGTGGATCTTGTAGAACGCCCTTTAGTACATACATAATAAACAAACAATATATGGGATCCTATAAAACGTTCTATAGTAGATATATAATGTTCAGACAAAAGAGGATACTGTAGAACGCCCTCTAAAATAAACACTAACAACACCAACAGGGGACCCTATGGAACGTCCTATTTTAAATATATAACGTTGAGAAAACAGGAGATCCTGCAGACCGCCCAAGATCGCCTTATAGTATATACATGACAAACAAACTACAGGGGGACCTATAGCATTTCCTTTCTCAGATGCATATTTTTTTTTACAAAAAAGGATCCTGTAAACCGCACTGGGGATCCTGTAGAACGACCTATAGTATAAACATAAAAACAAATCAATTGGGGGTCTTATACAACGTCCTTATAGTATATATATAATGTTCAAACAACAGGGGATCGTGTAGACCGCCCAGTGAATGAACAACAACAACAGGGGATCCTATAGAACGTCTTATAGTAGATATATAATTTTGAGAAAACAGGGGATCCTGTAGAACGCCCTATAGTATACAGTTGAAAAACAATCAATAGACCGCCCAGTGAATGAACAACAACAACAGGGGATCCTATTAACGTCTTATAGTAGATATATGATGTTAAGACAACATAGGATCCTGTAGAACGCCCGATAGTATATACTTGCAAAATAAACAACAGGGGATCCTATAGAACGTCTCATAGTAGATAAATAATGTTGAGAAAACAGGGGGTCCTGTAGACCGCCCAGGGGGATACTGTAGAACGACCTATAGTATAAACATGAACAACAAACAACAGGGTGCCCTATAGAACGTCAAATAGTAGATATATAATGTTGAGAAAACAGGGGATCCTGTAGACCGCCAAGGGGATCCTGTAGAAAGCAATATAGTATACACTTGAAAAACAAACAGGGGATCCTATAGAACGTCTTATAGTAGATAAATAATGTTGAGAAAACAGGGGATCCTGCAGACCGCCAAGGGGATACTGTAGAACGCCCTATAGTATAAACATGAACAACAAACAACATGGGGCCCTATAGAACGTCATATAGTAGATATATAATGTTGAGAAAACAGGGGATCCTGTAGAACGCCTAGGGGATCCTGTAGAACGCAATATAGTATACACTTGAAAAACAAACAACAGAGGATCCTATAGAACGTTTTATAGTAGATTAATAATATTGAGAAAACAGGGGATCCTGCAGATCGCCCAGGGGATACTGTAGAACGCCCTATAGTATAAACATGAACAACAAACAACATGGGGCCCTATAGAACGTCATATAGTAGATATATAATGTTGAGAAAACAGGGGATCCTGTAGACCGCCTAGGAGATCCTGTAGAACGCCTTATAGTATACACTTGAAAAACAAACAACAGGGGAACCTATTGAAAGTATTATCTTAATTGCATAATTTTTATAAACAGGGTATCCTGTAGATTGCTCAAGTATTCTGTAGAACGCCCTATAGTATATACTTGAAAAACAAACAACATGGGATCCTGTAGAACGTCTTATAGTAAACAATAATGTTGAGAAAACAGGGGATTCCACAGACCGACCAAGGGATCCCATAGAAAGTCTTAAAGTATATACTTGATAAACAAACAACAGGGGAACCAATAGAACGTCTTATAGTAGATATATAATGTTGAGAAAACAGGGGATCCTGTAGAACGCCTAGGGGATCCTGTAGAACGCCCTATAGTATACACTTGAAAAACAAACAACAGGGGATCCTGTGGAACGTCTTATAGTAGATATATAATGTTGAGAAAACAGGGGATCCTGTAGACCGCCTTTGGGATCCTGTAGAACGCCCTATAGTATACACTTGAAAAACAAACAACAGGGGATCCTGTAGAACGTTCTCTTAGCCTAGTAGATACATCAAAAACAAACAATAGGGTATCCTATAGAACGTTCTATAGTTTATATATAATGTTGAGAAAACAGGGGATCCCACAGACCAACCAAGGGATCTAGAAGAGAGTCCTCTAGTATAAACATGATAAACAAACAACAGGGGATTCTATAGAACCTTCTCTTAGCCTAGTAGATACATCAGAAACAAACAATAGGGTATCCTAAAGAACGTTCTATAGGTAATATATTATGTTCAGACAACAGGGGATCTGGAGAACACGCCCTTAAGTATATTCATGATAAACAAACAATATGGGATCTTATATATATTTTTTCCAAAAAATTACAGGGCCTATAAAGGGCATAGAATCAGATACAATTGATTTACATAATTGGTAACAACAACAATAATAGAGGCATATACATATATATTTGGAATATAAGCATTGGTCAGAATCAAGCCAAAAACCACATATATATTGTGAATAAAAGAATAATAAAATTACATTATATATGTATTTATTCTCAAATTGTTTACTTGACTTAGTGTCAGTGTTCATATCTGATCTCCTTAATTAAAAAAAGTCACCAATATAACAGCCAAGTTTTTCCATAAGAGTAACATTTTCTTGGGTCAAGAGCCATAACATTTAGAAGATTTATTTAAATTTATAAAATTATAACAATTGTTAGAAATGTCTTGGAAAAATCGTCCCTTTGAATATCATAAAGAGGGCATTCTAATAAAAAATGAAGCTCATCTTCAACTTTACCGAGTGAGCAATTAGAATAAAGACGCTCAGATCTTTCTACATGTTTTTTTGAATTTCTGTTTGTCTCAATTTTTAAAGAGTGAGCGCTTATTCTTAATTTACAAATTGACTGTCTTTTTTTTAAGTCCTGTAATTCTAAATATTTTTCTTTTTAAAACAATTTTTTCCCTTTTTCGGAGTTAATTGTTTGATACTTCAGTTTATTCCAAAATGTGAAATTACTTTTACATAGTTTATTTTTAACATACTGACATAAAGAACCAATTGATTGGTAAAAATTTGGTAATTCAATCTCTCTGAATATAATCTATACTAGAATACCATGTATTCACATTAGAACTGTGTAACTGTATGTTCACAACATATAAATGCATCAAATAATAATCCTTCTTTCAAACGTTCCAGTCTATGACAATATTTTAACATTGATAAAATTATAGTAAAATACATAGGAAATCTACCAATCTCTGACATTACATGAGCTATATTACTTGACTTTCTGTTTACACCAAGAATATATTTCATAAATTTGGTATGCGCTTTTTCAGAAGAATCCTGACCAAAAACTTGTTCCTATAGAACGTTCTATACAATATATAGTAGATATATATATATAATATTCAGACAACAAGGGATCCTGTAGATCCCCCGAGCTGTAGACTGCCCAGGGGGATCCTGTAAAACGTCCTTTAGTGTATACATGATAAACAAACAATATAAGGGACCCTATAGAACGTTTTGTAGTAGATATATAAGGTTCAGACAACAGGGGATCATGTAGAACGACCAGGGGATCCTGTAGAACGCCCTAACAGTAGCTTTATTGTAAACAAGTAACAATGGTTCCTATAGAACGTCCAGCTATAGTAGAATGGTCAGACAACAGGGGGTCACATTACAGATTCGTTTCTTTAAACGCAGACCAGTTTAAACACCCTCTCACACTCCTGTAAAGCCTTAGTACGTGTAACATGTTTAACATGTGTAAGCTACATCTTTTTTCAATTTGCCTACATAAAAATACTCTTTTAGACGGATAATAAAAATATTATTAACTCCATAGTATATCCAAAGCCATGGGACACGTGCATTTGACATTTGCAGGTCTTTACAACATAATTAAGGCACTAAGTCCTACTGTTTATCATATCTATATGAAATGTATCATGTAAAATTGAGAATGGAAATGGGGAATGTGTCAAAGAGACAACGAGCCGCCCAAATAAAAAACAACAGCAGAGGGTCACCAACAGGTCTTCAATGTAGCGAGAAATTCCCGCACCCGGAGGCGTCCTTCAGCTGGCCCCTAAACAAATATATACTAGTCCAGTGATAATGAACGCCATACTAATTTCCAAATTGTACACAAGAAACTAAAATTAAAATAATACAAGACTAACAATTAAAGGCCAGAGGCTCCTGACTTGGGACAGGCGCAAAAATGCGGCGGGGTT
Source organism: Mytilus edulis (assembly GCF_963676685.1). Lineage (NCBI taxonomy): Eukaryota > Metazoa > Mollusca > Bivalvia > Mytilida > Mytilidae > Mytilus > Mytilus edulis. The sequence goes on along the minus strand of NC_092351.1, from coordinate 55,677,465 downwards.
AAACATGTTTGTGAGATCTCAACCCTCCCCCTATACCTCTAATCAATGAAGTAAAGTAAACGCATAACAATACGCACATTTAAAATTCAGTTCAAGAGAAATCCGAGTCTGATGTCAGGAGATGTAACCAAAGAAAATAAACAAAATGACAATAATACATAAATAACAACAGACTACTAGCAGTTAACTGACATGCCAGCTCCAGACTTCAACTAAACTGACTGAAAGATTATGATTTCATCATATGAACATCAGGCACAATCCTTCCCGTTAGGGTGTATTTTAAAAAGCTATCTGTATAAATATATATTTGTACTATGATATATGCTACTGTAATGCGGTACATTTTCCTTTTTTTCATGTGATAAAAAAATAAATAAAGCAAATTCAGCGTGTTACATGAAAGTTAATGATTTTGAATCGGTTTTTTTTTAATAGTTGTACATGTTGAGAATATTCTATTTTTAGAATAAGTTTTTTCAGAATCGTTTATAAATAGGGTTACACTAATGACTGGACCGAATGACAGGACCGAATGACAGGACCAAATGAAAAATGCTAATAACTTTTTCATTTCTCAAAGGATTGATCTCAAATTTGAAATATAATAAGATTTCATCATTTGATAAATAGATTTAAGAAAAAAAAAGAAAAAAAATTGTAAGAAACTTTAGAAAACGTGACATGACCAACTCTGATAATGACAGGACCAACATCGAGAATGACAGGACCAAATAAAAATGCTAATAACTTTTTTATTTTTCAAAAGAATTATCTCAGATTTGAAATATAAAATGATATGTCATATTTTGAAACCAAAATGTTATAAAAAATATAGATTTATTTTCAGAAACTTTCGAAAACGTGACATGACCATCGCTGACTGACATGACCAACCTCGACAATGACAGGACCAGATGAAATTGCTTATTTCTCTTTTATTTCTCAAAATATTTTTCTGAAATTTGAAATATAATAAGATTTTATCATTTGCTAAATAGATTTAAGAAAAAAATTAAAGAAAATATGTAAGAAACTTTAGAAAACGTGACATGACCAACTCTGATAATGACAGGACCAACTTCGACAATGACAGGACCAAATAAAAATGCTAATAACTTTTTTATTTTTCAAAAGAATTATCTCTGATTTTAAATATAAAATTATATGTCACATTTTGAAACATTTATGTTATAAAAAATATAGATTTATTTTCAAAAACTTTCAAAAACGTGACATGACCATCGCTGACTGACATGACCAACCTAGACAATGATAGGACCAGATGAAATTGCTAATTATTCTTTTATTTCTCAGAATATTTCTCTGAAATTTAAAATGTGTGAAGGTTATACCATTTTATATATAAATATAAGAAAAAGGTATAAAAAGCTTGCTGAAATGTGACCTGGTTAACGTTGTCAATGACAGGACAATCCTCGACAATTAATGACAGGACAAAATAAAAATGATATTAAAATTATGCATAACATTTGTTAGAATAATCCTCTCAAATTTGAAATAATGACAATTTAGACCATTTCGCACATCATATAAGAAAAATAATGAAAAAAAAACGTATTGAAAGCTTGCGGTTGTGTGACCTGACTAACATCGACTATGATCTGGCCGATGAAAAATCATAATTTTTTTTTTTTTTTTACTGAAATTGTTCAACTCTGATCCATAATTAGTAAGATATATCTTATAAATTCAGGAAAATATATTTTTTGGTGGTTTAAAATCTTGACCTAGCTACTAAACGTATGTTGGCGGAGAGTCACAGGACATGCAGAATCACAGAACAAAAAGACACGAATGATCACTATATTTAAGAATTTCAAAGAGATCTTGAAATATCTATATGTTATTACATATAATCATTTTATAGTTTAAGAGATAGTTCATTAAACCAGAGACATATAATACATGTCTCTGATTAAACTATAGATAAATTAAGATTTATTGAATTATGACCATAATATTTCTTGACATCATGAAGCCCAATTTAAGCCACTTTGGAAAGGTATCAAACCTTTTAAAGTAGTCCGTGAAAATGTTTGCTTCAGTATATTTTATGAAAATATTTAAAACTACCAAGAAATCATGCATGCAAGGGTCGGGCATACTTCAAGAAATGTTTATTTGTTTATTATGAGGGGGGAAAAACTATCAAGATATACCCTGCATATACTCAAGCATACATGGAAATAATTATTTACTGTTCTGAAAATATTAATAAAACAACGACATGAACTATTGTGTGATTTTAATTACTGTCATCACAATCTTTATTGGATTTATCAACTTATTTATGGCTCATGTCACACCTTTTGTTTGTTACGTACCTTATAATTGTTTTCAGACGTGTCAGATTATGACCGGTAATCATGCAATATACAAAATATTCTGAATGAATGAATGAATGAATGAACTTTATTCTCATAAACCAAATACATAGTTGCAGAGAAGATATTACAATAATAGATATAACATATATACGATATATTTTTTAGAAATAAAAAGTAAATTTTAGCAAATTCATATGATTTTGCTAAAATTGTAAAGATTTTACTGAAATTGTTCAATTCTGATCCATAATTAGTAAGATATATCTTATAAATTCAGGAAAATATATTCTATGGTGGTTAAAATTCTTGACCTAGCTACTAAACATGCTAAACGTATGTTGGCAGAGAGTCACAGGACATGCAGAGTCACAGGACAAAAAGACACGAATGATCACTACATTTAAGAAAGAGATCTTGAAATATTTATATGTAATTACATATAATCATTTTATAGCTTAAGAGATTGTTCATTAAACTATAGATAAATTCAGATTTATTGAATTGTCATCATAATATTTCTTGACATCATGAAGCCCAATTTAAGCCACTTTGAAAAGGTATCAAACCTTTTAAAGTAGTCCGTGAAAATGTTTGATTCAGTATATTTTATGAAAATATTTGAAACTACCAAGAAATCACCTTTGAAAAATAAAAAAAAGTTATTAGCATTTTTATTTTGGCCTGTCATTGTCGAAGTTGGTCCTGTCATTATCAGAGTTGGTCATGTCACGTTTTCTTATGTTTCTTACAATTTTTTTCTTTTTATTTCTTAAATCTATTTATCAAATGATAAAATCTTATTATATTTCAAATTTCAGAAAAATATTTGGGAAATAAAAGAGCAATTAGCAATTTCATCTGGTCCTGTCATTGTCTAGGTTGGTCATGACAGTCAGCGATGGTCATGTCACGTTTTTGAAAGTTTTTGAAAATAAATCTATATTTTTTATAACATTTATGTTTCAAAATGTAACATATCCTTTTATGTTTCAAATCTGAGATAATTCTTTAAAAAAAATAAAAGTTATTAGCATTTTCATTTGGTCCTGTCATTGTCGAAGTTGGTCCTGTCATTATCAGAGTTGGTCATGTCACGTTTTCTAAAGTTTCTTACATATTTCTTTAATTTTTTTCTTAAATCTATTTATCAAATGATAAAATCTTATTAAATTTCAAATATCAGGGAAAAAAATTGAGAAATGAAAGAGAAATTAGCAATTTCATCTGGTCCTGTCATTGTCGAGGTTGGTCATGTCAGTGAGCGATGGTCATGTCACGTTTTCGAAAGTTTTTGAAAATAAATCTATATTTTTTATAACATTAATGTTTCAAAATATGAAATATCATTTTATATTTCAAATCTGAGATAATTCCTTTGAAAAATAAAAAAGTTATTAGCATTTTTATTTGGTCCTGTCATTCTCGATGTTGGTCCTGTCATTATCAGAGTTGGTCATGTCACGTTTTCTAAAGTTTCTTACAATTTTTTTTCTTTTTTTTTCTTAAATCTATTTATCAAATGATGAAATCTTATTATATTTCAAATTTGAGATCAATCCTTTGAGAAATGAAAAAGTTATTAGCATTTTTCATTTGGTCCTGTCATTCGGTCCTGTCATTCGGTCCAGTCATTAGTGTAACCCTTATAAATAGCCTATAAATAGAATATGCATAATTCATGAATCGTGACGTAGGGCGGTCTACGGGATCCCTTCTTCCGCTTACCTTTTTGTTGCATTCATGTCGCATGTGTGTCGGCAGTGTCAGCGCTTCTAATAGCTAACTTATTTTACATAAAATCGTTGACATGGTAGAAGGAAACTATAGTACAATATAAGCTGAGCTGGAAATTGCAATTGGTGAGTAGAAATGAATATTTTAATACATGTCTATCAGAATAATCATTGATCATGGATCATCACCCAAGAATTTAAAGGAAAAATGTTCACATTTGTTAAATTTGTGCATACAGGTATGAATCGACGTTCCAATACTCCACACTCTTGGATAGTAGCCTGTTCAAAGGCAAAGTAAGAATTTGGGCTTGTTAAAAAATTGTTCCTGTGATTGGACCCCCCCCCCCCTTTTTCATGTTTTTTGGAAGATCAATGCATGATTTAAAAAGTTACATATAAACTAGTATGGTTTAAACCTCCTTTTAAAAATGGCGGGATCCACCCCTGTTTATTGCCTAACATGCATTGACATGTGGGGTATTCACAATGGTATGGTTGTGCGGGATGGCCTATACAACAGTTACAAGACCTAAACCCCTGATCGAGTAATCCTATATATTGTATGTTAATGTATTGATAACTGTCACGTCCTAAATTTGCATGAAATATTTGTCACTTTTTTTTATTAACCAATAACCAACCAATCTTCACATGTTACGATGTAGTCCGAAACAAGCTTGTCTGGCAAAACAGCCGTTTGGACGTCAGAGTAATCTCAGACTAGTTACGACGATGATATACCTATTTATATAGCCACTGGTGGGTGATGTACAATAATTATAATTTGTCACATATGTGTTATGAATACCTTCAACATGTTCAAGGCTTGGGTTTATATATATGCAATAACCTCAAAATTGCCCGGGGCAAAAAAAAGAGTATATTGATATTGTGCCCTGACATGCCTGATTCCAAATGATGAGACGACATTGCGTCCTTAACAACAATTTTTAACACTTTTCATCTTTTGTGATAAGAAATTTAAGATTTTACCGGGTATGATTCATTATTTTGTTATAAATGATTTGTTATGCTCTAAATTTTGTAGAACTTAAATATATGTTATAACAAGAAAAAGAAATTATGTTGAAATTTTTATTTTTATCTTTTGTATATTAATTATTATTCACTGTCATGACTGTCATGACTAAATAAAAATTAGATCCCACGCATGCGCGGCATAGTTACTGTAAATAAGTGCCGGACACGTTATCATCAGTATATTGATGGATTATAAAGAGGAAGAAGAATCTTATAAATACTATTTGCTTTGTCACCATGTCACGTTGGTAGTAATATTCAACAAATTCTATTTTAAAATAAAAAAGTATTATAAATTGATCACAACAAGTATAGTGCTATACAATGCTATGGCCTCTATTAGACAGTAACCCTTCAATGAAGTATACACCTAAGAAAACATTGATGTAGAAAGAGAGAACATTTTATTTTAGAAATAGAACCTCAAAAAAGGGTTTTATTCTTCTTCTCATAAGGGACTTATCAATTAAATTGTATAAGTCATAAATTCATTTCTTTACATCATTAAACTTTGTTGTCAAGCAAATTATGATTGCTAGTTTTTCTTGTAGATAAAGTATACAAGTTTATATATAATAAATACTTTATTCTTAATGTATGTTTTTTTTTGTAGATAAGATATCACATTGGTTTGAGCATGATTCCCAGCCAGATTATGAAGCGGCATATAGGAAATATATAGTGTCACTAAGTTACTCTCATATGGTACCTCATTTGTACCTGTAGCTATAAATTGTGAAATGGTGGATTCATTCATAATTTTGTGTTACTTATTGGTTTGGAAATAATGTTGATAGAGCTAACAGCATTATGTCATGATGTACAGTTGATGGGATGATCTGATTGGACAAAAAGAGAATTGTGAATTGAACAAATAGCAAACTTACAATTCATAGAAAAAATGTAGGAAATACAATGTACTACATTACTTGGTGACAGAGCATACCTTTGATATATATATATATATATTTGAAATAAGTAATATTAACAATTTGAAATAAAGAGAATTTAAAGTTTTCTAGGAATATTAGTAGTGCATCATATCTTAATTCCATGATTATCTTGGATAGTTATATCATTAAGAATAGAAAATTGGAATAATGGAAATTTCTAGTTTCAGTGAATATCAATCATTGTCAATACTAAACGTGCAGCATCATGATCATACATCATCTGATTCACCTTGGATAATTATTCATTTGAAATAAGAATTTGGATATAATAAGAGTTTCTATGCTGCCATTGCTATTGTTGGCTACATGTACCACCAGGGAGTGTTAAACCTCCTTTACTTTCCATGAGGGTCTGTCACGGTCCATCACTATTGGTTAGTGTCATATATATGCATGATGATGGAAGTTTTTACCAACCTAGACAATCTTTAGTTTACAGCCCTGGCATGGTTGTTGGTTAGAGTCGAATGACAGCTTGCTGTATAGTTATAATAGTCTGAATGTATCTACATGTATTTTAATAATCTTCTAAATTACTGTTCATTCTGAAACTGGCATTTTATAATAGTAGTCAAACATATTAAACAATACATGTACTTCAAAGTATCATTTTATTTTGTCTCGCCTTACACAAAAGTCATGAAAGTTGGTTGTATACAAGAAATTTGTATTACAGTCTTGGGGTGATGATGTAAGCTATAAAAGCTAAAAGAGCTGGATGTTTCTTGTCTTGTATTCAGATGCTAGTAGGTAATTAATATGTTATGATGTTTCAGTTTGCCATTATATGTACATTGCACCTGACCCCATTTTCATGGTTCAATGACTGCATGTAAAATATACTGTTACTTAATCAATGAAATGCTCTTTTATACTGTATATTTTATATATGTAATTGGATACATTTTATTGTATATGAGTATCTTGAAAGATCTACTTGTCTATCAGGTTGGGTTGACCTGACCTTGACCTTCATGGATAATTTAAGTGATTAAGGTTATTTCAGTTTGATACAATGTTAACATGGTTAGGTTTGTGTCTCAGTTTATACTTCCTAATCATGCTAATAAAATTGACACTGGAAATGGGGAATGTGCCAAAAAAGACAACAACCCAACTTCAGAGCAGACAATAGCCGAAGGTCATCAATGTTTCTCATAAGCTATAAGCTACATTGTACATGTATAGGATCACTACTTTTGGCATAATTATGGAATAAATGTAAGTTGTACATGTTTGACATTTTTGAATGGCTTATTTCATCTGACAATGACACCATTTTCATGGTTTTTATGTTTAGTCTTTTTCTCTGTTTCTATGGTTACTATAAACGTTTAACCATAAATTTGGGGTATGGAAGAACTGTGAAATTCATGAAATTCATGAAATTATCTGTCCTATATCTGTCTGGCATGGTTATTTTGACTGGACTTCATTTTAATGGATTATTGATAATGTAAAGTTTATGTGATACTTATAGACTAGTAAAATCTTCTTATTTCAGAATTTCTATAAAAAGATCATGAATAAGTCCACATTTAAAAGAATGTCTGTTTCCCATCCCAGGGGGCTTATTTTTTACCTGGGTGTGGGGAGGGGAAACAAACAATTTTTATTTTGGCCTAAGGAGATATGGTGAGACGACTATCAACCATTTAAACCATGTAGACCAAGTGATTTAGTTTGTTAGTCACTATATAATAGGTCACTGCACACCCTTCAACAATGACCAAAAACTAAAACTTTATAATGAGCACCCTATAAAAGGTTCAGCCTGTAATGAGGCATCTGACACAGTTAATGTAAAATATTCAGACGAAAAACCCAACAGTGATGACAATTTGATTTATTATACCATACCCTCCCCCCCCCCTCCCTTGAAGTTAAATGTCTAATCCCTTGGTGTACTAATATGAATAGTATTTTACTGGAAATGTTTCGGAAAATAGATATTGATGCTAACGTAAATATTTTATCCAATAAAAAGACAGGAAATAAGTCGGTGAACCAAAAAGTTCAAATCTAATTGAAAATTAAAGTGCCCATGAACTCACTGATCATGCACGAGTGATTCTATTCATAAAAAGTGTCCGTGTAACAATTAAGAAGAGTTTGTGTATCATCGAAAAAGAGTCTGTGTAACACCCCTTAATGTACTGTTTTTCTATAGCTCTGCAAAGGGGGGGGGTCAAAGTCGTTCAAAGGTCACTGTACGGCCTTTAACAATGAGCAAAATCCATACAGCATTCTAGTACGGCATACGTTTTACCTCAGCGAACTCACTGTCTTGGTGATGTATCAATCATTTGCTTCAGGTCGATCCATTTCGCATCTCGTCATGAATATGCGTGATATATTTGCCACTGGACATTAAGGGAGCAATCAATTTATCAGTTTCATTTAGTGATGCATGCTAATTATATATAGTTCTCAAATGAACCTTTCTCTTTGCATTTATTTGTTTGTAAACATTTAATAAAGTAGTCCATGTCAGGGGTTAGATTGTATACAGCCAATCAAGGACCAGGGCAGTAGAACAGAAAACAGTCTCCATTGTATACATACATATGCATTTATGTTGAAGCGTAAAACAACGACATGTAGTTGAGCTCGTTTTGGTGAAACAATTACTGTCAAATCTTTATATATATATATCTGGTAAAGTTGTCATAAAAGCAAAAACGGACGAAAAATTTGGCAACAATTTATAATAAGACTAAACTTATTTTGGCCGTTTCGTTTCTTCTAAAGTGTTTAATTCAAGTTGACAACCATGCGACTGGCTTACTTGGAGATTCAGGTGACCTTTTTCGTTTTTTAGAAATTTCAATCAAAGTTCGTATATCCCTTCAACGATTTATTCAAATTTTTTTAACGTATAGATAGCGCGAAACTCTCACTACACCATGCATAGACTATTTTTTTTCGACCAAATGCGGCTGCTTATTTGTACAACCGAACAACCAAACGTCCGCACCCAATTTTAGCAAAGATATACTGTCGAACGGGAGATGTGAATATTTCTATACCCAATCAATCATTTGGTTTTGAAAACAATTTTAAAGGTATACATTAATACGACATCAACCCAACGACACATATCAATCAAAACATTAAGAGTCAACACACAGATTTTTGTTATAGAAAGAAACCTATACAGAATAAAAAGCCTAAACCGCAACAAGACTAAATAATACGGGAGCAGTGATTTTTTTTAGACAAAAATGCAAGTGTTCCGTAGAAATATTTCACGTACCATTTTTTTTTATTTCGTTGAAAATTATAGCAGGTGTGATATAAATCAGTAGATTCAGGCCAAAACTATAATATGGAAATATAATATGAAAATTAAGCCTGCTTTGTACTAGACCGACACACTGAGATGGATTTTTAACGTGTAAGTTCACAAGCTAACAGTTCGAAAGAAAGAAAAAAACTCTTTGTTAGACCCGTTTGGGATTCGGACTAAAGTCCTCTCGCTGTTGAGGTGAACTTATTCTCACGAGACCAACCAGGAGAGAGGTCGCATAGTCATACCATGGAAGTATTATATTGACGTCAATATAATACTTCCATGGTCATACCAAAAACTCGAGCATAATAAACAATACAGTTTAACAGAATTATCACCGTTACTAATGCGATTTTAAAGTCATGATCTTATCTAAATTAGATACCGTTATGTGATGTTGGTATCTACACGTATGAATAGAGATGGCCGACATCAGAGTAGATTGAGAGGACCATCGCTCTCTGCAAATTGAAAACTCTTCCTCAATGATGTTAGTGGTCCCACCGTAGCGAGCTGTTGCAAGGCTAAATTTCTATCCTTATTAAATCTTCTCTCATTATTCAGTGGTTACCGTATTTCAAGTTTACTTTTAATCTTATTGTCGAACGACTATTTGAAGTGCTTCCTATTATATTTAAAACTTGTGTTCTCGTTATGAACACGAATGAAATATTTGCCACTGGAGGTGACTGAGGCAAACAACAATGAATCACCATCACTAAAATATAAGTATTTGTTCTCACAAAATACTTTGTAATTAATTAGAAGAATGATGACAATTTCTCATCTATTCACGTTTTGATCGAGCCGCTTCAACCTCAAATCTTGCTGCATTGTTTTACATTTAGGCTACTAGTATTAAATACTATTGTATTCATTGAAGTTTACATGCGTAGTTTTTTTTATTCAAAAGAATAAATTAATATTTATAAATAAATTGGACTGAACAAACAACACTAATTATTTCGCATTTGCATGTAACGCAGTTTAGAAAAATAAAAGATTGGATTTTTTTTAGATTAGCACACATGCAACGCATCCCCACTTAGGAGTCCTCCAAAAAGGTAAAATTTACCTGTAAGGGAACATGTATGTCTGGTGTATGTATATCACTCGTTCCATCTACAATATACGGAAATGACACGACCGGGTATTGTAAAGCTTTGAGGGACTTTTAATTTCAAATTCATATCCCTGGGCGAAGAAATTACCAAGTTTGGAAAACACCGTGTGTACACTGACTTATAAAAGTGTTTATGTCTTTCATGCTGTCTAGTCTGAGAATAAAAGTTTGAGCAGTTTTTGAAGGTAAAAAATAAAGGTTTAATATTATTGCAAAAGTCTGTGAATAATTGAAAATAGGACGTTCCGGAAAACACAAGTCGCTATATTAAATGCTTGTAAATCTCTGTTACATGTGGTGCGCTTCTATTTAAATACCTTTCTGTTAATTAAGAAAGTGTAAAAACAGTTATTGAAATCCGGCTGAAAAAAGGGAAAACGAATAGTGACTATCTAACTTATTTTTCAAATATCGAATACACAAATAAATCTCTAACCATCCACGCTTACAATTTGTTTTTACTGACAGGTGTCTGCTGGCATTCGATTGGATATCAGTTTTATGTAGGCGTAACAATTCATCCCATTTATCCAATCAGCTGTCTTGTGTGCGATCTCATACGGTTCACATGGTCTAGTTTTTTATAATGATAGCGATAAAAATTATTCGTGCAGAATATACATACACTATAAAACAAAAATATCCTGTCCAAAAATGACTTACGAGACACCATATTAACCAAATAACTATTTAAAAAATTAGACAGCATACATGTAAAATATTATCATTCATAACAATTACTATTTAAAAGGGAAATATTATACTATTAGTATCATGGTCCCAGCATTTTAACAAATTTATCAAAACAGGACGTTGTTGCAATGGTGTGACTAGGACTTTACGGTGCGTCTAAAAATAACCTAGGCCGCCTCGGTGCACTATAAGCTCTCGAAACTGCACTAAGACCATGATGGAACACTATAGCGAACTTTCTATACTAATGAAATGTCCATGTGTGGAAAAAAGATCTTACTATACACTGTACGGACATTTAGACTTATTCACTAGCTGTGATATACAGTAGAAGATTTAGCAAGGATAGCAAGGATACAAAAATTACGATATTAATAACGCTAAAAATTAAAAGGAAAGTGTACGCTATGTCGCCCGGAATCCGACACTGACCTAGCAAATTACGACATAATTAAACCATTAGCAACTTTGTAAAAAAATATATGGAAAAAATGTCTTTTCTTTTCTTTAAACTGGGAATATTATGATAATCAGATAAAGGTAATGTCTGTCAAAAAACGTATTTTACGAAATAATTGAAATCGGATTTAGATTAGATTTGTGATCGTTGGAATTTAAATAATCTATCTCTTTATAATTACCTTTTTTAATCAAACGGAACACATACTATAGGAGATGTGGGATATGTTTCAATTTGACAGCAACCAAACGACAAAAAATCATAAATGAATCAAGAGCGCATGTTTAGTCTTCAACAAGAAACAGGTGTCTACACAAAAGGTCTGACAGCGTGAAAGACCAAAACCACACTATTATAAGTCATGGTATTCGAAAGCAGGAGATTAGTAGTCTATCAGACAAAACTGCAATCACGTTTACCAAATACTTAACCAACGCACCACAAACTAATACCTGCACCAAGTTAACGTATAATTGGGATATGAAGAGATGGCAGATACCCACAACCAACTTGGAACCACCACCAGACAGAAGGACAAATAAGCATTTAGAGGGCTGGTACCCCATATGGAATTTACTGACCCCATATATACCGTATTAGGTCACTAGCACACTGTGTCACTAATAATATTCAGTATGGTGATGCAGCATCTTACATCCTCTAACTTGGAAACTTGATGAACATTGAACATTCATATGTGTATATCAGTGCCTTGTACTTGTATGATATTTGTCTGTATTTATTCATTAAAATATAAATCTCTAATAAGACTTTATTTACAAAATATAACACATGAGTAAAAAAAAAAACACTTTCAGAAAAAAAAGAGTAACTATAAAAAGTGCGACCCCAAAAATTAAAAAAAAATATCTTTCCTTTAAAAAGTATTTCATGGTAGAATTTGACATCAAAATGGGTTAAAATAACAAATATCAACTTATTGCAATACTAACAAAAATTAACTTAATTACATTGTTTACAGAAGCTCCCATTTCACCTTAGTTAATTCTTGTGGTGTCTTCAACCTATGCCAACATTTGATAAAAATATATTCAACCTATGCCTACAAACAAAATACAATAGGTGTTGTTATAACAATTATTAATTAATAAAAGGTAAAATACAGTCAGTATATTTAAGCACTAAATATTACTCTTTAAAAATTCACAAACAAAAATAAAGTATTTGCAAAATTGTGTTGTAGTAAAAAATGGAATTATGAACAAATTCTAAAGAGACCAAATTGTAAAAAAGAACACTTAATACTAGCAAAATTGAGTTGAAATAAATATTAAATTATTATAAAAATAAAATAAGACTAAATTTCTAAAATTAATTACATAACAATACTTGAGAAAAAAGAGACCAAAAAATGTTTCAATAGTGCAATTTTTTTTATTTCTTTTTCATTATTTTGTTGTATTAAATATGAAACATACTTTCACAAGCAACAAAATATACAAATATAACATGTTTCAACAGAAACTTTTTTCTAAATCAAATTAATTTTGCAATATAAAATTTTAAATAAATTTAAAAAAAATATTTTTTTTGGTTCATTTATAGGCAGCAACTTTCCAGTTGGACAGTACACTATTTATTTACTTTGTTTTACGGGTAGTTTAGAAAACACAAGTACTCTGTGTTTGTTTTTATTCATTATATATTGAGTTGTGAGCTTCTGTCCAAGTTTGGTACAAATCCAGGATAGTATAAAAAAGTTATTAAAACTTTAAAAACTTTAACAATAGAGTGAATGTATTGTATTCTGGCAGAAAAACTAAGTCCTTTTATAGGTAAAATACGGGAAAAAATGGCTTTTTTGTTTTACAAAATTTAGTTCTGGATACTACAATGTATCTAATGATCATAAACAAGCTTCTGTTTAAGTTTGGTACAAATCCATGATAGTTGAAGAAAGTTATTCAAATTTTTAAAACTTTAACCACAGAGCGAATGTAATGTTTCCTGGCAGAAAAACTTAGTCCTTTTATAAGAAAAATACAGAAAAAATGGATTTTTTGTTGTACAAAAAATACTTCTGGATACTATCTTATGATCATAAAAAAGCTTCTGTCCAAGTTTGGTAGAAATCCAGAATAGTTTAAGAAAGTTATTATTAAAATTTCAGAATAGTTTAAGAAAGTTATTATTAAAATTTTAAAAACTTTAACCACAGAGTGAATATTTTTGGACGCCTCCACCGCCGACGTCGACGTCGACAGAATGTAGGATCGCTATGTCTCGTTTTTTAACTAAAGGATAACAACATGACACCAGCTGCTTGTGCAGATGCAGCTTCAATTCATATCCTATAGTATGACTTTTGAGGCAATCATATTAGTGAAATTTGTCTTATTCTCTGAATGTGTTGGAATTAATAGTGAACATTTAAAATAGATATTTTACATGAGTCAGTATCTATGAAATTCATGAGTTTCAATAGTGGTGTATGCCATTGTATTTGAAGGAATCTATTTTACATAAAATTCAATATTTTATCATATATTTCTTTATTATTCATGAAAATGACACTCATAGATATTCAATATGACTAGATGATTGTTCCTTAAATAAAAATTCATAAAATCCCCCCCCCCCCATTATTTCATTTTACTAATTTTAAACTTATTCCTTTATGAAATAGAGATCCTCAACACACACAATTACCTACATTTTCACTAGTACTTGTAAAAGAAATTGTATATTGAGTAAACATCAATGCTACGTTTAAACTGGTTGTAGATTGATTAGCCCCTAATTAATTTATGTTTTTATAACACTTAATCTGTAACAAATTATTCAACCTATGCCAACATTTTTTCACACAATTTTATACCTAAATTTCAAAATGTTGGCATAGGTTGAATGAACCAATTCTTGTGTACCTAAAAATTTGTACTAAGGCAAACTGGGATTAATTATATATATATATATTTTGACAACTAAGGCGAAATGAGAATAAGCCGTTCACACAGTGTTTTCACAAACCGGTAATTTCTTCGCCCAGGGATATGAATTTGACATTAAAAGTCCCTCAATAGCTTTACAATACCCGGCCGTGTCATTGCCGTATATTGTAGATGGAACTAGTAATATATGTTCCAGACCGTATGAGTATTTGGGCCGTACGCGTACGGTCTGGACCGTATGCGTACTTTTTCAAAATACTCATACGGTCGGACCGTACGCGTACGGTCTGACTAATATTAAGAAGTTGTCAAAGTTAATTAGATCCATATAACTGATCAATATAACTTAACTCTCAAATAGATATAAAAAAAGTTTAATTTTATAATTGAAAAAAAAAAAAAAACTATATATTTTAATGATTTAAAAAATTCACGCTAAGTGAATCTGTTAATCTCTTGTATTTTAAAACATGTCGATCACTCAGTAAAATAATTGAATTATGATCACTAAAATTGAAAATATCGGAAGTAAATATAACGTGGGAGGACAATTGTTTTAGAATATTTAGCAACTTTACCAAAAAATATTTTTGCTAAGGAACATACAGAACTGCAAAAATGTAAATGAAAAAATATTAGTACGTTACTTGTGGTAGCAAGTGTAACATTGGTTGAGAGTACCAAAATTAGGATTAAGATATACAATTAAACAAATATTTTATTTCAATTGTTCATTTGTTCATTTTATCCGTGTAATTGTAATAATATTAAATTAGTAAATCTGAAAATAAAGATTGTGATTAATGTTAATTTTTTGAAATTTAACCCATATGATCTAATAGTAACATGTATGGTCAGCTCGTACTGGACCATACGCGTATACTCATACGGTCCGACCGTACGCGTATGGTCGGACCGTACGAGTATACGTATACGGTCCGGACCGTACGCGTACGGTCCAAATACTCATATGGTCTGGAACATATACACAATGAATTTCATACACCAGATATACAAATACAGGTGAATTTTACCTTTTTGGAGGACTCCGAAGAGGTGGTGCATTGCATGTGCGCTAAGTTTGAAAAAAAATCCAATCTTTTATTTGGGGTACGTCTGAATACCGCTAATGACCTCCTGAGTGCACTCAGGACATACAATGTGCACTCAGGATCCTTCATATTCATCGTATTTGCAGGATGGAGGCATATATTTGGTACACGCTGCTTATCTAAGAGTTAAATTTTGGTAGAATTTGAAATCGAACTAAGATAGATTTGTTAATTCTTTTGAAAAAATGACACCAATTACTGAGCCGTGAATTATCCAACCAAGCAGGAAAGTCCCTGAATCAACAAAATTGATCGGATTATCTTATTTTTGTTTATGAATTGTGTTGTTAGTACTGGTCCGGGAACACAATTATCCCCCTTCAATTTTCGTTGTCAATTTTCGTTCACAAATATAGTTCCCTTTAATTTCAGTATATTTTTTCTTAAATTTTTTTTTGCCTTTCCTTTGAATTTTTCTCAATTCAGAGTTTGAACTTTAAAAAAATGAGTAAGTGTGTATTAATATAGTACATAATAGTATAGAATGTGAAAGCGATTCCTTTGATATAAAATTTGCAGCAATATTCCAGTATAAAATGTCTGTCTATCTGTAGCTACATCCAACACTTAACATGTCATGATATAATGATATTCGTCACAGATATCTCTTGAGCCGCAGAAATGACAAAGTCTGTCTTGAAAGGGGTTAGTTATTATAACTTTATGAAGTTAATCTCTTTTCATGCTTTTGGAGAGTTGTCTCATTGGCAATCAATACCACATCTCGATCTTTTTTTTTTTTTTTTTACATATATAAAGTTAGACTTCAATGCCCCCCCCCCCCCCCCCCCCCCCCCCCCCCCATTTTTCTTGAAACTCCTCGTAGATTTATAATAGATAGCTTACATATAACATATGTTTTGATAACTAATAATAAAGATCTTATTTTAGTTTAAAAACTTTACGAATGCCCAGGAAAGATTAAGCGTGTTAGATTCGAAGTGATCAGACTACCGCTAGGCCATTTCAACTCAAAATATATAAAATATCGTTGCATCGGTAAAACTTTGAATCATTTTTGACAAAACTATTAGAATTTAAGACTGCTCTGCTTTTACAATAACTGTTTACTTGTTATCATTTCAATGAATATCGAGTAATATTTGTCGATGGACGGTTGTTGAGTTAATGCACGGTATTGTGATTTTTTTCACAATTGAATTTATAGAACCTTTTGTTAAGATTCATTGTCATATGTATCAAATCAAAATAGCTTTCTATTACCAGTTCCTTGGCGTTGCAACACCACTGCATGGTCATCCAATCAAAAAAGGAAAGTTATAATATTTATTTTATTAATAATATAATCTTTTATTCGTAAGCAATACAACTTACAGAAAACAATTATTACAAATATTCAATTACATCAGTGAAACATATTTACATTTAAACAATTAGTCAAATAATCATATAAGTATAGGTATACCATTATAACAGTACAGCAGAATAGGATCAAATGGATTTTTAGCATTAATGAATGAATTTAATTTCGTACCTTCTCAGTCAGAAATAAAAACTTCCCTTTAATTGGTTAGTTCCTTTACATTATGAACAGATACTGGTGAGAACCCAACCACTTTAAAAGGGGGTCCCAACCGAGCATAAAAAAGGGGCGAGTTCCAACTGTATATATATGCCCCCTTTCAAATGCATAACATTAAAAATGTGTGTAACCGATTTTAGGTTGACTTGGACTGCGAATTTGAAAATAATTTATTTGTGAAATCACATTCTTTAAGATGACATATTTTGTAAGTACGTCAACCTTTTATTCTAATTATAGTATCTTTGAAATGCATTTTATAGCTGACTATGCGGTATGTGCTTTGCTCATTGTTGACGGCCGTACGGTGACATATAGTTGTTAATGTCTGTGTAATTTTGGTCTCTTGTGGACAGTTGTCTCATTCGCAATCATACCACATCTTCTCTTGAATATTTATATAGCTGTTACTTACAACTGTCATGTGTACATGTTCCAGGCTCGTGCCGCTGAAAGAGGTCCCTTTTCAAGTTTGAAAATAGGTGAATAGGTCGGGAAAACTATCAGAAATATATATGATAAAAAAAACAGTAAAGTTCCCACTACTTTTTTGGTAAACTTTCTTGCTATTCCCGAATGTGTTTTTGTGATTTATGCAATTTTATTCATGGACTAGCTAGCATAAAGAATTACATGTACTTTAAATGTATAAAATAAATTTTTTCTACAATGATATATAATTAGGAATGGAAATTAAAAGCCTAATTCAAAAACATAAAAAGAATTTTTTTATTTGTATCTTTAAATATCCTCGAAAATAACTGCGTTTGAAAGCTTCTTTTAATATAATTTACACGTATATCGAAATGTGTTCATACCAATTGTCCCGCTTAATACCGAACCCGCGTAACCTTAAAATTAAGACATTAAACAATCAAAACATTACAATTTTGTTTATTACAGATATATTTTATCATATCCACGGTTGAATGCACAATATCCCCACCAAGAGAACCGTCTACGGTTAGAGGTGGGACGACAGCCTAGATGTCGTGTGCAAAAATAATAATCACTTGGTACGGTTTCAGCTTGCGTATTGTAATTTTAAATAGTATAGATCGATTCGTGTTTTAAAATCAAACAAACGCTACTGCTTGCACTGATGATCAAAAATTACTTTTATATATATATATATATATATAAAAACAATGTATTTGTTACATGTTATTGGTATTAAATTGTATATTTTGAAGATCATATTCCGCAATGTTATGCCCTGAATTCTATTCGATGTCTATAAAGCAAATAAAATATATTTGTACTCGTAACAAGAAGGAGAAAAGATTGGGCTGCCTCCCTTCAATTTTGTCCAGTTACCAAAGTAAAATCAAAATTAAATTCTCCGACAATGCACATGTTGATATATTGTATATGTCATTCCAACACTTACACTTGTTCTTTTATTTGTGTGGCAAATTTAATGACCATTTTAATTCAAAGCTTGGATTTGCATCCTTCATTCTCCAGTACGTTTGAATTTCTACATACATCCAGTCAGTAATTAAAGTTGTGTGTTAAACGTCAATACGAAAGCAAACAATCCATAGTAAAAAAAGATATTTAGAGGGCACATATGTATCTTTCGTCTGACAGCACGTATACACCACAGTTATCGTAAATTATATAAACATATAAAAAAAAAACGTTTTTTTTTTTTTTTTTTTTAAGACAAAAAAGAGAAAAGAACTGATAAGTGCGGGTAATCCATGCGCCTTGCCTCCTTCATGTTTCGATATCTTAAAAATTAATTATTCTTTTATCTATTATAACACGTGAAAACTACACCGGTGAGTTCCATACATGTCATAAACTTACAGCTGGTCCTGAACATGCATGAAGTATTTGCCACTGGACTTTAAACAACAATCAATCACACTACAACTTATAGTATATATAGTTGTGAAATACAAAATGTATATTATAATGATACATTTAGATGAATAAATAGAATACAAATACACACTACTTTATATAACTGACACAATTTAAAGGAATACTCTCTAAACTATATAGAGAAGCGAAACGTTTCTTTTGAATACTAAACAAACTTCCTAACAGTACATGTTTTTTTAATGGTTTTACATGCGGCGCTCAAATATTTTGCATGGTCTTTTGGTATATGATATTGTAAGAACCTTTAACGTTTAATAGATTCACATTCGTTACTTTGCTCAATATAAAAAAAAAACATAAGCATTAATTTATATTAAAAACTGAAGGTCAGACATCACTAATACGTGTTCATTCATTCTTTATTAAAGTTTAGACCTTTTTATCAAGAATGATGATGAGAGTAATTGTAAAATATAATAGGCATGTACTTTCTTACGTTATGGATCATTGATTTTGTTACCTGTTGACCCGGTTGATTACTAGCACGTGCCATTGAACTCGACCGTTTTAACTAAAACAGATTTTATTTCAAATCAACGCCATATATATACAAAGTACTATATACATATTTTATGGATAAGAAAATAAATATTATAAGGATATATTGTTTGAATGAAAATTTTTACACGGTGATATTTTAACACCGTCCCGACAGAGACTGAATGCAGTATATGATCAGGTTTCGGGATCCGGGAAGTCTTTTTTCGAATTTCCGAATGTCGGGAATATTTTTTTCCAACTTTAATAGAGTAACTCGCACGAAAAAAATAAACATACCAAAAAAGCAACAGCTTCAACGGTAAACTAGGACATATATCAACAGAAAACGAATTAAAGAAACTGTCATGCATAAAACAAAAATATGCATGACTGTGTTAATTTGCCTCCGCTGCATTTCTGTGGATTGTCTCATTGGCAATCATACCACATCTCCTTAACTTTTTTAGGTTACGTTTAGGATTTTCCGTTACTAATCTTCAAATACAAAAAAACATTTTTACCGGTGTTCACAACATTTCAAGGTTAAATTTATGGCATACATTCTGGTGTGTATACAATTAACGTACGTCCTTGCATTTAACTATCAATATATATTTATATAAACTAACATTTATTAAAAAATAAACAACATATATATATAGAAGAATAATTTATTAGTTTTTAACAAAACAAGAAAAGAAATAAAGAATTAACACAAGATTTAATCTTTTTTTTTTTAATTAATCAAAATATACTTCAAATTCTAATAATAAAATACATATATACATGTATTAATCTAAAATGCATTATCGAGTAGAAGGGGCGCAACTCGTGGTATCAAACCGGTATACTGAACGGATCAAAACAGGGTCTGAAAATTTTGAATGTTCTTTTGTATCCATGGTCTGTTTTGGTCTGACACGGTCTTAACGGGTCTAAACAACCCGCTAGACGATTCAGTCTTTTCCGTCTTGACACGCCTTAACGAACTGATTTACCTGATGAGGCTATCGATCTGAACGGCGACTTAACTATCTGAAATATCTTGACGATTTTTTCTAGCGGTAAATCCAGTCAATCAAGATGTGATCAGACCAAAATGACCGTTTCAGACTGAAATCGTGCTACTAGTGACATGTATGTACATTGATCTAGCATACTTAATCCTTCAAAATACGTTTTATAGAGTAACGTTTAACTAACACTGTATATGTTTCAAGCATCCTACGTGCTTTTCTGGGGTTATTTCATCGATTAGGAACGCTCAAAGTCTTACAATACTTAAAATCCAAGGATGTGAAGGAACCGTATCATTTGAAGAGCTACGTGACCAAAAAGAACATTCAAAAACAATTTCCATGTATCAAGATCAACTTTGCTTGAAGAAGTTGAAACCTATTTTATAATTAAAAATTTATTTTCGGACAATTTTAGAAAGGTTTGGTATAAATCGTGTCAATGCCGAAGAGGTTTCTATTGCTTTTCAATAAATGTTCGGTAGATTTTGAAACAGTGGCTTTTCAATAATTTGCATAGGCTAGACATAAGAGCTGTTTGATCGTGGCGATATAATCTTTTTCCGTTGATTCAATGCATTCTTCAAAATTATCATTCATAACGTACTGTTTTCATTTTTCATTATAATGCATCAATGTTTTTTTCAAAAAGAAAATGACCACGGGCTTCGTTCCAGTTTTATTGCACACTTATTGTTCAGCCTTGAAACTTAGAAGACATTTGTCAGCTGACAAATACTTAGTCTTGGTGTACTTTCTACAAAGCATAGATGGCCGTTGACTATCGAGATTTTTTAAGATTTACAATTTTGTTTTTGACATTGTTTTTTGTTTTAAAAATATGTTGTTTGACCGTATCTTGTAAGTTTTGTGTTGACGAAACCGGCGTCTCGGGCACTTTGCGCTTTAACTACGTGTCTTATTTGGTGTGTCTAAATCTTCTTTTATTCGAGCGTCTCTAATAATTTTTCGTACACACGTTTGATTCTGGTAACTCTGATAATTTAGTTTATTTATAAGCCATATGAAATATAGTATGATATATTTCTGTGTTAATGTTGCGCTTGTTTAAAACCAAATTTCATCTCACTGTTATACCTATGTCAATTTTTAAGGTTATGTAAAGAACAATGACAAACAATGATGCCATATAAAATTAAAGAATAGAAAATGTAGAAAATCAGAATATTTTAACTAATATGAAGTTGTCAATCAAATATCTTTTGCTGTACTGATTTCAATTAGTTTTCATTATCCGCTGACTCTAATCTTGATTGACCCGCATTATCAGTTGTCTTCCGATGTATTGTGTTATTCCGTGGCGTCAAATTTTAATTGAGGAAGAAAGCCGGAACTAGCCACTCTAAGTCAGTAACAAAATACCAATCCAAGACATTTAAAATTGGTGTCGAATGCACCTTGCACGTGCGAGATTAGAACTCATAACCTCAATATGGTCAGGCTAGTGATATATTAAGTTGATGAGGAAGCATTCAATGACAAATGAACTATTTGATTTTGCTAGTAAAGCATAATTATTTACTTTGAGTTTAAATTTGGTTAAACATTTGATTTTGAAATATATATATGATACATGTATATCTATTTTCAATTTCTATTGCATCTTTTTATATTTTTTCCCATTCATTTTTTTTAAATAGATCAATAGAATGAAAACAAGTATTACATAACATTAAGATATTACCTCCCTGCGTTTATCATTGATGCCATTTCGTTATTTCCAATCACACTGACTCGGCAGTTTTCCAAAAGGCAATGAACTGCACTGTTCAACCTCGTTTTCAATCTAATATTTATTTTCATTGAAAAGAATGCTTATTTCACTTCCTTAATGTTTGATAAGAAAAACAGATGTATGTATTTATAATATGAACTGCTGTACAACCTCATATCTAAGTTCAAAAATATTTACATTAAAATTAATGATTACGAAATGTACCTCGAATTCACTTCATTAACGTTTGATAAGAAAAACAGATGTACATAATTGTATCTTGTTTACGCTATCTTAATTGGAATACCGTTTTTAATCTTTTGAGAAGTCAGTGCCTCAGTACCGACTTGCCTTTTAGCAAACTTCTCTTAAATACTCTGTTGATAATGTCAGAAATTGTTTAGAAACCAAGGTTCAAGATCACATAGGCAAAGTTCACATTTGAATATATGTGTCATTTCCACACTTCTCTTCGTTTCGTCATGTCTTAAAGTTATATAATTATGTAAAAGGTAACATAACAGAAATACTGAACTCCGAGGAAAATTCAAATTGGAAAGTCCGTAATCAGACGGCAAAATCAAAAACACAAACATATCAAACTCATGTACAGCAACTGTCATATTTCTTACTTGGTACAGACATTTATACATTGCTGGCTAAACCTGTTACTTGTTTAACAGTGGTATAAAATTCAATTAAATTTATAACAATGTCAAAACAAAACAACAGAACATTTCACCAATGTCTGCAATCCTTTACTAGTAGTTATATAGTAACCAAAACATATACGAACTAACCGCATCTCGGCATGAGTTCAGCGGCATCTAAATGGAGACTTTGAAATTGGTATATATGCAGCTTGTTCACTTACTACGACGTATTTTGTCGGCATAGTACTCACCAGTGGACTCAAACAAATCAGGTGAAGAGCCAAATTAATGGGGAATTGAAAACCATTGGACCCAAAATCTCCAACAAATAGTGACAGGTAAGGTGCTAAAGCCTTTAGGTGGAAAAACCTTGATTTTTGTTTTTAATTTTCTTAAAGGATTTGCGATCTCAGATTTAATCACAATTATATGATTTCAGAAACAGGAAGTTACTACAGTGATATTTATTTATTGTACTCTTACAAACAATTAAAGTTCGCAGGGTACTGAATATCACACTGACATTTATGAATGACCTTAAATTATTGACTTTACAAAATTAAATGTTTTGGGATCTTATAGATACTTATGATAACCACTTTACATTTTGATTGTTTATTGCTGTCAATCAATCTGCCAATTTATATACGATTAAGTACATAATCGAACGTATAAGTACTTAGTTAAAGTCTACATCAACATGTTCAACATATTTATTTAAAGACATTTGAAAATCTTTGAAAAAATTTAAAGTACATTTAACATCCAGTCCATTCAAAATTTAACGATTATAAAGCATTGGTTGCAGAGATGTGCGGTACGTAAAGTTTGAACAAGGCAAAGTCCACCCTAAATCTATGAATAATACAAAACGCACCCAAAAATCTATAAATATTTGTTACAGCCATAGATTTTCAGTGGTACAATTTTGAACTACCTTTGCACAAATTGCAAAAATCGGTCAGATTTATTATTTCATATTGAGTTACTTTTACGATTCTAACTTTTATGTTTTTGTCAGGCTTATACTTTGGGCAAACCTTAATACTACACAGTACTTCTGTTAACAGTCTAATTTGCTACTTATAAATTATGTAGCTGTATTCTCTTACATTCCCAGGTCTAAATAGTGTACGTATTGTTATGCGTTTACTTTTCTACGTTGGCTAGAGGTATAGGGGTAGGGTTGAGATCTCACAAACATGTTTAACCCCGCCGCATTTTTGCGCCTGTCCCAAGTCAGGAGCCTCTGGCCTTTGTTAGTCTTGTATTATTTTAATTTTAGTTTCTTGTGTACAATTTGGAAATTAGAATGGCGTTCATTATCACTGAACTAGTATATTTGTTTAGGGGCCCGCTGAAGGACGCCTCTGGGTGCGGGAACTTCTCGCTACATTGAAGACCTGTTGGTGACCTTCTGCTGTTGTTTCATTCAATGGTCGGGTTGTTGTCTCTTTGGCACATTCCTCATTTCCATTCTCTATTTTATTTGTTACATACATGACTCACCCAAGTTTGCGTCTATGATGAAGGGGAGACGTGATAGATTTCAATAATCCATTTTCCGATTACCGATTTGATTTTGTAATTACATAGTTACTTTTTAAACAAACTACGTCCCTTTGTCAATCGAAGACTGGTAATATGCCCAAACTACATCCCTTTGTCAATCGTAGACTGGTTCTATGTTCAAATTACGTCCCGTTGTCAATCATTGACTGGTTCTATGCCGGACAAAATTGGCATGTGCCTACTCAAAGCATGTTACTTCTAATATCAAAAGTATTTAGCTTAAAAACAAAATTAATAAAATTTTATTAAATGATTTAAAAATCGTAAAGGTTATACACATTGCGCACAGATACATTTGCTATTTACTCTAGCTTTCCATTGTCAATAAAAATAAATGTCCCAACTAATGGAGACAATCAAAACAGGGATTTATGGCAAATAGATTATTTAGTCCACTAAAACAGACCAAACTAATAAGTATGTGTATTTCCTGCGATTAAAAGTGACAAATCTTACTTGACAAACATGTAGTATTGAATTACATGGAAAATATCTTATCTCCGACTCAATTGGTAAATTCAAAAAGAAAAAAATTATGTTAAATTAAAAGTTCATTGGATGTGTTTTTAATTTTGAATTTGTATGATTATCAAGAAATATTTAATACAATTTGGATTTATAATTAATATACAGTATACACTTTTGATGATGACATATTTGCTAACAGGGGTGAAAATAAGTATTTTCATAGTTTATGATAATTACCAAAATGACGTAAAATGCATGTTTAAGTAGTTTGACTATTATAGACAGATTTTTTTTCTCAAGTAAACTTATTATAATTTAAAAAAAAAATTGGGGCATTAAATATTTACTTTCGCCTTTTACAAATATATATCAAAGAAGACGTTTGGTATATACGTCAATGAAACCGAAACTCAACCAAAAAATAACGCAAGAAA
The DNA here is from genome assembly GCF_963676685.1 of Mytilus edulis. Taxonomy (NCBI): domain Eukaryota; kingdom Metazoa; phylum Mollusca; class Bivalvia; order Mytilida; family Mytilidae; genus Mytilus; species Mytilus edulis. The sequence goes on along the minus strand of NC_092351.1, from coordinate 55,651,998 downwards.
CGACAAGTGCATGTAGTTACATGTACCATGTGATGATATGCAAGGCTGGACATATTGCATGAGAAACCTGTTGAATGTCATAAACAGTCCTGTACAGATATTTTGGTCTTAACCACACGTTACCTATAAATTCATAATTATTACAATAGAAAAATCAAATGTACAAAATGCAAATAAACCAACACGTTCTATACACTTGAAGGTGAAATGTAATAATAAGCCAACAGCACACATACGCACAAATCATCCTGGTTCTATATTCCATAAATTACTTTGGGTCCTTTGAGAACCACTGATGAGTTGTCACAATGTAAGTATTATATACATGTTTGGTTCCCTCAACTATAACTGTTTGCCCAGGTCTGTTCTTTGTAACAGCAATCAATTTTCTTTTTTCTTATACAAGCATTTTCTATGTGCCCCTTATAATCCCTAAATTAATAATAAAATATAACTATCTTAACTCTACTTACAACAGTATGAGTTTCTTAAAAGGTGCACTTATATAAATACGCGAACGACAATTAATCAAAAAGTTTCACCATATAAAGATTTAATACTTTTATGGATTAGTTATTTATAGTCCAATATGATCCATTTGTCATGTCATGTCAGTACAATGTTTGAGAATCGTCTCTTTATCTTTTGTAATGAAAATTGTTTTCTCGTTAATTTCAAGTCATCGCTTTTTATTTATTTATGCTGGTCTAGTAAGATAAATGTCCTATGATATTTATGATTACTTCCGGCAGGAAGAAAGTATCTATAAGTTGATAAGACACTTTTACATCAGCGGTAGATACGTGAGTAACTTGTTATATAGCTGTCATCATTTTTCATCACATGATTTATTGATTGATTTGAAGGCGGAATTAGGGTAACACAGGACAATGGCCCTAATGTTCAGGTAAGACAGAGAGATGAAAAAGAACAAAAAACAATGATACTATAAAAATCTGCAGGATAAAGTCTTTCAAACGGCTTTTGAGAAATAAACGTGAAAAGGTTTTTGAAATCATAGCTTCATTTGAATGGATTATGCATGCTTACTCTCATTCTTAATATTGTAAACTCCAATCCAGCAAAAAAAAAACACTTAGTGAACACAGCATTTAGTTAAGGTGGTACCCAACACTTTCACTGAAATTAATTTGGCTCGTTTAACTTTCATAAAATTTTGTCAAAGTAAATACTTTAACAAAAATTTTAAAATTTAAAAAAATTTGAACCAACCGTTTTGTCAGAAAAATTACACTGGTTACATAGCAAATTGACAAACACCAATTTTGATCATTGAGAAGCTTAACATTCCCCTTACAACACAACGTAATAAAAACGTTTAGCTGACTTTACAGAGTTATCTCCCTGTAGTGTTCGGTACCACCTTAACGCAAATAAGTTCGTCCTCGGATTTTGCATAATTGGATTTGTATTGCTCACTCTTGAGTTTCTGTGTGGAGTTTTGTCTTTTGACTATATTATTGTACATAGCATTGTTTGTTTGTGTCGACATGAGGTTTTGATAAAAAAAAAAACATGTTAGGACTTTCTACTGTCTTGTTATGCGGTATTGTTGAATGCCGTATTCGAACCAATTGTTGTTATAAACAACATACAAGTTTTCTCATTAGCACGCCTACCACATTGACTTTTTTATTTCAATATGAATTTTACTTATAAAAATTAGAAGAGTTGGTATGATTGCCTAATAGACAACTCTCCACAATATATCAAATAACTCAGAAGTTCACAACTAGCATGGATAAGCATACAGCCTTCAACAATTAGTAAAAGTAATACCGTATAGTCAAATTTGTCAATTTCACTTTAAAACAGCTATACTCAATATTTCAAAATTTCAAAATTTCAAGTCCATCTGAAAAATTAATCATAACCATTGTTTGCAACCAAGGTAAGATTTGACAATTTGGCGCAAGTTGACATAAGCATAAACATATTATCATTATGCTATAAAAATAGAAACGTTGTACATAATCTTTATGTTTCATCTGAAACTTAAAACTGTGAACGATAAATGGTCACGTCCGCAGAATGTTATTGGAAGACAAATCTCAGTCATCAATTGTAAACAAAACAATTTCCCATATAATTCATCTGTGCGACTTTATTTACAAAACATTACGGTGGTCTAGTATATAATAAACCAATCGAAGCAATAACCAGAACTAAGGTATCAGTAATTTTATTGTCGATTCATTGATTCGTGATACAAGCAGCAGACAACTAGTCCTACATGTCATTCAGGATTTATTCCACCATTTTGAAACGGAAATTGGTAACCTAGAAAAATATACTATGCACATACGATTAATCAAAACCTATAAACCATGACTGTGATTGTTTAAATCAAAATCACAAAAGTTCTCATAACTAATATATAAATTAATACAAAACAGGTCAATGGAATGGTTGCAACTCAAAGCACCGAATAAAAATGTTCAAAACAGACGACAACCAACTTGATATGAATACCATCAACGCTTTGAGAAGATACAAATGAAATACAAACATATTTATTCAGTTTTCAGTACAACTTGGTATAAAAATCAATATATCTTACGCATATATTTTGTCATGAAAGTTAAGCAGCCCTCAAAAGCAGAATTTATGAAAACATTATCTCACACATATCCAAAAAACGTCTTGTTTGTATTGCAAAAGGGTAATTTTATGAACTGATTATGATGATTTTTTGGCAACTGATCATAAAGTATTCTTGATGATTCAATTTTGTTAATACGTAAGGAAATACTAGATTCCTGAAGATTGTGTCCATTGTAAACAGATGCCCCACTTGCACCATTGGTAAATTTTATATGCCCAGTGGACCGTGTAATTGGGCGTAAAAACTCTTAATTTGGCATTTAGATAAGAGATCATATCATAGAAAACATGAGTAATAAGTGTAAAAAGTAAATTTAAAAAAAATACTGAATTCAAAACGGAAAGTCCCAAATCAAATGGCAAAATCAAAAGCTCAAACACACCAGACGAATGGATAACAAATGTCACATTTCTGACTTCGTACACATATTTTCTAATTTAGAAAAATGGTTGATTTAGCCTGGTTCTACAGCTAGCTAAACCTCTCACTTGTATGATAGTAGCTTTACATTCTATCATATTGACATTTTGTAAATTGTGTAAATTTGATTCGATGTCAAATTCATCAAAAATTTTAACCTGACGAGGGACAGACAATCAAACGAACGGATCGAAAAACTTTATTCCTCTCTGCTATCATAGGTGAGGCATAATTATCTGTGGATATTCTCAATCTACATGAAATTAACTCTATAGTGTATAAAGCGATCAACAAAAGACTATATCATGGCCCCAAAAAACATAATTATACAAGTTCCTGCTCTCTAGTGACACCCGTCATATGTGAATAGGACGTTTAAACATGTATTCACTACTTACTATTCCATAAAAACATAAGAAAATTCTAAATTCGTTATGTAAAATATGAACGAAGTATCCATTTAAACACGCCTTAAATGTTTACTTTTTTTGTAATTAAAAATTATCCAGTGTTGGTGCTAGTGTTTTAAGTAATTTGAGTTTTTAAGTGATTTAATTGTTTCTTCAACTTAGGTTATTTGTCTAAAATGTTTTACTGTTTTGAACATTTAATTCTTTTATTCCATACCTTATCTTTCTTTCTATACATGAACTTCATCTGAACTCTGTGAATATGAGTTTTATATATGAGCTCTCACCATATTAAACCTTTATGAAGGATATTAACTAATCAACTTCCCATTCAAACAGAAATTTATATCATGATAAATAGACATTTTTATTGTATTTTATCAATACATATCAACTATAATAAACCATTTCAAAGTATATAAAACAGGTCCTGCCAATCGAGACACAACATTAAAAAGGGATAATGCATGGCATTGACTTTTAAATTGATCTATGATAGAACTGGAATATTTTAACGTTTCAATTGCTTGTGATATACGTTATTTTATTGTTCAGGTTATTGTGTCTACAACGAATAAAAATATTTCCGAGTAAACCACCAATAAGACAGTAACCCTAATAAAAAGTTGAAACTATCGACAATTGGCATGTTTACCGTTTTTCCGGATCTAAGTCGGCACGAATCAGTCTTCTATATATTTTTATTAGTGTATATCTACCAGGGAAGTATGGAAGACACAATGGCCAAGGAGTCATAGTACAATGTAGCACATTTACTGTATCACTAGCATGTAAATACTGAGGCCGCCGCTATAAAAGAATGGTCAAAGAGTTGATTATGTAGCGGTTAACATAATACAAATCAGTTAGTCAATTAATCAAGTTGTAATAGCTCATGTTATCCAAATTTCAGTTGTTGTCAATTGTAATCAAGTTAAGACTTTTGCGATGGCAATACCATTGCTTTTATCTTTCGTAATATTAACATTATTTTGTTTTTTTACATATCAGTACCTATGTGATCAGTTCTCAAGGGTATCACCATCCCAGTGATCAGCACTTCGATGTTGACATGATTATCAATTATATATAAAAAAGAAGATGTGGTATGATTGCCAATGAGACAACTATCCACAAAAGACTAAAATTACACAGACATTAACAACTATAGGTCACCGCACGGTACAGGCTCCTGACTTGGGACAGGCATACATAAATAATATGGTGGGGGGGGGGGTAAACATGTTAGTCGGATCCCAACCCTCCCCTAACCTGGGACAGTGGTATAACAGTACAACATAATAGCGAACCATAAAAATCAGTTGAAAAAGGCTGAACTCATCAGATGGACAAAAATACAAGTGGACGTGGCCCGGTACTTATACATCCCGACACAAAAAAGACACAATGAACAGATCTGAGAGTACTCGCAGTTATCTGACAGCTAGTTCAAAGCCACTAACAAGTAATAAAAAAATCATGCAACTAAGACTAAACTATCAATCCGTACACATCCAATATCAAATGGATTTAGTTTAAAGACGTTACTTTAATAATTTCGGTGCTTTTTATAAATGACTATGCGGTAAGGGCTATGTTCAAAGTTGTGTCATTTGGTCTCTCATTCAGATTTGTCTCATTTGCAATCATACCACATCTTCTTTTGATATCTTATATATTTTACCACGTTTTGATTAAAATTTTATTTGAACAAGTGGGAAACTATTTTACATACTATATGTTTATCATTAACATATACTGATTTACGTCATATTCTTTGAATTGTAATGTTCTTTTGTAGATTCAGTATACTAGAGATAAAACAAAATGTCCCAATTGGTCTCATTTGTTTTAATTAATACGTATCGTATAGAGTAAACAGCTTGGCTCTACCTCTCTCTAACTCCCTAAATCACACTATATCGCTCCCTCTAGCGCTATCATACTCTCTCGCTCCCAACATAATTCCGTTGCACACGTCTCGAACATTCTGTCATACTAACATTGTCTCACTCATATTTACTCCTCGCTGACATTCTCTCCTCTCTCTCCTTGCTCTCATCATTTCCTTGCTCACTCGATCACAGATTTTCTAACATTATATCCTTCTCACATTATCTCCTTCTCACATTATCTTCTCACATTATGTCCTTCTCACATTATCTTCCTCTCACATTGTCTCGCTGTCACATTATCTCTTGTCTCGCCCTCACACTATCTTGCTTTCGCACATATCCTCGCTCTCACAATTTCTCGCGCTCACATAGTATCTCACTCTCACATTTTTCGCTGTCACTCTTTCCCTTACACTTTCTCGCTCTCACAATATCTCACTCTCACATTCTCTCGGTCTCACATTCTCTCGCAAATGCTTACATTCACGAGCACCCTCGTTTTTCATCTCTCCCAGTGAATTGTCTGATTACTTGACATTTCCTGTGAAGTAACAGAGACTTACAATGCCTACGACTGTGCTGAGGTTCTACTCCTTTGGGGTTGTTGATGCCACAGTCCATCAGGGAGGACACCAGTGTCTATTCTACCTTTGTCTGGGAAATGTTGGTACACATACCTTTAGTAACCTTCATTAAATATGTGTACACAGATTCCAATAAAAATGAAGTAGTCAATTATATTACAATATCAAGTATTTGTATTGAAGTATTTTAACATTTTATATTTTGCAAATTAAGATGAAATAAAAATTTTTAAAAATGTGTTTCCATGTTCTCTTCGCTTTGTTAAACATCCTTTTACCCTTAAGTGCAGTTAGCTATGTATGGTTTTTTTTTTTTTTTTTTGATTATTTTGTATCACGAGCAAATAAGGGGTGATAACTGTTTTCTTTATCTATTTTATTGAGATTAAATAGCATTACAATTAATATAAATAAGGTGGTGACAGAATAGGAAAAACCTACTGTCTATTGAGGGTATAAATCACACCAGTTGATTGGTAATAAGTGAAGCGTTAAAATATAAACATTAATTTACCTAATATTTTAATTCATATCATGCGGAAAGCTTTTGTAAATAAAACAATATCAAACGGGGAAACTTCCTTTTAATCTTACTGATTAATTTGGCCAAAAAAGCTCCTTTTTTTATTTTTAGCATGAACTTATCTTTAATTTTAGACTGTTGGTGTTTAATACGGTTGTATATATATGCTATACATTGCCGTAAAATTAGCACGGCGAGCCTTTACAAATACCTCGAACAAATAAAAAAAAAATCTGCAATGCAAGTATACTGTATAGATCGAGGTGTTGGTTGTACATTTTTGTCAATAAGGATACACAAGTTAACAAAGCTATTCTTCGAGAAAACATCTGTATATCGTAAAACGTTACTGTTTACAACGACACTGATGTATGTTAGCAAGTGTTAATTTAAAGTTTAGTCCGGCATATTAAAGATTGTATGCCTCCGAACCGCTTTTCTAAATTAATCTTCAAGGACACAATCAGGGTAAAATATTTGAAAGACAAGAATGCATAAATATATACCGAGACACGTGAAGAGTTATATAATCAAAAGGGCCATCAATACAATAGTCTGTTCATTTGCATTCTACTTTTGATATGATAGGCAATAAATAAAAAGATAAATCATGCCTTCGATATATTCTTACTATTGGCTTGATGTCAAAGTGTGTTAAGTAAATCATACTTTCGTTTAATGTTTTTTTTTTTTTCTTTTCTTTCACAAAATCGCATTTTTTAAATGTTATAGATATAACGTGTATTACAAAGATAACGACGTACTAGCAGGTTTATCCCCGCTACATTATTTATGTGAGCCGGTGCTCAGTTGGTAGCCTTGGTTATCGTTGGTTGTTTAATGTTTAATATGTTTTCATTTATTGTATTACCATAAATAAAACGTTGTTTTGAAGGACATTCGGTAGCGCACGTTTTTAGGACTATGTTGGATAGTTGTCTCACTGGCAGCATACAATTCTTTGTGTTTTAATGATAAGCATATGTTCGTAAGTGATTATTAAATGATATATTCTTTTATTGAGACATATAATGTGCAGTTAATATTTTATATACAGTTAAGAACTTAAGACGAATTGCTATAAATTGAACCTTCACAATATCCCCAGAATAATATACAAAGCATGATATTGGATACAATTGAATATTCCACTAATTACCAAAAAAGCTATACAATTTTCGAATCGATTCTTAATTGAAACCCACAAGAAACAAGCATTTTAAAGAGTAGTCTGTCACGTTGGCATGCTCAACAAAAAAGACTAATAGCTTACTTTTTTCAAATTATCAAAAAATGACTAAGCAATTCTATATTGGCCTATTGAAATCCCTTTATGAAATAGTTCATATTCATGAGAAAATTGAAACGGTTTTATTCCTTTAAAATTGAGGGAAAATTATAATATAACAAATCTTGCGGTTGCTGTTTGTCATCGTAAAAACTATTTGTAATTTTTGATAAAATTGAGGGCAAAATTGTTCGTCCCGAATAAAAAAAGAAAATCTTATGGGGGACAAAAAACATAACAATTTACCTAGTTCCTGCAAAATAAACCAGACCATAACATTTAAATTGAGTATCGGTTACTGTATTGGGAAAGTTAATTAACAGATTTATCTTCAAAAAAAATATATACCCAACCTACCCGACGTTTAAATGAAAAGCCTTTTAGTAATTTCACTTTGTAAATGGTTTATTTAGAAAATCCCTACGTTTAACTTTAGAATATAAGTACTACCCAATTTAACAAATCTTACATTTATCTCAGTTCAAGGCTTTTCAAATTACAACGCTTGAAGTCTCTATTTTTTGCATATCATTTTTGTTTCTACAAAGTATATAGTATGAAAATTCACCAGTGTTTGAAAAACTGATGTACAATAAGTTTAATTAACAATTTCTATAATTATAAAAATCAGAAGACGTAGAATAATGATCAATTAAAACTCTCCCCCAAATGACATAACAGTTAACAACTATTGGTCCCGGCACGGCCTTCATTGTAAAATCAATACTGCATAGTCAACTATTAATGACCCTTGAACGACAAATGTAACAATTCAAAGATGATTAATGTATACATGTACAGCATCAACAAACGACACAGTTTTTATTTCGGGACAACACCTTCGTGTTTATATCATTTTATATATAGATCATGAATAGTTGGTAAGATATATCAACTACTTTTATATTTAATATTGATATGTCGTATCCTTTGTTCAGACAACGAAGAAATACATTTTAATATTCTATTTTTTAATGAATCTTTGATAGATTGGTATTTTACTTATCATCAACATGATCAAATAGATATTTGTGTAATTATTTCCATATATAACACACTCAGTATTTAGACATTCTTTTCATTTCTTTTATTTCTAAGGTCACGTGAAATGTATCCCAATATCTACTTAGAAGATAATATCGGTTCCTTGCTATTTGGAGGAATGCTATCTTATTTATTTCCTCGGTGAGAGTTTTATCTATTGAGTCTATATTCTT